>NC_044061.1:18715653-18903153 GCF_902167405.1 Gadus morhua | reverse complement strand
AGAGAGAGAGAGAGAGAGAGAGAGAGAGAGAGAGAGAGAGAGCAAGGAAGGAGGGGGAGAGAATGAGTGAGAGAGACAGAATGTTAGTGAGAGAGGGAAGGGACGGGGAGAGAGAATGAGTGAGAGAGAGAGAAGGGAGGGGGAGAGAGAGAGAGAAGGGAGGGGGAGAGAGAGAGAAGGGAGGGGGAGAGAGAATGAGTGAGAGAGAGAGAAGGGAGGGGGAGAGAGAATGAGTGAGAGAGAGAATGAGTGAGAGAGAAGGGAGGGGGAGAGAGAATGAGAGAGAGAGAAAAGGGAGGGGGAGAGAATGAGTGAAAGAGAGAGAAGGGAGGGGGAGAGAGGGAGAGGCAAAGAGAAACTGAGAAAGAAGGACAGAGAGAAATAAAATGAGAAATGAAAGCCAGACAAAACAAGAGACACAAAAACCATAGCTGGACGAGGTGAGCGACACACGCGTCGTCTAAAGGAGTTGAGAGAGCAGTTAGGAGGACAACCCCAAAAAAAAAAGAGGTTGGTTGGCCGCCATGACTGACTTTTACGCAACGTACGCCGACACTTTACAAACAAACACAGATGCCAAGAACAGGGGAGTAGATAAGAGTGAGCGCTCGCGACAACTTCACAAAGCGTACTAGTCGAGAAGAACGCAGGTAACTGCAATCTTTGCCTTTCAACTCCACCAATTGCGAACAATCAGCAGACACACCACCACCCCAACCCAATACAACACCATCATCTGCCACACTCCTTTTCTCTCTCCCCCCCTCCCTCTATCTCTCTCTCTCCCTCTCTCTATCTCCCCCTTTCTCAAACTTACCACACTCCTCCTGCTGTGATGCTTCAGGTGCTTGAGGGACCTCATCCTGCTCTCGGTTGAGTGTGTGAGTGACAACAAGGCTGCGCTCCGGCTCCTATTTATACGTGAGGGGAAGAGGCGGGAGGGAGGGAGGGGGGGAAGGAGGTGGCCTATGTAAGCCCCGCCCCCCTGCCCCTCTTCCCTTCAACACAGTGCCAGTAGTGGCTGTGGGATTACACAGACGCAAACACAGACACACGTCTCTCCACCACACACACCCCCCAAACTAATAAGTGTGTTCGCTCACTGATAGTTCAGTGATGGATTAGTGCTACGCACACGCAACAAAAAGTGAAAAAAAAATGGACAGGAATTATTTATTTTATTGCTGCCCATCATTCAGCCTCTAACTCATATTTTATTCTCTCTGTATCTGCCTGTCTGTCTGACTATCTGTGTGACCATCTCTGCCTATGTGTCTGCCTATCGGTATGACCATCTCTGCCGATCTGTATGTATGTTTTTATGCACGTCTGTCTGACTACCTTTCTCTACCTTTCTCACTGCTCTACTGATCCACTGCCTGTCTGTCTATCTATCTTTCTGTACATCTACCCATATACTCCCTATACATTTATTGAGAATCAGACTCTGTGTGTTTCTCTGCCAGGGGGAATTTGTACCCATCTGTCTGTATCACTGCCTGTCTGTCTGAATTTGTACATGTCTATCTGATTCAATGGATGATTTTCTGCCTGTATCTCTGGCTGTTTTCGTCTGGCTGTTGATGTCCCCGCCCATCTCTGCCTGTCTATGCATCTGTACCCGTCTGTCTGAGTATATCACTGTCCCTATCTCTGCATGTACGTCTGTCTGTCTACCACTGGCTCTTTTTGTTTGTCTCCATTTTTATCTCTCTGTCTTGCTTTCTCACTGTCTCTTTGTTTCTGTTCCTCTCTTGTATCCAAGTCTGCACAAAAAAAATCTTCCTATACTTTTCTCTGCTCAAAAATGATGATGATGAATGCGAGAGAGAGAGAGAGAGAGAGAGAGAGAGAGAGAGAGAGAGAGAGAGAGAGAGAGAGAGAGAGAGAGAGAGAGAGAGAGAGAGAGAGAATACTGGAAAAAGAGGGGAGGGTGGGAGGGAGTGAGCGAGTGAATGAGTAAGAGCGAGAGAGAGAGAGAGAAGGGAGAGACAGAAAAGAGAAAGAGAAGGAGGGGGATGGGAAGAGTAGAGCAGAATGCGGTAAAAAAGAATAAGGAAGATGGAGGGAGAACTACATAGATCTAGGGAGGAAGTTGGAGGGGAGTAGGAAGGTATGATGCTATTGCTAATGATGCATTAAATAGGCCCGCTATTCATTCACCATTTGACTAAAAGATAAAACACCAAACAGAGGACCGCTACCTCGACTGTCAACTACCAAACCAAAAGGTCTGGGGTGCGGAAAACTAAATGATAAAAATAATTGACCCTGTTTTATTGGATCGCAATGCCCCCCTATCAGTGACATTGCGGGGTATCTGACTGTCTCCAAAGGTCATGTATGTTGATTTGATCTACGCACACAGTAAATAAAAACAAATAGTATTATTGTTTCCACTAAAGAGGAAAAAAAAAGATAAATAAAATAAAGTATCTTAATATCTAAAGTTAGGGTAGGCAATTTGGAGAAAGTAAGCATATGCAAGTTTTTTTAAGTTTATCCCACCCCTCCCTTCAGGCCTCTGTTCAAAGCCACTCCCCCAAAAATTACAGACTAGCTCAGAGCTTCAGCAATAGGTCAGCTTGGCATGGTGGAAGACATCACTCATACACAATGAGTGCACAGGAAGAGTGCACACATATAGGTACTAGGCAGGTAGGTAGACAGCCAGGTGGGCTATATAAATCATTTAAATCAGGTAAAATTAAATTGTGCATACATGGAGAGGCGGTTGCGATACAGCTCTTGAGTGGGTGATAGGGTGGTAGTCGGGGAGTATAGCAGGTACATGGGTTATAGCAGGTATACTTTTGGAAACAAGAAAAATCCCCTCCACAAAAATACTGCCCCCCATCGTAGTCCTCAAAGCAGTACTTATGAGCTGTCAGCCATGTTGCTTTAAACATTATCTCCCTGACCATTTTGTCAAGTTAGGATGTTGAAACTATCCTAGCTGCCGAAAGAAACCAGGCACTACTCAGTGGCATATATACAGTAAGAATATCCTGCACAGCATTTAGTAAGAAAAGCCAAAGGCAACAACAATAACAATTAAAAACATGGCAGAATTAACTCTTAAATCATAGACAATTCAGATAGCTGAACTTTCAATTAAGAAGCACAAAATACAATTTTTCCATCAGAATATTCAATTATTTGAAGTTATCAAAGAGAGCTAGTATTTTTAAGCTAGGATACAAGAGCTCTCTAGGAGATATGTATTTGCTAGGAAATAAATATTAGGTAGAAACAATGCAAGATATAGCTAAGATATAAGAGTTGGCTAGGGTATACGAGTCAGCTAGGAGAGATGTATTAAGAGTTAGCTAGGAGATATGTATTTGATATCATACATTAATTTGCTAGGATACACGTATTTGGTAGGATATAAGAAATAGCTAGGACATAAGAGTAGGCTTGGAGATACATTTTATCTAGGAATTTAGCTAGGACACACATTTTTAGCGAGGACATAAGAGATAGCTACGAGAGATAGGTAGGAGTTACAATTTAGCTCGGAGATGTAAGCGGGGAATGTAAAGTTAGCTGAGAGATGCATATTTTGCTAGGAGATGACAGTGAGCTACGATATAAAAGATAACTAGCAGGTACATACGAGTTATATTAACTAAGAGAGGTAAGACAGAGATTTGGCATTCAGCATTACAAATGTCTCAGAGGCCATTCGCTCAAAACAGGACAGCTAAAAATACTGGTGTGAATGCTTTTGACGCTTTCAAGTCCTATTAAGAAATTATCAAACAAAACTCTAGAGGCAACCAGGTACAGTACCATTCAACTAACTTACAGTGAAACATGTGGAGCTAGATCGCTAGCTTGCTTACATTCTGCTCGGCTAAAATCTACATGGGCTGAGGATATACTAGTCTAGCAAAACTTACATACATACACAGTAGTTTGTTATTATTTCCAATTAATTCTTGCACTCAGTGCGCTTGAAGCAATGCTCATTAGATACTATTATCTATGTAAGCTACTATTTGACCATATCAAGATGAGAGTATAAAATAAAAATGGAAGAAAAATACATAATAATTCTCTCATGAAGACCTTGGTAATGTATAACATGGCATGTGATCAACATACCTTGGCATATAATCACCAGTCAAATAAATTCTGTATCATGAGGTCTTGATTTTACAACAATAGCTACTTTTAGGATTTAACATTAAGGAACATTAAGACAGACACAATTGATGCATTCTTGCTACGACCAGACTAGAGGGCGTCTATACCATCATAACACTTGACCACCAGGTGAGGGTCTGGTTCTGCTCCATCTTGACCCGATCACAACATTGTGTTGTCTGTGGACCCGAGGCCTGGGTTAATCTAGTTTACATTCCTCTGACACTTATCTTGTGTGCATTTCTTCCTAGCCTGACATGTTAGCCACTTGTTGAGCCTAGGCTAGGCTAACCCAATGTTGGGATAGCCTAGCTATAGGGTTGTGCCTTGGGTTTTGTTTTAACTGTCATTGATGTACAGTTGGCAAGCTAATGTATTTGGGTTAATCACACACACTACTGAATGGCACCAGAGGCTGTTTGCTTAGTTAAGAAACAATCGAAGAATTTTGAATAAAATCACTTATTTAGAAAATGTTTTTTTACATATTATGAGAGAATTGTTTTGTTTGCTTTAAGTTTGCAAAGAAACTGTTTTTTTCAATAGACTTTGTATCAAAAATGGCATGGGGGAACGGTCAACAACAGGATAGAGAGAACATGGAGGAAAGAGAGGGCAACAGCAGAGGAGAGGACAAAATGGGGGCGTAATGGAGGAAGCAGAGAGAAAGAACAGGAGAGAGAGCGAGCAGAGAGAGAGAGAGAGAGAGAGAGAGAGAGAGAAGCAAGCAGAGAGAGAGAGATACAGAGCAGGCAGAGAGAGAGAGCAGGGAGGGAGGGAGGGAGGGAGAGAGGGCGAGCGAGCAGAGAGAGAGTGAGAGGGTGAGTGAGTGAGTGAGTGAGAGAGAGAGGAAGGAGGGGGAGAGCAAGGCTGTGAGCAAAATAGAGCCAGATAAAGGGAGAGAGAGGGAAAGAGACAGAGCGAGAGAGCAAGAGAGAGAGCAGGAGGGAGGGAGGGAGAGAGCCAGGGAGAACAGATGATTGCATGGAATGAAAGAGGGATTGAGGGGGGAGGGAGGGGAGGAGATAAAGAGAACGGTGGAGGGAGGGGGAGACCATGAGCGAGTGAGGCAACGAATGAGGGAGGGAAATGGTGGAGTGTGAGAGGAGAGGGAGAAAGCAAATGGGAGGCAGGGGGAGGGTAGGATGTTAAAGGGAGAGCAAGAGAGTGAACAAGCAAGCGACGGAGAGAAAGAGCGAGAGAGAGAGAGAGCAAGCAGGCAAGCGAGCGAGAGACAGACAGAGTGAGACAGAGGGAGAAAAAAAGAGAAAGAGTGAGAGACGTAGAGAGAGGGAGAGATGGGGGCAGGGAGCAACGTGAGAGAGAGAAAGAGAAGGAGGGGCAGTGTGCAACGTGAGAGAGACAGACGAAGAGGGAGGGAGAGACAGACAGAAAGAGAAGTAAAGAGAGAGAGAAGGGAGGGGTAGAGCGAGATGGAAACCGAGAGCAAGAGAAAAAAGAGAAAGACAGAGGGAGAGAGAGAGAGAGAGAGAGAGAGAGAGAGGGGGAGGGGAGAATGAACGAGGGAGAGGAGGAAAGAGGAACAGAAAGAGGGGGAGGGGAAGAGAACTGAAAAGAAAACTGAAAAGGAGAGGTAGAAAGACTGATAGAAAGAATAAAACAGAGGGATTGAAATGAACGACAGAAAGATATCACAGACATCATGTTTGATTTAACAGTATTGTCGCAAAAAAAACATTGGTTTGAAACTCATCACATGCCCAATGTTATCACCTCTATGCCTTCAAGGAAGAAAATGCCTTATTCGACAAGAGCACGGTGCATTTTGCAATCCACAAAAGGCCTCAGACTAGCCACATGGGTTCATTATCTGAGAGAAACACGAACACCCTTTTACATCCTCAATTCATTAATTCCATTTATGTCCAACCCAAAACAGTGTCTAATAAGAGACTACAGCAATGTCTATGAATGAATCATGCACAGGACGGATATTCAGCTGGAAAAACACAAAAAATCCCTGTTGGGTTTGCCACCACCACGTCTTTAGTGTTTGGAACTTCTTCTATATAAATAGTCCAGGGATAACATAAAGGAGACGTGTGGCCTTTAACTAGGGGATGCTCTCACCCTACAGGAAGTGGAAGGAGCACCCTTAATGGCTGACCTTACTCTGGACTACAAGACTAGGCCTGTATCCAGGACTGGCAGGTATCACGCACCCATGGTCCGGACCCAGAAAGGCGTCGAAATTTGCATGTTCAATCAAGTCCCAGCTGTCCGGTTGCCTTTGGCCAGCCGAATTGGTCAAACAAATGTGATCACCGTTCCTTCTGCAGCTCCAACTAACAGCAAGGCTGTTCTGAATGAAAGTTACAAATGCTACAAACACAGCAGTTTAAATCCTTCTGTTACAAGAAAATGACAATAATTTGCGATTATGGAACGGGTTGTAAAACCGGAAGATAATAATGCCTCTATAGGGTGCAACTTAACTTATATACATCCTGGACATGCATCCTATTCTCTATTCCATGAAGAAATAGTTTGGTTTACTGATAAGGAAAAGGATGGTTATCTTGTTTTGGTATTAGTTTGAGACTTTCAGGTTTCGGTAAGGGTTTGGTGAAGGTCGGAACGACATCTGGGGAACGAGTCGTGCAAATAATTAGAGACACTGAAAACATTACATTTTAACAATCAACTTCAGTTTGAAATTGAGCGACTAAATAACTGAGTTACAAAAAAGCATACCTGGTATAAATTCCATATGGTGTGTCAGCAGATAACTTTTATATGACATTTGTGGATATATGCATCGGCTACTGTGCATACATGAGAATGACTCAGCCTTAGTTTAACCAATGTTTACTAGCCAATAATGCAACACATGTATAAACATGTGTGTGCGTGTGTGTATAAATTCAGTAATCAACCATTAGAATATAAGTAGGCTCTTTATTTATTTAATTGCCATATGATTTTGTCTATGCTCAGCTGATTTGGAGTTGCCCGATGAAGAACATCATTAGAAAGCTATACAATTAAAAACAATGATTGGAGAAGATGGGTATTTTGCAAAAAGCCGTATCTCAGTAAGCATGGAGGCACTTGGAGGTGCAGCAATGGCAGCCATACCATTTCATTCTACCACTCTCCAACTCAGTTCCAAACTACATCACTCTTTCTCCTCTCATTCTCTCTTCCATCACTCTTTCCTCATGTTTCCATGGATACAGTTCACCCTTTGCTCTCTCTCCATCTCCATCCATCTCTCCCTCTCTCTCCCCCTACCTTCCTCTCTCTCCCCCTACCTTCCTCTCTCTCCCCCTACCTTCCTCTCCCTCCCCCCTCTTTTTCATCCCTAATTCTGTTTCTTTCCTTTTTCTCATGCAATCTTCTTATCTCTGGCCCGACCACCTTCTCTCAATCCGGTACCTTCATCCAGTTACTGAAACCTTGTAAACAAACAAACAAACACAGAAAGACAGTCTGAATAATTCTAAATAAACAGATATTTCATCAACAGTAGAGGAATCTTTTTCTTAAGTGGATACCATAACTATAGTGAATGAGCCACTAGGGCTGTCAACGAATATTCGAAGTTCGAATATTCGTTCGAAATGTATCCAAAAACGCGAATTCGAACGTGAAAATTAATATTCGAATGTGAAAAAACACTCCCGTGGTACAAGCGCCTCTATTTGCTTTGTGAATGAGCCTCTGTCTGTTCGCGATGTCCCTCATAATATTCGAATGTGAAAAAACACTCCCGCGGTACAAGTGTAACAGACTAGTATGTGAAGAGCGAATGTATTTTATCCCCTCGGGGTTTCCGTACTTGGATATAGGTATTCCAGCTCGGCTATGCCATTCAATAAGCATCCGAAGTAGAGCTCAGGGAGCTAGTAGTCTGGCTGGTGAAAGCTGCTGTAACGCAATGTTCTCGGCAAAGTCCGAGACAGCTTTTTTTTCAGGAAACCGAACGATGCGTAGTGCTGGCCCTTTCGCTGGCATGGTGGAAGACGTAGGCGACATGCATTTTTTTCTTTATCGATTTTAATAGGCCTTCTCGATAAATGGTAAGCAAAGCAAGGAACGTTACCACTAGCATACTTTGTAACATTCAGAAGCGGGCGTCTTCTTCAGATTACTATAGTTTGCGTGTTTGCAGGTGTGGTGGTGAAATGCAAGCGATACAAAGTTGTGGCTTTTCATGATTAGGCCTCCACGTTACTGGGCTGTTTATAGGATATATATATATCCCACTAATTTGAACCATGGTTTTGTCGCATTATTGACATATTGACGGCAACTGCGTAAAATAGGCAACCAGATATTCGAATAGTTCGAATTCGTGATTTTTTTCCAAACGAACATTCGAATGTCATTTTTGAGCAATTTTGACAGCCCTATGAGCCACACACACAAACACACACACGTTAGAACAGTCGCACACAACCTTGCTGAGAGAGAACCCAATTACTGTGGATGGAAATCAATTTCCAAACAAGACAGGACGCTCTTTAAAGAGTAACCTAACACTGAGAGGAAAAAAAAATGACAATGACAGCGCCACCTCTGGCGCAACAGGGGTCATTGCAACCACAAATTTTGATTGGCACAAATTAGAGCAAGGTAACATGGCAAGTGAGATCCCCTGACACCAACCAGTCAATCAGAGTACAATTCTTATTCAAATATGATTTACCATTCAACTATTTTAGATTTCAGTGTTCGGCATACTGAAGTCTTACAGTCCAGCGAATACATACATTTCTTAGCATGGTGTGGCCGAAGTGGGAATCCCAAATAACCGCGGGGGTGTTGGCCAAGGAAGCATTAGTGAATTAAGATAACATTATGCATTGTTGAAAAAGCCAAATTACAATTTGATTTCACGGACTTGTTGCAGGCAAAAGACACCAAGAGACGTTTAAAATGAATGTAGCGAGCAGTGGTTCAGTACAAACTGCAGCAAGAACTACATTTGCATGCATCCAACAAAGGACTGGCGCTAGCACTAAAGCTTGATTTATACTTCTGTATCGAATCGCCGCCATGGGTATACTGTGGTTATCCAACCCAGTGCTCACATTTATCGTTCTGCATCCCGACGAGTAATTACATTTTTGGAGAGGTGCAGGTAAGCTACGGCGTACCCACGGCAGCTATTCAACGCAGGAGTATAAATTAAGCTTAACTCTCCTTATTGTCACCCTTCCATGTACATGCCAGGATAACAGGCTACTTTAGCAGAAAAGCATTGTGGCCACTGGCTTCGAAAGAGTGATAACCCTCATTTGGTGTAGTCCAGATGAATGTGTTAAATTCACCAATGATTGGTCAACATTTAGATGTACTTATTGAGGTCTCAACAACAGTTCAGAGACTGGTTGCGTTAACAAAAAGTGGGCTGTTATAGTGCCCCCTTCAAATCAGTCAATCAGTGATATTGTTGTTTGATTAGTTAGAATTTGTCCTAAAAATAACCCCTCCACATCACTCACAAACAAAAAAAAAACACATACACGACAAACAAAGACAAGATAGATGGACGAGAGGAGAGGTTAAAATAATGCAAAAGGGGACTAGGGAAATGATTAAACATTGTTCTTGTTTTCTTTCTATGGCATCATATAACACATAACCGAGTCAAGAGACTTGGGAAGAGGCATTCCTCAGCAAAACCAGGAAATTAAGAGAATCAAAATTAAACATAGACAGATGGGTATTGATCCTTGAACATTTGATTTAGGATTGCGTGAGTACTACTTAGGAGTGGCAGAGGGTGATCAATATTATTATTTGTTGTCATTGAGACTTGTATGACACAAAACCACAAAAGCTTGTTTTGTGTTGCAGATTAAATTAGGCAACTGGTCTCTTATTGTATCATGTAGTCTTCAAGTTAAAAAAACCAAAAGTACTTTGTGTATAGTCAGAAGTGATACAATTCAACAAGAGTGTCTTTGGATTTTGCATTCCCATAATTTCTTCCCATAGGAATGTGTTTATTCTTGCTCGATGATCTCTCCGGTAAAATTAAAAGGCCTGCATGACAATACTTAAACAACCGTTGCTAGCTATGTTAGCCATTCTAAAAACTGCCTATCGTCAGTTTCCTTCACAATAGTGATGTTAAATTCAGTAGAAGTTGGGGACAAATTTATTAACATAGGGTTATATTTTGGCAGGTATATAACTGATACAAATATATATATATATATATATATATATATATATATATATATATATATATATATCATTGGCTAGCAAACACACCGATTTCAGTCAAAATGTAAAAAAAATACAATAACAATGTAATCGAGGATAGAAAATGAGGAATACTGTAAACAAAAAAGGAGCTTTAATACAAAATGAATCAATAATAAATAAAGGGATAATTAAAAATACTTTGAAAGGTTAAAAAAAATAATATATAATTTACACAAAACAACAAGAGCCCCAGTTGATTCCATCTCATGTTGAGAGGTTGGCTTGACTGGGGAGGAAGTCCACACCAACTGGCCATGCAACTGGTAACAACTTCACACAACAGAACATTGGCAAAGCCCCGCTTAACAAGACTAGACGCCAGCCCAAGCTGACAGGCAGGACTCACACGTTCACATTTTAACCGAAGCAGTAGATAGGAGGACTCAAAAGAGGGAATATGGTCAACATGGCAAACAATCACGTTGTTGGAGCCACGTTTTATGCCAGTGTTACCTGAGATCTCATTAGGGTGTGTGTGTGTGTGTGTGTGTGTGTGTGTGTGTGTGTGTGTGTGTGTGTGTGTGTGTGTGTGTGTGTGTGTGTGTGTGTGTGTGTGTGTCACAATTAGCAGAGTGTAAATGACATGCATTTTATGTGCCAAATTTTCAAAGATCGCTCAAACATGCTTTATCCCCCCAAAAAAAAGTTTAACCATAATACACACAACACCATCTCATACAGTTAGTATAGTGCTTGTACACATATTACTCTTCTTGGCATACAGCATTGAAATGCCCTCTTCTGTAATCGTAGGTCTTTCTGATTGCCTGAATGAGAAGGACCTTAATGTCTCTCTCTCCAACTCTTGGTACATCATAGTGATAAATGTATGCACAACAAAGCTGGAGAATGTGTTTTTTGGATCACAATGGAAGTCTCCTGCATAAGAGCTGAGCATATATACCATGCTTTCTAGAGACATGATACTTGTAGGAAGTTGAAATGAAAGAAGCATTGCTTTTGCTGCCTTTATTCTTTGGCTCACGTTTCTAAAGCAGTACAAGATTGGGTCAATTATTATTATTTTCCATTTTGAGCTGCAATCTATGATACAATCCAGGCATAGCCCAGTGCTGACTTACAAGAACATCAACACACAACAGACATCCGGAAGAATATATACAGGATTTAAAACAAGTTTTGGAAGAGCACTTGTTAGCTATAGCTGGTGGAGAGCTACAGCTATAGCCAACAAGCCCTAAAACATTAGGCCTTTGTGCTTCCAGAAACATCATCCTTTCTCTCCCCCTCTTTTTTTTTTTAACCCAGCCCGCAGCAGAGCAAAGCACTGCAATGTGCTGACACCATCAGCTGCTGTTCTGAACCCTTTACCCCAACTCTATCCTAGCACCACAACCTCCATTCTACTACGTCTACATAGACGTTCAATACATTATTGAATGAGCGGGAGAGAGTGGAGAGATTTTGGGTGACCGGGAAATTAAACGGGTCTTTACGGTCGACCTAGCCCGGATTATGTTGCCGATGGCCGGGCCTGCCATGTTGCTGGCCTACACGCTTTGGCCTACACTGTCTGCTATGATTCATAGACTATGTGACATGATCCAGAGCTCAGCGTGGGGTTGTGTAGCAGAAATACCAATATATCCCTATTGATCTGAGCTTTGGGAAATGGGTATCGAACAAGACAACAATACATCCAATAATAATTCAGCGGCATGTATTTTGATGATGTCTATGATGCTGGATTTTATGACGGCTAATTAATCAACAATTTATTACATTTGAGGTTGTTACTATTTAATAATAATTTAGAAACACCTATCTAACTACAACACTAGTGATGTAGCAAATCGACACCATTATATCACTACAAGAAACCATTCCACTCTAAAGAGCAGTGGGGCTGATAAAGGCAGTCTGATAAATGCAGCACTCAACTCAGCTGGGCACAAACTGAAATAAATATAACTGGCAAGACAGCACACAAGACAGACGACCACAGTACATAAGGCAGGCCAAGCAACAGTAGCGCACAGTTATGAGACACAACATCAACCCACTGAAGAGCCACTAAACCTTATGCAGTCACACACAAACACAAGCTTCCTTGAAATGTGATGGCAGTTTCACTTTGTTCAAAGTAGGTGGGTGAAGATGTTTGAGAAAGGATGCAGTCCTCTTCAAACTGAAAACAGCTCAACAGACACAAGGATGTCTATGGCCAACAAGGAGGATGTCGTAGTAACCTTTGTTAGCCACTGAACTCCACCGAATACGGGCCTGTCTGGCATGTGCAGCATGCAGGCTATTGCTGTGAACACGCATATTGAGCCATCATACACGTACTATTGAACTAGACGTTGCATCATGTGCAGACCCAGGGCTTTATACATTATTTCAGATGCAACAGCCTAACTGGTAGCAACATCCAAACAACGGGGATCCAAGTTAAAAAACGGCATCTGCCTTAGAAATGCCTATGAGGAACATACCTAGGATGATTAGAGAAGCACAAGGGGACTTCCTCGGTTATGCAGTGCAGATTATGGTCATAACTCACTAGCTTGAATGGCACAGGCAACAATTTCTGACAATCAAGTGACGCCTCGGCCAACTGGTGAGGGTAGCATGTATTACCCATTAATACCCTATCTATACACCCATAATGAACACTTGCACACATATAGGTGTTGCTGCAGCATTGCATCTGCAGTCTCACATTTTGACACGAAGCAAAAGGGGTTGCGAGTAAACGGAGCTTCTTGGTTAGTGGCATAACGTTACCCCATATACAAGCCTGCTCTTCTCACTTTGCTCTTCATAATACTCATATTCTTATTGACTTGCACTGTATCTTTAAAAAGGGCCCTACTACAACTTAACGGGAAAACTTTGTTCCAAGACGGGCCTACGCAAGAAGACGAATGTCATAACGGGCTATGTATGGATTGGTATTGGACAGAATTGGGCTGGATCTGGCCTGTTGTAGCCCCTACTCCTTTATGCGTCTCTCTCCAGCTCTCTCCATCCCCCCTTGCGACGCCATCTGTTAGTGGCATGAGAGAATGTGGAAGTAAAATAGAAAAGACGACATTTTGACTGTACTTGCTGACCTACATTGGCCGTGTGTTTGTTTTCCACACGAAAGCAATGTAATACGCGAAGCATGCACACCGCACGGCACACAATGTACCCAAAAAACAACACACAGACACAATCCAGCGAGACATTTTCGGGGGGTGGTCAAGAGGAATGTGATAAGTTAGGGTAGGAAACACCGCTCGCCTCGCCGGCCCGGGCGACTCAACCCAGCGCACAGCTCACTCGTCTATCCGACCCATCGGAATAAAAAACAACCGCGGAACTCACCTGATTCCAAAATGGGTTTATGGTGGCGACGTGACTGTGATGATAGTGAATATTATGGTGGATATCGGGGGAGAGTTGGAGCGGCGGAGAGCCGTGGCGCGGAGCAGGAAGGAAGGGGACGGAGGAGGAGGGACTGACGTGAATGAATAAACAGCCGGGCTCCTCCTCACTCCTCACCGCCACAAGTCTAGCAAGAATGTGGCTGACTTAGTGGAATGCATCCGAGTCTATTGTCTACCGTACAATGGCGGGGTTTATGTTTTCTTTGAATACATAAAAATATATCTTGATAAATTAGCACACATGCATACCTGGTCCTGGATTTGGATAGGCCTATGTTGCCTTATCGATACGACAGTATTCATTTTGGACATTGTGATGTCTTCCCATGTTTATTTATTTTTTCAGAATTATATACCTGCTCGTCCTCATTTTATTCAAAATAAACACAATTACTAATTTTGCTTTAAACCAATAATGCTATTCGTGTTATGTTAACAAATTCCACACGATGTCGCTATAAAATGAAATTATGCTTTTGGGGTTAACTGTTACAGTATGCATTTTAAACAACGAACGATAATGCATGGAATGGAAAATAAACTGTTAACTCTAAAAAATATTCTTGTCAAGCCAGTGTCACTTCGGGTCATTTGACATATTCTTCCAGTAATTAGGGACAGGATAGGTTTAAGGTTTAAATTTGGGACGGATAAAGTGCTGTCCTGACCTGAATAATTGTGCATATTCTTTGCAATTATTTTTCTGTATAACCTGTCTGGGTCATATTTATATTTGATTCCCATGTGATCGTGCCTTTTTTAAGTTTATCTTTAAATCTATCTTTATGCCAGTAGAGGGCAGTATAATTCCGTTGCACATTTCTTACATTGGATGAAGTGCCTTGTTACAATGTTCTTCAAGGTGTGTGTGTGTGTGTGTGTGTGTGTGTGTGTGTGTGTGTGTGTGTGTGTGTGTGTGTGTGTGTGTGTGTGTGTGTGTGTGTGTGTGTGTGTGTGTGTGTGTGTGTGATATGATCTGGACAAAATCACTTGCTGTAACTAAATACAGACATCCAGATCATGTATAATGCTGAGACAATAATCCCTGGAATACAGGGTTTTAGAGCTGCTTTCCTTTTTAGTGAAAACACAAATTTAATACAGAGATAATTATAGAGTGGATCATGCATTTTTTTTTAAATAATGTTCGAATGCATCTACTTCTACTGATTACTACTGACATTTGTTTCTAATCCACTGTGCGGTAACACATATATTTGTGATTACTTAGGTCAAATGTCAAATTAATATTATGGACCATGGTTAGTGGGTTGTAATGCATAATGGTACAGATTCATTGTAATACATATCAGCATTCATCAAACCTCTTCCGTTTAATCAGATGGCTGAATATGATCTTCCCCATAAATAAGTGCTGTCTCTGCCCAACAGTGCCCTGTGCATGTTAATGTATGCAAACCAGTGGTCCGGGGCCTTGGTGGAAACCAGCCTGGACCCAATCAGAGGAGCCTATTGATTGCTCTCTCACTCCCAGTCAAGGGTGAGAAGAACATTGCTGTCATTGTCCCCATAAGCTAATCATCCAACATTCTTGGAATTAAGTGTCAAGGTGTGCTTTCCTTCTGATCAAAAACTTCTCCTAACAGCATCGTTGTGCACTTGTATGTTGGACAGAACAGTTAAAGAAGAGAAGGAATGGCATGTGGCGCATAGTAACGCAGGCAGGACCAAACCTCTCATTACATTTGGTTAGTCTCGTGTTTTGACCTACTGCCTCCCAGTGTTTGTGCCTTGGTTCCGAGCTTAAACTGTGTGAGCCATGTTGACAGCGAGATCTGCTGTGCAGTGCAGTAAACAGGAAGAAAAGGCTTCAGATCCCTGTGTTTATGTGATCCTCTTCCTCACATTAACCTGCCACTCCAGTACATTTATCCATCATGATCGTGTACCAGCACAATTTCCATGGCCGGGTTTTGTCTGAGCAGCTGAATTCTGAACAGTTGAGTGTTTGAGAAGGACTGTGGGTGGCCTTCATTTACAGCAGCACCTCCTCCCCCTGCTTCTCTTTTCACTTGTCTGGACTATGATCAGCATTTAACCTCAAGGTTTCCACATGACAGTTCTGCAGGGCCAGCTCTCAGTGAAACATGTATGCCCACGCAGATTGTACTGAAGTAACAAGGAACATAGAAGAACATGAGAAAGTCATGAAAAAATATGTTTACGTGGTGCATTACAAGGGGGATAAAGATGTCTCAATATTTAAAAGATCTACCACTCTTTCATTTGTACAATATTTATTATCTTGTCTTTTTGTCTTACTTTCTTCCTTTCTTTCTTTCTTTCTTTCTTTCTTTCTTTCTTTCTTTCTTTCTTTCTTTCTTTCTTTCTTTCTTTCTTTCTTTCTAAGCGATGGCTATCCCCATATAGGCTAACAGATGTGAGGGGTTTCCACATCTATTCTGGGTTCTATATAGTCTATACCACCATAATAACTGTATACAATCATGTGAGCTTTATGATGTGAGAAATATTATATGATCTTAGAGATACAGTACAATAATTTACTCATGGCATTGAAGGACAAAGAATTGAGTGGAGACGTCTACAGTTCTTTCCAATGCATAACATATGTTACCAGTTATGACCTTGGCCCGCTCAGTGTATATCAGACAGTGCAACAACATAGCAGACAGTGCAGCATTTTAGCCTTTCTGTTTAAACAGATACCAATCAATGCAATGGAAAGTGGTGGGCTGCTCTGCTATCTTTAACTGTACAGCTAAATGTTTCCCTTTCTGTTGTTATCCAGACACGTGACACCTTTGGGCTCCAACCTCCTGGATGCAGTAATACTGCTTCTGTGTATGACCTGTGGTGGTTCGCCCAATATGATGAGGGTTTTTGTTGCGATTATTTTGTAATTTGATGTATTGCAACCTTTTGATGGCTGAATCATTTGATTTAGCCAACAAAATGTGGATCGAATTAATCGGATTGCTCTAATGACTGTTTGTCTTAATCAATACCACAATACTGTTATAACCAGGCAGCTGAGGGAGCTATTGTCCTTGTTTATGGAGATCTGTAATTTCACCACATGGATTATTTTTTATCCTCACCTGTCCTAGTCACCCTGGTCACAATAAGCTCCCTCTTGTGTGTCCTATCTCATCAGGATTTAAACATTAACTCCTATATGAGGCCATTCTGTCCTAGGTGATTTAAGATACATTTCATTAAGGTTGGTGGTAATGGTTAGGGGGCATCTTGCTGAACTTGGGGGTCGAACCCTGAACCTTTCAGCTGCAGGACACCCTATCCACTACACTCGCTTTCAACCCGTCTTAAACTATAACTTCCCCCTTTGGCTTATTTTGATTTCTTTCCGTGACCCATTAGATGGGACAGGATATGGGAGAGGCCATTAATAATTCCCCTGAACTTGGGCTTGTGCATGCCACAGCCCTGTAGCCCAAGCGCTGATCAAGACCAAGATAAAGAAATAACCAAATAACAACTTTTCAGATCCCAGGGTCCTAAGGATGCAACGCTGGGCTTAGTTGTACCTTCCTGCTGGAGGATAACGCAACCCGACCTGCGTTGGCGAATCTGCGGCCAACATCACAAATCCTTCAGATTTCCCACTATTACATGTGGGAGAGCGTTGCAGGTACACACACATGCTCCTGGGTTTGTCTTCCAACCTGATCCCGGCTGCAGATCTGTGGGCCCAGCCATATGTTTGCTATTGCGTGTGGCTGGTAAATGCATTGCTTGTTCTACGAGGGTGTAACTGGTATTACCTCATGCATCCGCGCTGACAGCCAGCTGCAGTGGCTCCAACGCTATGCTGCTGGTGCACAGGGGAGGGCATGTAAAGACAACTCAAGTTCACATGTTCAAAACCCTGCTCACTCCCTCTAGAGTCCACCGAGCGTTGCATAACAGCCCAGACTTCTCAGAAGAAACATTGTGGTTTTGGGAAAGAGGGGAGAGGGAACCGCCTCCCTCCATGGAACACATGTATCTCCTCCTGATGATCACATCATGAGATGGGACATTTGGTATTTTATTGTTTTTCTTTTGTTACTTAATATTCTCATTTTGTTTTATCAGGCCTATATGTAAGGTAGGCCTATCTACTGTTTAGGGATTGTGTGTAGGCCTAGCCTATGTTTACCATTCCGGCGTTAGTGACATATGAACTCAGAGTGCAGTGTGAATACTGGAGTGTAGTTAAGAATGTGTCAGAACTCTCACTCTCTTACGAGATGCCTTTGCTTGGCTGTACTCAACCCCTGAGGAGAAAGCACTAATTAACACGACACCATTAACCTCCGACTTAGCAAAGTCCTTCCAACACAATGGCCAGAGCCAGCGGCTTCTGCCTCTTACAAAAGATAACGTTTGAGTATGCAGACTCTAGAAGGACATGGAGAACATGTTTTTGCATATTGTTGAAATAGGTTTTGTTTTGTTTGGTAGGTCCCCTCATAAGGGTTTTTCCTCCATGCAGAGGTAGAACGATAAGCATAATAACCATAAACAGTGATAAACGACGAGTCTCGGTGTTCTCTGTTTATCCAGAGCTGTCATGTAAAACTAATTGGCAACGCCAGCTTTTGCAAGCAGTCAAAAGTTTCTGCTTTTACTCAAGACAAGAGGTCTGACACTTTGAACCCATCGCATAGAGGCCCTTGAAAAAGGCCCAGATTCTTGCATGGGACACGAGAAGTTAAGTTGTTGTGGGACTGATTTTAGTGGAGATGGTCTGCAGCGGTCCACCCAGAGAGAGAGAGCGTCCGAGGACAGCCTGGTGGTTGAATAGGACGTCTGGGTAAATAGTGTTATCCAATGGAACGAGAGAGCTGTGGCCAGTCATACTCTTTACTCCTCTTGCATTTCCTGTCGAATTGTTGTTGTTTTTGCTCTATGACTGCTAGAATAATGCAGGCTTTGGAAAAAAGCATTATCAAAAAAACCTGTATCTTACACAGAGGCTTGTCACTGCTACTTTTAAAGATGACTATTTACTGCACTACACCTGTTAGGAACGTATAACGGTTGACGACATTTAATTTGTTTCTCTGCATCTAGCAATAAGACCTACAACTGTATAAATCGCAACCACCACACAAAATAATACATTTTGATGATTTTTTTACCTCTTAAACCACCTGTGCATGTCCATATCCTCAAAACAACATTGCTACTGCCATATGATGTTCTATTTATCGACTGTCAGTTTTTAAAACCCACAGTTAGTTTAACCCAGGAATTACCTAGTTGCTAAATGGCCTCTCTATCCTTCCTATATTAGCGAACCTCTGCTTTCCACCATGTACCTGCTATTGATCGTTCTTTAGATTTCCAAGTTCTTTCCCTCTCAATTGTTAATGTGTGTGTGTGTGTGTGTGTGTGTGTGTGTGTGTGTGTGTGTGTGTGTGTGTGTGTGTGTGTGTGTGTGTGTGTGTGTGTGTGTGTGTGTGTGTGTCTGTGCGCCCGTGCATGCATCCCCGTGAGCATGTGTATGTGCCTCTGTGTGTGTGTGTGTGTGTGTGTGTGTGTGTGTGTGTGTGTGTGTGTGTGTGTGTGTGTGTGTGTGTGTGTGTGTGTGTGTGTGTGTGTGTGTGTATGTGTCTCATGTCTGTAAAGGAAATCCTAATGGCTAATACTCGACACAATGGCAAAGACCTGTCAGGTCTCAGTAAAGAATGGCTTTTAATCAGCACACATGCACTGCTCTCATGGCTCCCCCTTTTCTCTTAAATTCTGGGCGTTTTATTCGACAGTAGAAAACAAACTGTACCATTTATCATCTTTGTATCTATTTTAAGTCTGGGCGCACCTGCAGATGATGAATAGTTTTCCGATTGGAGAATCGACGTACTTAATGCTGGTGGGCATCAAAGTCAACGGCGTCCGCAAAAATGTGACCAATGGCAGGATGTACCCAAATATCCAGCTGGGAGTAACAATCATCATCATATCTTATCTTTACTCCATGTTGGATTGAGTTGGCTCAGGAATGGCATCAATGGATTTGCAGATAAGCAGGAATGACACACATATTTGAAAATGGGAAATGAACACATAAAACAAGAGAATATCAGATTTAGGGGGACATTTTGTAATCCTCTCCTTTTTCTTCTTCTTCTCCTTCTTCTTCTTCTTCTTCAGGTTGAATCCAGGAGTCATCTCCGCCAGTCTCTTGAGGCCTGGCACAATAGCACCTGAATTGACTCTGAAAGCCTCTCTGATCTGCTGCGCACTAGCAGATGGTACCACATCACGACTCCTGTTCAGGGTGTCTTTCTTTTTCATTTTATTTTCTTGCCTTTTCCTGCAGCTGAAGGTTTGAGGGGATCAGAGTGTTTCTCTGCAGGCGCTGTTGTCTCTCAGCCAGGAAGAGAAGTCAGGGTGTTTGTAGCTAACTAATGTGCTCCTGGCATAGAAGTGTTGGTAGAAAGAGCAGCCGCTCTGCGTGCTAAAAGGGGACGTATGATGTGCACCTGTTAGCGGGGCCTTCTCATGGTGTTCATGAAAGAGCAGGTTTTCTGCAACATGAGGTGAGGGGGGCCTTGCGACAGAGCCTGTCTTTGTTTGATGTGGAGACGTTCCCTTTTGACTTGGGGGAAATCCACCCACCTGCGTCCACACATCCACCCCCCGGTGACTGAAGCATTTCCAAATCTCTCATGAGGTTTTGGAACGGCTGTTGAGAGAAAAGGCTAATTAAACATCATACAGGCAAGTTGTCTTTGGGTTACACGTCTAGATAAATAAGGCAGAAAGTAGATCCACCGTTTCTCTCATAAGTCATGTACAAAGGTTTTAAACCTTATGATGTACTAACTTTTTAAGTAATGTACCCACCATGTCATTTAAATCATTTATTTTGTTGTTATTCAGTTTGAATTATAATTAGTTAATTCATAACTTTAGTTTACAATACAAGAAGACAAATACCACAAAATTCAGAATAAGTCTCAGAATCAGAAATCTGTAGGTTCAATAATCATCCTTCAATGATCCTGCCCTCTTTGACGCGTCACATCCCGGAAAGGGACACCAATTATGCATCGTTGACCCCAGAGAATGAGCAAAACCTCAGCCTGCACTCAAACAATGCTCCTATTAGTACACCAACAGGCGCTATCACTTACCAGAACATCTAAGCAGAAAACACTGAGTAACCGTCGGATTGAACAGATATGGGATCGTACTGATCCCAGTGCATCCTGCTGTTTTTGGCAACTCACTCACTCCAAAGACAAAAGAGTAATTGTGTACATTATGAAGCACCCACATCTTCCTGGCCAGACCCATCTGTCTGCTATTAAGCTCAGGTTCTAAAGGGTTAAAATCCCTTATTGGGCATCTGGCCCCAGTAAGACCATCATGGGGCATATATTGGATATTTTGCTTGACTGGTTGTGTGTCTACGAGGTACCATACAATGAAGCTAAACATTGTGTTTTAATTAAATAATCACAGATGTTGTGTCCACAAACACATTGAAATGAGCTAGTGTTGGTTCATCTTTATTCATCCTTTCTATATCATAATAATCTGTGAAATGCTAGGTAATATTAATTTTTATATTTGATTGAATATGCATGAGTTACTATACAGTGCTTTCGTGGCAACTTCATTAAAAGTAAATTAAATTGTTTTGGTAATTATATTCGACTCTTTTCGAGCCTACCCAGTTGGTGAATACAGTTGGTGAATAAAACATTTGAAGAAATTAATCTTTAGAAGCTTTATAATAGTTGTGTCTGTTTATGTAATTTCCCTGTAAACTTTGACAGGGCGAAACATGTGGTTAGCAAATAAAGCAAAAGTAACAAATATAATGGCCTATGTAAAATTAGGTTCTATTCAAATTCTGTAACCTTCACAGATCGATGTTATTGGGAGAATCTCTGAGTAAAGACTCAGATGCCCCACCACAACACCACTACAGCTACTTCGCCACTGAGAGATCCATTTAACGCTAGAAACTAGAAATGGGCTTGCATTAAAAAGCAAGGGTTATTGCTACGCAAGTTTATAAAATAGGCCTGTATCTGTGAGGCCACGGCCTGTCATGAGATTGTTGTGTCAGTGTTTGCATCATATCTTCTTGTTTCCCTAGTCTGGGTTGGGCCGGGATGGGCCCGCACCCGACATGGTGACTCAAGGCTTTCCAGCTGTTCCTGCTTTACGTTGACTTGTTACAACAGTCCAACAGCCAGCCATTGTGTGTTTGTTGTCCTCTGTTTCAGCGACTCCGTCTCTGTTCCTCTCTGGTGTGTCACGCTTGACTCATCCTTCACCTGCAGCCTGCCTGGCAGATGTCCCTGTCAAACTCACACAAACACGATGCCACCCAGTCTCACACACAACTCCATTTTGGATCTGAGTAAACCGATCCAATGTCACCCGAGCAGCCATGTGGGTAGTGCAGGCCGTAAGCATGACTGGGCTCTGACCGTAGATGAATCACCTCCTTTCTGACTATTTAATCCCCCGCTCTACTCATTCTCCTCCTCCTCTTCCTCCTCCCCTGGTGTTTGCTCCTCCTGACTGGGGTGGGGTGCTGGCTGGGGAGTCACAGCTCTGTCCAGATGTTTGCACGCTGCCTTGTTTTTATCCCCCGTCTTTGGAGGAGAATTGTTGCTCTTTAGTCAACGTGTGCCCTGCCCCTCCAATGTTTTTGTTTCCTCCAGAGCCACATTTCAAACATACGGGTTATAATTCCACGCTTTCAAAGCCTGTACTTTTGTATTGTGTCACGTTGTGTATGCCTGTGTCTGTTCTCTCCTTTGTATTGTCTGTTCGTTGTATGGCAGAAGACATCTCGATAGGCAACATTTTCTTGCCTCACAAATCAACACAACACACTTCTCTTCAATCACTTTCTCAAAGCCATGATTGGAGAATAAATTTAAGTTCTTATTTATACTTTTTGATTCACTTCAATATTTTGTGCTTCATTGGGCTCAACACCGTCTCTGGTAATATATATGAGTAGATGCAAATTTGTTTGGGCAGGTCGTGTATGCTGTAAAATCGAAGCCCTTGTATAATCTTCTGTTTGGCTTTGGTTTTAAGGATTGATTGGTTTATTGTCATTCAATGTTGTTCATCTCCTAAGTCTTCCTTAAACAGACAGAGCTTACAGTATTTGGATAGATGCCTTTTCTGGGAAAAACCAAATCCTTAAAAGAGCTGATGGCTTTCAGCAACTCTGCATCATAATAAAGACCAACAGAGCAACGGTTGTTAGCATACTAAATCTTAACAAATAAACAACGAATTTGGCAGACCATGTGTACCAAATGTACAGATTGTGCTGTGACCAGTAGTTGGACTCGAACAGACTATTAACCAAACGTGAAGGTGTTTTGGTTTTGGAAGATGATTTGTGTGGAAACATAAAGTACCCTGTGTTTTAATCGGGGACCACCAAAGTACCAAATATTGAATCTCTTTAGTCTTTCGAATCTTATTCATGTTCATATGCTGCTAACATCCGATAGTTATCGATCATAATTCCGACCAAAACTAAGTTACATAACACGTTGAATGTAAAAATAGTGAATGGTGATTGATTATAGTGGATGGTGTTTTGCCAGTGCAAAACTGCACTGGCTTAGATTCCCAACGACCACAGCCAACCTGAAGACCTTCCTTGATCCAAGTGCTGCCACCCCTACCTGCTCCTAAGGACAGGTCCCTGAAATCACTTAAAAAATCGGTTGGATTAAATGATAATTGATTAAATGTTAGCAGTACAATAATAAAATCAATACTATTAAGTTCCATCATGCGAACAACATTCCGTGGGATTGGCCTTCTTCGGCATTCAGCTTCATCACTGCTTTATTCCCGGGTCCGGGATTAGGGAGAATGTAGTGGACGAACCCTCGCTGCTTCATGTGTATTGCATCATTAGTGATGATTCAAGGCAACACATGGATGGCTTCCTGGAAGCCTCATGTGTGTCTCTGTCAGTCAATCACTCGTGTCTCTGCGTCGAGGAAGCTCAACAAAACTCCAGTTGTTTTAGCCATGTTTCATAGTTATTAGCCCCCCCACTCCCAGGGTTCACTGCCTGCAGATAAAGCTGTCCAAGCCAATTCATACACAGGATGAACAGAAAGCACAACGATGAATTGCATTGTGTTGCAATAGTATGAGTTCATTAACTCTAGGTCAGCACTCTATTTGGACACTTTGGACTAGTCAATAGCGTTAACGATAATACATAATACAAACAAACAAAAACTAATTTCATCAATAATTGATTATTTGTTTTACTCTAATCTACTCATAGCCTGAATTTTAATAATGAGAGCAACAACAAATGGCCACTTCATATGAATCTTCAAGAAAGGAAAAGCTTCTGCCAAAAACAACAACATATCTCCCTGAAGTTCACGTTAACACTGCGATTAACTTGCTTCATACCCAACTTAAATCATACCCTTCATGCGCTATCTGAAGCATAATGATGCATACCCAGAGTGCTTTGCAGCATTTAAACTGGTATTCTGGAAAAAAAAGAATCTGATGGAGCTGTGTTTAACCGGGAAGACGTTGACCTCACCGCCAACTAAAAACCCTCAAACTGGCTAACCCATCTAACTCAATAATAGCCCCCTGACGCATCTCACAGTGTTCTCCCTGCACACTCTGCTGTGTTTGTATTTATCTCAGTTCTTGGTCACACAGTACACCATTCACACCCATGGTACTCAATAATTTGAAGCTCTCCTTGATGTCAATTTGGCTACAATCAGCCAATCAAGGGCCTATGATACCCTGTAGTGGTGACACCACCGGTTCCTCATTGTTATCCGCAGTCTTGTGTCTTAGGATCCTTCAGATTTTAACGTAACCATATGTGGTCATGCTGACAACATAGCCCTGGTAGATCAGATATAGCTCATTGCATTGGAAGAACATCAGGATGTAAATCTCTGATTGGAAGGGAAACCCCTGAAATGCATCGGCTTGTTTATAAGGGGGTAAATTAGAATGAACTGGGATAAATAAATAATGAAGCCTAATTGCCATCCAGCCCTAAGAAGAGATGTGTTGTTGTGGACAAAGCAATGTTGGGACTTTATATATTTGTATAATTTGCTTCTCGCTTTGGGTTCAGTCAAGGGTTAATGATATGAATCTATTCAGACTCTATCTATGAGTCTATTCCTAATGGACTTAATAGCACTTAGCAGAAACTGACTGTTTAGCTGTGTTGTTGGGTGTTGTAAGCTGGGATACCGAACAACCCAACCAATTTCTCTAAGTTGAATCATTTACAATAACGAATATAGAACATATCCCATTTTATGCATAATTTGAATTACAACCATTGGGCTGCTCAGTGGGGAATGAGGTCCTCTGTAGGCTTAGCGCAATCAGCTGCAGAAAACCAGAGGCTCTGGATTACTTCCACTCGTGATCCCCTTATAAGGAATATGTGTCTGCTCTTGTTTGGAGATAGGGAGAGGAAGCGAGAGAGAAGGGGGTAGGGAGAGAGAGAAAGTTGGGAGAAGTGTTAAGGGCGAGTTGAATTGCGGTCAGTCGGATGAGGGCAGAAACAGGGTGTCGATTTGATCTAGGTTTCCTACAGCTTCGGCCTACGCTGTGTTTTCTCCTTGTTGATTCCCCACCCCTTTGAAACGACCTGAGAGATCTGTGCTCCTCATGGCCAGTGTCAACAGGGCCAGCCATTTTTTCCTGTAAGATCTACTCAGTCCATTACCCCGGGAGGTCGTGACCTGGGCTCTCATGAATAAAATTCCATATTTGTCTTCCTCCCTTTAACAGCCTCTGAGAGGAGAGCTAAGTGGTTTAAGGCCCAAACATCCTGTCCTGCCCTCTCTCCTGTTTCCTGAATGTTTCTCTCTCTCCCTTTCCCCCTCTCTCACTCGCTCTATCTCCCTCTCCCTCCTGCTCTCTCTCTCTCTCTGGCTAGCAGTCTCTCGCTCCAACCATCACTTTACTCTTCATCTCGCTCTCTAACAATCCTTCTTTTTCATTTAGTTTAACTTCAGTCCAACACGGATCCCAGTCTTGATAGAGCTTCAAGCTACAACCGGAAAGTTTCCAGGCTTTTTAAAGTTTAATTGCAGAGAACTTGAGGAAGAAACGTTATTTCAAGAAAATGAAATATTTCAAGCATGTGTGTACGTGCGTGCGTGCATGTGTGTGTGTGTGTGTGTGTGTGTGTGTGTGTGTGTGTGTGTGTGTGTGTGTGTGTGTGTGTGTGTGTGTGTGTGTGTGTGTGTGTGTGTTTGTGAGAGAGACACACACACACAGAGGGAGAAAGACACACAAAGAGAGAGGGAGAGAGAATCAAATAGATAGTATTTCTGCATTAAACCATCTCTAGCTTTCAGCCACACCCTCTTTCTGCTTCTTTGTTCCTCAGAGCAGTGGGAGTCAGACCAGGGAATGGTCTCTACAATAGTGGAAGATGTTAAACCAGAACAATTTGTTCCGCCAGAGGGGCGACAGACTGATGGCAGCTAAAAATGCACCAACCAAAGAGTAGAAAGTTCCTGCAACACAAACGGGCCAATTAAACGCAATGAGTTCCAGTCAAGACGACAACACAATAGACATTCTCCTGACACATCATTAAATCTCCCCTCTCCTGAAGCAGTCTTTTGGAATAGTCTTTAGGATGCTGTTCCGTTTTTCTATCCATTTACGAGGGAATTGGGACTTGTGGAATTGTCCAAATGGCCAAATCCTTCCAAAAAACTCCCCTTTATTTAGCTTTAACTTCATTGAGTTTGGTTGTTGTGATGTAAAAAAAAACACAACATAGGTTTGATGGGAATTACATTTCCAACAGACCTCAGTGACCTTTGGGACATCAGAATGTACTGCCGTTGTCGTCAAGAGGCAGTTTCATCCAATGGTCCATTTCCCTCAGTTCATTACTTTCATTTAAAGACTTAATCCAAACTGTCAGACTAACTCGTGTTAAAGTTCTTGAGTCTGTTTTTATGCTATTACTCTCACATGCATTATGTACTACTTACTATACTAATAGACTGCCCTATTACTCTATAACTGCCTTATAAATTAACACTACAATTGTTGTAGTTAATGCATGAGAGAACTTCTCTTCTCAAAACTAGAATTATTTTCACACCTTGCTAAAAAAACAAGAGCTAAAGGCTAAATATATTTTTTCTTCAGAAGAGATTTTTCCTATAAGCCCTGTTCCTAATCTAATGAATAAAGCTGTTGCATTGAGCGAAGGTTTTTCAGAGGGTTTTCTGTTTAGTGATTAGACTCTCATCTGGGAGGTGAAGATGGACTCTACCTTTCCCCTCAGCACAACTTGAGCCAATCAGAGACGAGCTGCTCCGGGCCACAACTCAACACAATAATGTGTACAGGGACATGGAGATAGGAGAGAGAGGCCCAGAGTGTGTGTGTATTTGTGTTTTCTCTGTGTGAGAGAGAGAGAGAGAGAGAGAGAGAGAGAGAGAGAGAGAGAGAGAGAGAGAGAGAGAGAGAGAGAGAGAGAGAGAGAGAGAGAGAGAGAGAGAGATGCACTGACTGAGAAAGAAAAATGTACAGAGAGCGAGCGTGAGAGAGAGAAAGCGATAGAGAGAGAGAGAGAGAGAGAGAGAGAGAGAGAGAGAGAGAGAGAGAGAGAGAGAGAGAGAGAGAGAGAGAGAGAGAGAGAGGGCTGACTGGTCACAGGGTTGCCAAGGCAACAGCGAACAGTAGACAGCGCGGCAGTGGAGTGGGGGGTGGTCCTCACTGTTAGAAGTATGGCTGCAGATGCCAGGGGACACCGTTGTGTGTGAAGCTATGCTCTATACATCCTGGGAGGGGGGCTGAACCAATGGATTCCCCTCAATCTGAGCTGAGTGTGGACAGACAGAAATACAATACTGAAATACATACAATAGGCTTTGGTTGAATGGCCATAGTATGGACTTACAGACACACAACTGTTTTTTGTATGTAATGCCTGGTCCGTCATGTTGTCAGTTCAACAGGTATTAAATTGGCCAGAGCAAACAGAATTCTTTTGATTCGGGCAGGAACCAGAGACATCCCATCGAAGAGGGGATTAGAGCATGTTATAGCCAGCGTTTCAGCTCTGTCTGCCTCCCAGATGTCCTGGGAGCTCTGGCCTTGCCAGAAGCTCATTCACAAACACACAATGGATGTGTAGTTGCAGTTCCGACACGGATACTATTTGTCAAACTCAGCAAATGTCAGCTTGTAGAGAGAGATATGGAGAGCAGAGCGGAGCGAGAGAGAGAGAGAGAGAGAGAGAGAGAGAGAGAGAGAGAGAGAGAGAGAGAGCGAGAGAGAGAGAGGGATTTAGGGAGGGATTGAAAGAGAGAGAGAGAGAGAGAGAGAGAGAGAGAGAGAGAGAGAGAGAGAGAGAGAGAGAGAGAGAGAGAGACACACACACTGCCTGGTAGTTTGTAGATCACTGACTGTGACTTGAAACGTAACACTGGATTTGCGTGATGTATTGCTATAATACCCTTGTCCAAGGCACTTGATGTTTCACTGCTGTGGTGCCGTTTGTGTAGAAAGTATGAGGTTGCGATGCAGGTTGGTAAACCATGTTATTCTCACACGCCAAGTCATCAGCATGACGACTCCTCTGACTGGGGTGCAGTGTGGGCTATTGAGTGCTATACTTTGGAAGAAAGTCAGATGTTGGCAGTTTGATTATGAAAATGGATATGAATATCTGTAACCACAGCATGAAACGTGTGCCGCATCCCCCGTCTTGTAGGCTCAACTAGTGGAGGTCTGTGGTGCTTTTTGAAGGAAATGCTCATGGATTCAGTTGCTACGATTTGCCTGTATTGATTCCCGAAACATGATGCACAAAGTTATCAGTGTAACATGTGGAAAAGGAGAGCCTTTAAATTAGGCAGAAAATTATTTAATGGCCACAATTTATGTATTTGGATCTTCAATGTGTTCAATGTCAAGGACATTGCAAGTTGATTTAAAGAATATGCTTAAAATATATTCTCACTGGGCTTCAGACTGTAAAAATGTAAGCTCAAAGCTTAAATCATATTAGTTTCAGGGTTTCATTATGGTTTGAAATAATCAAGATGTTTCTATGTGCAAAGATAGAACAGTGGAAATATAACTGTAACTTAGTAGCCCATGTGTTTACAGAAGAGGAAATCAAAACCTTGTAGGATTTGGACTTCAAGCTAAATACACAACCAATCCCGCCACATTATAGCTCTGAAACTACACCCGAGAAGAGAATGTTCCAGAAAGAATAAAATATTTAACTCGGGCCATAAAACAAGGCTACATTTTTGGGGAGGTTCCGGTTATCAGTCAGTTACAGAATAACATAACAAGCTACAGATATCCAGTACAAGGCCATCTACTGCTGTTTGAGTGATTCCCAACAACGGCATTTACCTTGAATAAATAATTTCCACTTTGCAATAACTATACAGTTTCTGGGTCATCCAATGGCATACCACTTTTTCCAATGCTTTATTTTGTTTTGGGGTATTTAAGTTTCCATAAACATGCAATGACTGTACGGCATTTTGCTGTCAACACTGATTAGCATCTATTAGCTCTGCATCAATCCGCCATGCAGGCTGCCGTCTTGTTGGCTAAACCAACGCCTCATATCATGTTTGGTCAAGCTGCACATCGTGTCAGTGCCCTCACTGCCTCTTGGGCTGCCGAGCCATGGGAACCCGGACACTGTGTTGACTTAAGATACAACCCCTTCCCACTGAGGCATGATTTTGTTTTCACAAAGGAAGCAAGATATGGGCACAGCACAGCTATGCACAACACGCAAAAAGTAATGTAGACCAACCAACTTGTTTACATGAACATCCTGCTGGAAACCATGCTTGTTTTGTTTTGTTTTTATTTCCACTGAAGGGGACTTGGGTCTCTGAAAGTATCCAGAAGGTTAAGATCAGGGACCTTTGATCAAAAAAAACTACATTTCTGGTCAAAACAACTGCAAATACAGTCCATCGACAACTACAGTCTATAATTGTTTGGGCGTTTTAAAATGTCCAATGCCGGTATGTGATGTTTTCACTGCAGTCATTGGTTTTGGTAATAATATATATTCTTTAATCAACAACATAATAAAAGCACATCTCCC
The DNA here is from genome assembly GCF_902167405.1 of Gadus morhua. Taxonomy (NCBI): domain Eukaryota; kingdom Metazoa; phylum Chordata; class Actinopteri; order Gadiformes; family Gadidae; genus Gadus; species Gadus morhua. The sequence goes on along the minus strand of NC_044061.1, from coordinate 18,873,249 downwards.
ACTTTGAAGCATCTCGCAAACTGAAGCTGACTTGGCTCTTTTCACCGCCATGAATCTCTCACTTCATTCACAGAGTTGAACCCCCTGGGGAAGATCAGGTCCTGGGTAGCTGGGTTTCACTTTTCGGAACAATTAAAACATACTTTGGAAAAAGCGTAGTTGCTTTATTGAAACACTTACATATTGTGTTGGATCAAAAAGGATTGCTGCAGGGATGTAAGGTTAGTGGTTATAGATTATACATTTTTTCGTGCAATGACACAAATATGAGATGAGAGATAACAAGTTTGAATTGTTCTTTTAAAGTATTGTGTATAGCTACCGTTGGATCTGAGAGTGCCCGGCCCGCAACATACGGTTGTTTGTAATGAGTCAAAACCCCAGAGCTTGACTGGTAACCCCAGGGTTAAGTGTGATACATAAAAGAGGGATGATAGTACAATGTGTTTAGTGTCCTGATCCAAGACATCCAAGATCAACGCTTACTGCTGAAGCAGCACCAGACAGATGAGGGCAGTGCGCTTTCTGCAGTGACTGATCACCCCACTGAATGAATGCATGTTACTTATGCATGATTCATCATTCATTTTGAATGCATGCCTTTCATAAACAACCATTTTAATTAGCTTGTTTCCTAATGTTGTTCCATATGTATAAATGTGCTGCTTGAAAAACGCTTTGTCGATTTGTCTCATGAGTTCATCATCAAAAATAACATACATATGTCATTAAAGAATAACGAGGCATGGAAAACGCAGCAGGTTATGGCAACAACAGTAGGAGCTGCTGTGAGCACACATTAGATCAGGCAGTCACCCATTTAATACAGTGCTATGGATGCCAAGTTTAGAGTAGAATATGATATGAAGTATAGTATGCTATATTAAAAACATCGTTCAACACTGTGAGTGCATACCAGGGGCAAATCTAGGATTTTATATTTTATTTTTATTTTTATAAAAATAACGGTCTATCATATGGGCTTCACGCTAGAGGAAAGGGGGATGTCCTAGACGTCAATGCTTTGATATGGCTAAATCTATTAAATCAATAGGCTGTTGAAAAGGGAGGGGAATTTGCAGAGAGAGAGCGGTATTAGTCGTTTAATTCCCCAACAGCAATTGTAATGTTCATCTCAATTTTTTCCTTCTCAATGATCTGGTCGTTTTTGCTTTGGCATTGCAGAAATCAGTTTGTCATGCCGGTACATCATTTAAAACTGATCATTGAGAGGCATGTGCTAGCCTCAGCTGCGACTCCAACGAGGGGGGGGGAAGCTGAGGTGTCGCCGTGCAGATACAGGCCCGCCACAAGACCCACGGGGGCGACACACCGCCATCCCCTATAAGCACCACGAGGACGACAGCTGCGTGCGGCCCTGGTCTCACCCTGCTCCCCTTGGGTTTATCTGCTGAGTGTTTGTGGCGGTTTGCGTGGCCGCTATCTGGCAGGGTGTCTGGCTGCTGACAGGCGGAGCCGGCCTGGGTGGAGGGACCAGGTGACCCACGGTGGTACTGCTCTGCTGTCCCCTCCCTGCTGCCTGAGGGAGCTAGGATGAGGTCTGATGTATGAGGATGGCTTATGACCCAGCACATTCTTTCAACTGGAATACTGTGCTTAGCTGCAATAGAATAGAAAATAGAACAATTTATAAACACCCCGTTGCTACAATAGTGCTCATCACATAGCTGCAATAGTCTTACAACTGTTTCAATATAACAATTTATAAAACATGACATAGCTTCAATAGCGATACAGTTGTTTGAAAATAAAAAAATATAAACATCACATAGCTACAGTAGTGAACTTCAATAGTCATACAACTGTTATATATAACAATATATAAACATTTATTCAAGTCGACACTATTTATCAATGTTCTATTGATAATCTCTCCACTGATTATAACAATAGCAATGTGCGTTGTGCGCATGCTTCTACTGTTCTTTTCAGAATGCGACAGTCCATAGGTTTACAATGAAAGGTAAACTGGAAGGTGCTTTTTGTTGTTTGGCAATATTCAGGAGTAAAATACAAAAAGAAAAACCCTTATTTGAAATGATGTATCGATGCAAATGTATTCTAACACACATACACATAAAGATTTCCAGAACAAACACTCCCAGGTGTATTCGCCATGACAACAGTATGCAGCCTGTACACACTCTTTAATCATCCTGTAGTCTGCAGCAGGGGATCCTTCACACCCCTCTGTGTGCAGACACACACACACAAATACCCCCAGAGACAAATTCACCCCCATATTGACACACACACACACACACACCCTCCCCCAACAGATAAAAACGTGTACCCCCAAATTTGCACACACACACATACACACACATGCAAACACACACACACACACACACACACACACACACACACACACACACACACACGCACACACACGCACACACACGCACACACACACACACTTTAGGTCGCACACACATATAAATACACAACTACACAACCACAGACACACACACCCCGAGATACACATTATCACACAAGCCCCCCCCCCCCCCCCCCCCCCTACACACAAAAACACACACACACGCAGAGACACACCTTTCAGCATCCCAAGCAAACCAACCATTGCCTAGTCCATGATGTAATGCTATCAGGCTACTGCCTCAGACCCCTCCTCTACTCTCTCTCTCTCTCTCCCTCTCAGCCTCTCCCTCTCACACACACACACTATCCCTTTCCTCGCCTGCTATTGGTGGCTCCGGTCTGCATCTGCTGGATCAGCTCTGCCTCCTCACACTCACACACCCGCAAACACTCCCACTACTCCACGCATGTACACACACTCTCATCCATCCCGCTCGCCGTCTTACTCACACACACATTTCCCCACACACTTTTCCACCGCTGCTGCTGCTGGTGCTGCTGCTGCTGCTGCTGGTCTTGGTGGAGGTAGAGGCGTAACAGGGGGAATCCTCCAGTGCTAACCGGCTCCTGGAGACACCTGCCTGCCCGTCTCTGGCTCTCCGCCTTGGGGGAGGATTGCCGGTGCGGAGCGCTGCTCTGGGCAGCATGAGAGGAGGAGGTGGAGGAGGAGGAGGAGGTGGATGCCTGTTGGTGCAGAGGGTCGGGGGGTAACTGCGAGTAGACACTGGACACGGCTGAAGGCGTCGCCGCGGTGACAAGCGACGGCGTGTACTGTGGTAAGAGCTCTATCTCTCTTTCTCTCTCTCTCTCTCTCTCTCTCTCTCTCTCTGTCTCTCTCTCTCTCTCCATCTCTCTCTCTCTCTCTCTCTCTCTCTCTCTCTCTCTCTCTCTCTCTCTCTCTCTCTCTCTCTCTCTCTCTCTCTCTCTCTCTCTCTCTCTCTCTCTCTCTCTCGCTCTCCATCTATCTATCTATCTATCTATCTATCTATCTATCTATCTATCTATCTATCTATCTATCTATCTATCTATCTATCTATCTATCTATCTATCTATCTATTTCTCTCTCTCTCTCTCTGTCTCTCTATTCTTCTCTCTTTCTGACAGCGTAGCTTTCAGATTCCTGACACCTGGGAACTGGGCGCCATGGTGACAGACGGTACTAAGTCAGCTTCATGTCACTTGGTGTGTGTGTAGGGGTCTGTGTGTGTGTGTGTGTGTGTGTGTGTGTGTGTGTGTGTGTGTGTGTGTGTGTGTGTGTGTGTGTGTGTGTGTGTGTGTGTGTGTGTGCGTTAGTGAACGTAGGGGTGTAAGCTTGTTGGGGGGTTGCCCATTTGAAATTGTGCTTTAAATCACGGTCTGTTGCATATGTTTGTTTAAGTAGGGATGTGTGTGAGAGATAGAGAAAAGGTGTGTGTGTGTGTGCGAATGTGTGTATGTGCGTGTGTGCACATAGATGCATGTGTGCGCACACAGTTTCCCTCCGAGACTTGAATGTCAGTCACCTTGGTGTGTTGACATAGTGTCCAATAACCTTTCCGTTGGGTCTTGCGTATTTCTCCATCCGTGAACAGTGTTCCGGACTAATGTGTTTTTCTGTCCAACTCTAACCATCTGTACCGGCGCAAATTTATAGCCTACTGAGGCCCTGATTGACAGGCTTATTATGGAGCTATAGATTGTCCCCGTGGCGTCACTACGGAAACGGGGCGTGTGGGCATACGGTGTGCACTAGCGCGGACCACTCTCTTGTGCGTGTCACGGGGGGCGAGTGGGACCCAGGCCACTCTTCTGTCCGGCACTATTGTGCGTCCACAAAAGGATATTAAGACTAATAGGAATAGTAATTCCATTATTTCCATTGGGTATAACTGAATGGCACGACGGGATTAATGGGAAGCAAAGAATGAGATTCATTCTCACAGGCCGAATGTCTTAGGCTTGTAACGTTGTATTTTATTGCATCATTGAAACATTAATATTATTTTCAACACGTAAATTCTGTGATGACTTATTCATACAGAGAGAAGGTTTGTATACCTCTGGTGAGGATATAGGGCTTTATTGTTTTTGCATGGTGATGCTAACAGTTCATATGAAAATTTACATTGTGTTTTTATTTTTCTGCTGATGTGGGAATTCGTGTGCTCATTTACGTATATATGTATATCGAGCAATTTATATTGAGTGTCATAGATCTACTGGGTTGACAAAAAAATACAGATACTGTATTTCCTTTGCCTATTCATCGATGTGCTATTCTTTGATTACCTCAACAAATTAACTTCAGAATAACAGTGTCTGTTGCTAATATGACATTGAACACATCTGAAATCATAATCTCTAAAATTTAAAATACTTTCAGATTAAATCGATTTGTTAATAAAATATCATCACTAACCCTATTTTAGTGAGCTTTTGGTTGTTGCAATTATATCATCATAATATTAATAAACATCCAAACCATACTGCATCCAATCAAACCATCTCACTGAGCAAATAATGAGGAAGTTGATTGTTCCCTGGGTCACAGTAGTGTCATATAAAAGGCAAAGTTATTTATTTATTTATCAATTTTCACTCTGACTTACAACTATAGAGTCAGACCTTTTTTTTCGTGCATCGTCCTGATAATAATGATGTTAAATAAGTAAGAAGAGGACCAAGTTCCCACATGAATCACAGGTGGGTTTGGCCCTGCTTACACCCTCTCGCTGAAGCACTTCCTCTATATCTGGGACGTATTAGTACTGGTTGTTTTGTCCCTGTTTGTTTTAACACCCCCCTATTTACTGCTCAATACTTTTCATTTAACTGATATTTTTGGCGAATGGTGCCTCGCTTAAAGTGTTGCTACCGTAATCAATTGTGGGAAGCATTATCTCCTTTCCTTTCACAAAGGAGGTCATACCCTACGCTAGAGGAGATAAGAGAGGAAGCACTGGAGCACCTTCCCTATAGCATTTAGAGAATTCAAACAGCTCTTATTAAGCTGCCACTAGATGCTTCCGGGTCATTTCACCCAGTTAGGAAGCTTCCTAAGCAAAATGGACTATTTCAACCGGATCTTTGGTCTCACATTTTGGCTTTTAAAGAACCCTTCGATTGAGAGTCGAAGCAGCCGACTGCTGCTGGAATAGATCCACTTTGCTGCAGTTACATGCTGGCTAAACTGGGTCATTTTGAGGAGAGCCATACATGAGTCCAGCCAATCAAGAGTATGGAGGAACAGGAAGATTTGAACACGATGAAGCTTTAGACTGGTGAAGGTCAATTCAATAGCTATCTCACGTCTGAGGTGTTGCTTTGTTAGCAATCTGGTTTTAGTGTACTTGATTATAGTATTCTCACCTTCCTCTGTGTGTGTGTGTGTGTGTGTGTGTGTGTGTGTGTGTGTGTGTGTGTGTGTGTGTGTGTGTGTGTGTGTGTGTGTGTGTGTGTGTGTGTGTGTGTGTGTGTGTGTGTGTGAGAGACTGTGTGTGGTGTTATGTCTATTGTGATTATTTATTGTTAACTTGAATTAAAACAGCAAGATGTGGTGTAAAATCGTTACAGACATCTTGTTGATTTTGCGCTGAGAATAACACGATCCATTATCTTTTCGTATAATCTCAAATATAAAACGGTTGCCCTTTATGCTAAGCATAATAGATCTGCTGCAGGCAATACATATTAAAGGGAATGTGAATATCTTAAATAAATAATATATTGTAATATATGTCTAATCTATATTTTTTGTTAATGACAAGTTCAATTTAGTGTCTTTGGCATTCAAGGCTTGGTCAGATATATACAGTTATGATTAATGAATGCTTCAGATATATTGAAAAAGACAGAAATCATTATTTCCATCTCAATGCCTGAAGGCTTTTCCTCAGAATGGTCAAACAAACCCCTATACACACACACACACGCACACACGCACACACGCACACACACACACCGACCCAAGACCTCCTCATGTATATGTCTGCTGGGTATGTATTTTTCCAGTTCTCTGGGCCTGATGAAGAGCAGGCGTATATATTAATATCCCAGCCTCCCATTAGGACCATATCTATAACATACAGCCTGCTGGGCCCTTCCCCCACATTGTTCAGACAAAAAAATAACCAGCTGCATTGATTCTTTTTCAGCATGACAGATAAGGAGATACCTTGTAGGTTCAATGGGGTGGATCTCTATCTCCGGTGTGTGTGTTTGTTTGTTGATGTGTTTGTTGGTAAGTTTGTATGCCTATGTGTGTATGCATGCCTCTGTGTGTGTGTGTGTGTGTGTGTGTGTGTGTGTGTGTGTGTGTGTGTGTGTGTGTGTGTGTGTGTGTGTGTGTGTGTGTGTGTGTGTGTGTGTGTGTGTGTGTGTGTGTGTGTGTGGATCAAGTTCATGCTGTATCCTCAGCTATGCGGTCTACCCTTTTACTGTCTCATGTCTCTCTCTGGTTTTAAGCGGTAGGAGCTAGTCATGTCGGCTAGCATTCCCTCTAAGGAACATCGCCCCAATGCGAGGACCTTGATTGGGGCTTGGTCAAGGTGAGGACATAGTATGGATGACTCATGCAGATATTTTCCAAAGTGCAGCACTCAGCCCATCAGACCCTCACTTTGAGGATGGATGGAGTGTTCCCAGTGTCATTGGTTCAAAGCTTGACTACTGACCCTGACTCAGCAGCCCCTCTCTCGTCCAGCTCTTCTCCTTACTCTTCACCCCTCCACCAACCCTTTGGCATAATAGGAATGATGCTGTCGGTATGTCCGTCTGTCTGTCTGTCTGTCTGTCTGACCATGTGTGTCTGACTGTGTGTGTGTGTGTGTGTGTGTGTGTGTGTGTGTGTGTGTGTGTGTGTGTGTGTGTGTGTGTGTGTGTGTGTGTGTGTGTGTTGTGTCTGTCTGTCTGTCTGTCTGTCTGTCTGTCTGTCTGTCTGTCTGTCTGTCTGACTGACTGACTGACTGACTGACTGACTGACTGACTGACTGACTGACTGACTGACTGACTGACTGACTGACTGTCTAACTGACTGACTGTGTGTGTGTGTGGTCAGTCCGTTGGTCTGACAATGTTTGTCTGACCGGTTTGTGTGTGTCCTAGTGTGTGTGCGTATGTGTGACTAACTGAGTGTGAGTTGTTTGTTTCAAAGGATCTGCCATATACTTAACCCCAATACAAGATGCAGACGAGTGGGCGAGGGGGAGTTGCGTGATACCATGGTGTCCTGGTTGTTTTGCGTGTTGTGACCAGGGGGGAGGAGGGTGAGGGGTCTGAGGGCTGAGGGGAGATGGACAAAGCGTCTCGACAGATTAAACCAGATTTGCCCCAGCATCCCGCTGGGCGTTTGTTCCGCGCAGTTCTCAGCCTCATGTGGCCCTGAGAGGTTTCTTTCAAGTTATTTTTTTCCTGTTGAAAAAGAAAAAAAAAGCCAGTAGAAATCATGTCCTTGTTTGTCTCTTAAATTGCTCCAAACAACATGTCCCCCTGATTAGTCTCCTCTCACTAGAGCCCACTTGTGCATCTGAATGGCTGCTTCACTGCATTTTGTTTAGAGCTGTCCATGCTCGCTGTTCCTCACCCCAGGACAACTCTTTACTCAGACACGTCGATCGTTTACACATTAATCAAGCATTTTACAAGGCTAAGAAGACGTGAGGAGATAACTTACCATACGATATTAGCACTTTTTTAAAAGATGGACAGCCGACAGATTGGGAAAAAACGACCTACATTTAGAGGATTTATTTGTTACTCGTTCTTAATCCTGAATTTAATTAAAAAGATGATACTGTAATTCTTGTTCCAGTTCCAGTGATCACCGGTACCCATGTTGAAAGGATTCATATATCATTAATTTGTTCCCCAGCAGCCATTAGTGAAATTAAATGTTAAAATAAATACATGAACTGCAAATGTAATACATCAGTACCTCAGAACTGGAAACAAGTACTTTAATCAAATCAAAGCTGGACCTGTAAGACTAATCTTGTGCGTCCAACCTCAACAACATAAGCATAATATTCAAATCCTATATCTATCTATCTATCTATCTATCTATCTATCTATCTATCTATATCTATTTTCAATCTATCTATCTACTTTCCAATATCCATCTATCTATAGATCTACCTACTATCCAGCCATTCATCTATATACTATCTATCCATCTTGTCTCTCTCCCTCCCTCCCTATATTTCCTTTATAACATTCAGATGGGGGCTTTTGTGTGAGCATGAAAACCAATCCGAAAGTGTGTCAACCCTTCCTTATTAACACGTCACAATCCTGTCAGACCGGCCTTCAGGTCTAGCCTATTTCCCAAAGTAGAGGCTAAACAGAGCTCACGGTTGAAAGGTTGAGACACGTGGAGTTTGTGTCTTTCCCTTCCTTGTGAGGGAACCTTTATGAAGAGATGATAGGAGGAGGAAAAGTTGATGAAGTCCCACTCCTCTGTCTGCTTCCAATGGGCTTCCGAGGGAGGGAGTGTGGTGGAGCTCAGGTCTGAGTCTCTGTTTGCGTAATCCCTTGTAATTCTCTCTGTGGGTACCGTCTTCATTGTTCGACTTGTCTTTGATGAATGAGATAGGGGGCTGCTGTCTGCGTACCCATGGCACACACAGGCCATACGACGGGAGTACACTTGGATTCACGGGAGGGGAAATTAACATTATTTACATGGATACAAGCTGTTGATCATGTTTGATTAATTGGACATTTGTTTTAGTCTGCATGACCATCTGTGATTTTGTATGCGTGCATGAGTGTGTTTTTGAGAGAGAGAAAGCGAGTTTGATCTTTATTTGTATGAGACGAGTCATACGCATAGATGGATGGTAAAGCGATTTATTTCCAGATGAACCGTAATTAGAAGTGTATGGAAAGTGAGGCTGAGCAGAGCAAGCTTTCACCGGCTGCAGATGGGGAGCGCGTGTGCTGCGTGTTGGAGGAGGGGCCAAAGTTTCCACACTTGGAGGCGGTGAACCTCAGTCATGTGTAGTAAAAAAGGATGGCAGTATTCGAATGGGGACGTGACGGACATCTCGGATTGTAACGTTATACTGTGTGATACGTTTAGCGAGGATACCAGTTACTCTTCTCTTCATCCTAAACGAATTCGAGTCATGCTGGACTGAGGTGAATGTGAACGGAAAATCCGTTTCCAGTGAACGGTAAGGTAGTTTTGGTTGCTTTACCTTTTCTGTGGTTTCGTTGTCCTGTAAGCCTACTGGGGTCTTTAAATGGCCGGAGGAGAGTAGGCTACACCCTTTAAACGGACATTGAACCGTCTAGGTTCGTTCCCGTTCGATCTTTATGTGTCCAGCGGATTGTATGGTTTTCTGTGTTGCACGGCCGTGCTGGGGTGGCTCGCCTCCACGGCACACTTAACACGTTTACGCCTTTACGCTTTCAGCGGAGTGTGCATACGGCGCATGCATCATGAGTCCACACTTGGTTCAATTCCCATAACAGCACGTTCTACCCGACCAAGCAACAAGGTCTTACGCTACGCCTATTCTATGGATGTCGATCATTTACAAGGGATAATAATGTGTTGCTTTTCATTTGTAGCCTACAAACTTTTGCACATCCTATAACTGTAGATGTTCGGCTATTTAATGATGGAGGTCTGTACGCGGCGTTTCCAACTTTTTACCTTTCCGCCCTTCTTCTGCAGCTGTTTGCTTATATTGGTGGAAACACGCGTTGGGTTATTTGTTATTATGTATCGGCATACATTGGCCACACGTTTTATAAACAAGCTGGCATGCGACTCCTCAGCTTGTTTCCATTTGGTTGGAAAAAGCCCTCCCCTCCTCCTTGTGGATCCTCTTGTTTAAGAATGGGTTGAATTACTCATTCCATTTAACTGTAAAACATTTTTTAGCATACTTCCTCTTACTTAACGTTACTATTTATTTTTAATTTTTTACAATAACCTTGATAATGCATTATCTAATTTTAAAACATTGTGTGATTATGATCACCTCATTACACGCATTAATAAGGACACTGATATTATCATATCATATATGCAGTTGTAATTTACATTTTCTCTACTATAATACGGTCACATAATTAAGCACGGATGCCCTTACATTTTTTTTCACATGTCAATTCTTTCTCCCTCTCTTTCGTTTTAATGGACATATGGGAGCAACAACACATACTTATGCAGAAAGACTAGAATAAGCAAACACACACACACACACACACACACACACACACACACACACACACACACACACACACACACACACACACACACCCCCCCCCCCCCCCCCCCTCAAACGGGCTTGAACACGCACAGCCAGACACTCCAAACAAAAGGTGCAGGCTCCAGTAGAACGCAAAACAAAGTAACTCCATCCACCCACACCACTTCAGAGGGCTGGTCAACGTGTGGATGACTTGTGGTGAGCAGGGCTGGAAGGGTTTAAGGGTAGCAGAGGAGGGTGGAGGATTGGGTGGAGCCCCAAACTCATCAGGCTAGCAGGAGTCCACACCACCTTGAGATTACTTAGGCCTCTTGTTATCCAAACACTGAAGACTGCTTGAGAGGAGAGGCACCGTCCTGAACCCTTAAAACTAGATCATAGTGAACTCCCAAGATAGAGAAATGTCAAACAGAGACCCTATTTTGTTGACATGCGAGCTGTTGAAAAGATGAGGCAAACTCACGGCCTCATGTGGTTCATGGGTGTTAATCATTGAGATGGTCAGTGCTGTCAGTTGTGTCCCAGCTTCCTCTGTCCTTACCAACTCTTTTGGGAAGACGTCCTTCATAGGCTGATTCACCGGTTGTGGAGAAGGCATGCACAGGCCGGGGGCTAGAGGCCAGAGCCCATGGAGTTCTGTAGGCTTTGTCTCGTGGGGATCCCATTCCTCATGCTCCCTCCAGTCCTATGCTTATCCGTGGTCTCTCCATAACACATCTACTCCATCTCGACTCTGCATAGGTCTCAACCGAGATGTCCACTCTGGAATGAAAGCGGCACATCTAATGCACATGCTCAATACAACAACCACAAATCCCCTTTTGTAAAAAAAAAAAGAAATAAGCAAAGCAGCAGCCTCCATTTCCTCCTGCTCAAATGAAAAAAGATATTGTGTCAAATCTGTGGTCAGGAACGCTCAGTTCCTGAATGCAAAACAGACCTCTTATGGGGTTGCCATATTTCCTCCCCCGATATCAGCTGATAAGCAGATCTCATGCTGTCTTGGGTTGCGGTTCAGAGGCTCTCCGGATGGGCCTGCCGCTGTGTTATGGGTTCCAGGACCGTCCTCATGTGCGGTTAAAGCACAGGAAATAACTGGGAGGAACTGCTTTTATTGTGCTTTGAATCAAACAAACACTGACTGTGTCATGCGTTCTGACTAGCGGCAGGCGGGCCAAGATACAGCCTGGGCTTACACAAGTTTTAAGCCATGGAGAAAAATATTGCTCTGTCCCGTGTGGACATGATAAACAAGGAGGAGGAAGAGATGGTCGCTCGACCCCATGGTAGTCTGCGAGAGAGAGCGAAACAGAGAGCTGTCTCTGTTGGATGGGACCTCATGCTGTTTAGAAACACAGTCCAAGTGTATAATAAGACTTTGTATAATACTTGTTGTCATAATTCTTTATGTTTGTGACCAATGTGCATACTAAAGAGACGGGACAATGTAAAAGCTTACTTACAGTATACTAGGTATTTGTTATTTGACTGCATTTCATTGTCACGATTAATTAAATGATGTTTGATCCAATTATTTCTAGAATATCCCATTCCAGTTACCATCTTATATAAACTGTTGTATATAGTACTGTGATAGAATCATGCACCATACCTTAAATTATTACCCCTCCATCCTGAATCATAAATAGTTAAATATGATGTAATGCTTTTTTTCAGCAACATACAGTATATTTGCTTGTCTATCAATCTTTAAACATGATCCGCTCAACTGTGGTTCAGCCAGGGCGGGGTCACAAAACCCTAAAGAAGTGATTTGCTACAAACGCACCATTATTTCATGGCCGCCTCCCTGTTGCTTCCTTCTGTCAACACCTATCAGCGGGATGCTACTGTTGACATATCACTTCCTTTATTGCCTGCAACGGTGTGCAAAGACAAAGCCCCCAAGCCACCTAGGAAGCCCCCTACCGACAGCACACACAGTTGGATGTCCCTCAGATGTTGCTCTGTACCGGACACGTGTTTGCAAAGTGCAACGAAGGTTAATTGATGAAACGACCCGCATGTGCCTCCCTTTTCTCTGAGGCCATATCGAAATTACACCAATGCAGAATGTAAATAAATGTTTTCATGTAAGCCGTTTTCCATCCATACTAGTCTTGCCCTCTCGGTTAAAATGCTGTCCATCCACACTGAGCGTTAGCTGTCCGTTGATGACCGGAATATCACGTCACAATCACGCGCCAGATGCTTCGGAGCCCTCTGTTTTCCTGCATTGTCCGAAGCTGGTCACAAGCGAGTACATTTTCCACTCTGTTTTACAACTCAATGCTTCTACTCAGTAAAGACAAACATTGTTTTAGTGTGGAACAGAAGAAAAACAAGAAAGATGGATCCGCCTCAGTATGAGGACATTGCCTAAGTCACGTAATGCATGCACCTACCATTTCTTCATAACATCTAGGCTAACAATCTTGAAACTCTTGCGTAATCGTCAGTGGTAAACATCTCGTGGTGTGTAGGTGTTGAGGGTCTGGCAGGGGGAAGGAAAAGAGCTCAAGCAAAGCAGTCATCTGATAGGCCTATTGTTAAGTCCTCCATCCCTGCCTGTCTAGTCACGTCAAGAAATGAAGTCTCAGAGTGGCTTAGCCATAGGGATTAATGTTGTTCGCTCATTCGAATGCTGTAAGTCACGAGAAAGGCCCACTCATGACGGCCTACACTTGATGGCCAATCAGGGGATCTGGTGGCATGATTTGCAGATGAACTGTGATTTCCTGAGCAGTGGTGTGATCAAGACCTGGGAAAAGCCCCATTTTAATATAGTTTCTCAGAATGTTGTGTCTAAATAATGTAAGCAAAGTTACATTTGAAATGTGCACAAAAAGTGGAGTTATACCATCTACATGAGAAACATACCTTCTCTGGGACGCAGCTCATCTTGCTTATGAAGAGGATCTTATGCTCTGTAGTATCCTATGTATTTAGCAATTCAATCATAATAGTTACTTTTCAAGTATAAAGTAGCGTAGCGAGTGTCAGTTTGCGGATGAGGGGTATTATGATAAGTTTTTGTCTTTAATGAATCCATGTTTTGGAGACTTTTTTTTTATTTTATTTTTTTCCTGAGGAAGTATTAAAAACATTGGCTTGTAGCGCCCACTGCTATCAAGATTAATTAAATGATCAATTCATATAACAGTGAGCAAAAATAGGTTTATGAGGTAGTTTACCACCATAGATGTAATGAGAGCCCTGTGTGTTGAGAAACAAAAATGCTATTCATGTCCTACAACAGATTCAGTGATGATGGTGAGTGACTATGAAGAAGATACCCGATTGTGAATGCTAAACTGATTTATTCACAGGCTACAGCCTTCAGAAATCGACCTTGGATGCTATGTGGTAAATTGTGGTCAAAAGAATATCAGACGGAAGAATATGATGTGGTCGTCACTCGTCAATAAATAAACGACATTCACAGGAAACTGATATTTTGTCATCTACCGGTAGTACGCATTTTCAGGAAGATCATTTGCTGAACACAAGCTAATTCGGCTGTCCAAAAACAGGCCGTTGACAAAAGATCTTGTAATGGATCTCCAAGTTAGATTGCAGTAGTTGTCCAATTTGTTAAAATGCAGCTGATGCAGTTATGTTGCTCCCCCGGTGAGTATTTTAGACCATGGGAGCAATGCATGGGTCCTGGAGCACTTTACGCAGTGGTGTAATCAAGAGGGGATTCAGGGAAATCATCCTTTCACACCACGCTGCGCTCCAACTGAAACACGTGGTTCATTACTGACGAGAGTTTCAGCTCCCCACGCCGTCTCTCCCCCCCACCCCCTTCAGTGATTTCCCCCCACCTCGCTGTCTCCCCCCTGCCAGCCTCCAATCACGGCGCTGACTTCAGACGGGGGCACGGCGACCCAAACCCTTCCTTTAAGCACTTATCTCCTCCTCCTCCTCCTCCTCCACCATCGCTCTTGCGTCCTGCTTGTTTGAAATGATAATTATTCTCCACTGCGAAGGCAAAGCTCTATGTGACAGAGGCGGTTTCACTAAGAATATCCTTGCAGAATATTTTCCTATGATGGAATATGGTGTGACTGCCGAACGGATTGTCCCTGCTTTGTTGGTGTCTCTTTATGCTACCACTGATGCACTGGTTACATTAGTAGACCTTCATGGGAAACGGATTTCAAACCGAACCCTTGTCCAATATGTGAAATCCTTGCAAGAAAACATCTATTTATCATATTGTTTATTTTGATAGGGCACAATCTACGAGGTGTATAATACTTTAATTAAAGTATAGTTACATTTAAATGTCTACAAAGTTACCTTTTATTATATCATAGGACGTAAGCGGTTCAGGTAACGTTTGGGCTCTTCATCAACAGGGATGGAGTTGGGCTTTGGGGTGTGGCTGTGGACAGGTGCCATCTAAGATTAAATGAATCACATGGCCAGTCTTGTCTGCCACTTTATTATCTAAAAAGAACATCCCTCGATCAAAAAAAAAATAGGGGGGGGATCAGTGTAATGAATTGCTATGTTTTAATGATTGCTTCATTCGTACAGGCTGGTCTTTGTGAAATGGTTAAGGCGTTGTCTTGAGGAATTAGGATCCCAAATCTTTGGCAGTCAGATCTTCCACAAGAAACGTTTTGAGTTGGCTTCCACGTTCTGGACCGAGGCTAGCATTAAGAAGCCAGAGAGCATTAAGAAGCCAGAGAGCAGGGGCTACTTGCGGGGGGGAGCTGATGTAGGAATAGAAAATTACAAAATGATCCCCCTGACTCTACCTCTCTCTTGCTCTCGCTCTCTCTCCTGCTCACTCTGTGTCTCTCTCTTTCTCTCTCTCTGTATATCTCTCTCGTTTTGTGTGTGTGCGCGTGTGTTGTGCGTGTGTGTTGTGCGTGTGTGCTTGTGTTTGACGGTTCACACACTGGATTAGCTCACAGCAGTTTAGTGGTTAAAAGGTTTCACTCCCAGCTGAAAGGTTCTTTGTTCGATTTCCAATGTCCGCCTACCTGTAAGCACTGTTGAGCAAGACACACAGAACGTCCTAAACAACCTGTCTCTCTACCCTCTATAAAGTCACTTTGGATAAGAGCAGCTTTTTAATCATGATTTACAGTCTCTGTTGTTACAGTGTATTGCTTGATTTCACAACATGCTGCAGTAGCCCAGCCATATACCTGCCCTAAAGTCTTATTGATACTGCATGCAATCTGCAAAAAATAATATAAGCTTACCCATTACAAAAATAATATGCCACTTTATTAATCCTTTTAAATATGAATCCAAACTAGACAATATAAACTATACTACTATACATTCAAACTATATTCCAATTAACTATATCAAACTTTAGAAAGTATTGTCATATAATTAATAATAATGCATCACATTCATATTGCGTCTTTCAAGACTCACTGAATGTTAGGGCATCATAATTGTACTTTAATACCATTACAGCTTCCTCCCACCCGCCTCACCCTTCAAATCCTCTCCCACCTCACCCTTTACACCCCCACCCTCCTGAGCCCTCAGCCTTTTGTGCTGATTCACACGTTCAGTTTGATCTTGCCAAATCATGGTGCTGGGGAACCTACTCTGAGCCCCGGCGGCTACACAGGGTACTCTCTCTGCCACCGGGGATCTCCCGTTTTACTCTAAAAGCTGATTGTGAATCATTCAGGGGTCTGCCTTTTGGAGCCAGAAGCCATGTGCTCTTCTCTTCCCTCTCTCCCATGGGCCACTGAGAGAGACTGGAATAGCTCTCTTTAGGTCTAAATGTGTCATGTCTCTCCGTATAGATAAGGAAGGGAGAAGGAAAACCGAACTGCGTTTCCTAGCTAGAAGTTATCCTTTCCTGTGCACCACGTTTCCCCTGTGTGTGGCTGGATGGGTTAGGCCCATACCCAAGGGATCCTGTTACCTACAATATGGAATGCAAGTATATTTCCATAGGTATTGCAACAACTCAACTCCGATGTTTTTGTTCAATAAATACACAGATCTGGACCAAGACTTGGGTCTGATACCCAATGTCTGCAGTGTACCTGTTGGCATCCTTGAGCAAGATGGCCTTACCCACACCTGCTCATTTTGGACATGCATCGGCACAATTACATAGTAAACATCAATCACAGGAGCACCTGATTATAACATCAATGAGCATGAATGAACACTTTATTTTCAGTGTTGCACTATAATCTCATGGCATCTCTATCAGTGTTGTCTACCACCACACAATGGTGTGGCTTCATGCTTCGTCAACACCATGACTAAACTAACTGTGGGCTGCCCTGCAGCCTGATGAGCCATGAGTTAAAAGTACAGACTCAGCATGCAGCCTCCACTTAGCCACCAGCCGGCCGCAGCCTTGTCTTCACACTCCCTATCATTCCTGGAATCCGGCCGAAAACCTTCTCTCAAATGCCAGGATTGCGGTTTGTCCTTTAGACAGACGGAACACATCCAGGCACAAATAATTACAACTTGTTGACACTAAACTCCCCTGCTAGACTTTTTTATGACCCTTTTGAAACCATCAGACCTTTTTTCTTATCTCCCTTTGTCTGCTGTTTGCTGTGCCTTTTCCATTTTTGTGATTAAATCTCGTCGAGTCATCCTTTGCACCTGGCAAAAATCAGCGGCATTGATTGAAGCCAAGCAAATGAAATCTGAATGCGTAGCTGCTCTTTGTACTCTTCCTGCTCCAGCCTGCGATGGACTGGTGATAGCATTAATGGATTGGAAGGAGGCCTAATATAGCCTGATGTCTGGCTCTGTAATTGAGCTGCCATCTCGGGGCCAGCAGCGGACGTTATTTGGCAGCTGAGTCCCTGCCAAATAATACACTGGAAAGTCAAGTCACTTTGTCCGGATAAACAGCAGCAAGCTAACCTGGCCACTTCGGAAATCCTATTCATTGGAACAGACTGGATGTTAGTCGGGACACAATCCCCCCCCCCACCCCCCACAGACCTCACCACCACTTCCACCCCTTAAGTGAACTTCCTGTGAACTGGTTGGACAGTGTCTGCTCCCGTCTAGAGTGTCTGCAGGCCCCGCCCCCCCGCATCACACCAGATGCAGGTATAAATAGGAACCCACGGGGGGAGGTCAAGAGGTTAATGAAACTCTACCCTCTGGCAATATGGCGCCAAGATTCAATGCTACCATACATAGGAGGGGCAAACCCTGCCGTGAGATGAGCAGATGGGATTCTAGAGCAGGGGCTTCATTTTAATAAGAGGGTTTAATGTCTAGGGGGCTTTGACACAGGAGAGCATCCAGAGATGTCATGGCTATATGAGACTATATGAGACCAATACACTTCTCTGAAGAATATACAACGTCATTTTGTAGGTCGTAATGCCACGCAGTCAGTGACGCCCAGATGCAAGTGCACACGCGCTAATACAATGCAAAAAGAGGTGTGCTTTTGTTGCAGGGATTCGGTTGGCTTGAGTTAAAATTTTTGCTAGTTTTAAATGACACTGATGAATAGTAGTCGTCTGTGGGGCTCGTGAGCGAATAACAAACGGCCGTCGCAGTGGTGCCTCCGGTCCGCCTGAACACAGACGCTACGGACGTCATAACTCTGAGTCACTCATTGTGTTTTTCCTCTCTCTGCCATGCATTTCTGGTGCAAAGGGGGTTTGTATTGGCCAGCAGCTTATTCATTATTGAGCACTCCCAACTTATTTCTTATTAAGTGTAATGCTGCAGGGTGGGCCATTACGCAGGCTGTCGGTAGGACCTAATGTGTGTGTGTGTGTGTGTGTGTGTGTGTGTGTGTGTGTGTGTGTGTGTGTGTGTGTGTGTGTGTGCGACCCTGAATAGGCTGGCCTGCATTGCCTTGTGCCTGCAGTAATGCTGGATCTGATCCAGGTGGAAGCATAAAGGACGATGACTCATCATTTAATGCTTATGTATGGCATAATATAACGTATCAGCAATCCATTGGTTAACTTGTAAAGCCATTGATGAGGCATTTTCCCAGGATCTGTATATTGTCCCTCACTTAAAATGTTGCACCGACTCCTCTAACCCCCCCCCCCCCCAAACCCCAGCGTAACTCCCACTACTTATTGCACTTCTCTTCTAACTTTAAAGTTGCATAAGGCGACGCCCTGGGAATACTGGGGAGTCTGTGGGCTGTGAGCCCGGGCATGGCTGCAGTCCCAGCTGACATGACGAGATGTTCAGAACTAGTACAGCGATGATGTCATTCGTCCCCAGTGAATGAGATACAACACCAGCTGTACAGCAGCAACCAACGCTGTCTGCTGCTGTGTGACGAGGAGGAGGAGGAGGAGGAGGAGGAGGAGGCGGCGAGGGGGTTGACTTGGTGTGACGCACGCAGACTTCGCGGATCATCGCAGGCGACCCAGGGGATGGGGAGAAAGGGTGGGAGAAGTCAGAGGAAGTGGAGATGAGGACGTGGACTGCTGCAAAGGACAGAGACACTGTGTTTTTCCTCAGTGACGGCAATAGACGCCTTAGAACAGAGCCAGGGTCAGAGTGGGACGCTGGGGGGAGGTGGAGGGAAGGAGAGAATGAAGGTGTGCTGCTCAGAGGCAGTCGAGCATGGCGTTGGAGTGACAACACTCTGCGCACACGCGCACACACCCGACAGTCACAAAACTGATCAGGGAAAAGATGGATCTCTATCTACAAATATTGAAATCACATAGACTTGGCATCCAAACACAGCAAACGCAGATCAGCACACACGCACACCACACACAACGCCATGCCCTTTTGAGCATTCAATTGCTTTTGGTGACATGGCTGTTCTTCGGCCCAGTAGACCCACCAGAGCTTACCCAGCTGATGAACCAGACAGCTAGACAGACACCCACCCATGCAGACAAACCGGCGTTCTCCATCCCATCAGCCATTCTAGAAACACTTGCTCTGAAGTCCAATCACTCACACTGCTGAAACAAACAAGAAGACAATCTTCTGGACAACCACCAACAATCGGCCAGCCGATATGCCAGCCAGTCTGTCAACTGGCCAACCAACAAGTCTATCAGACAGCAGGCTGTTCACTGCCTGCATTTCAGTCATTCATTGGGATTCCCCCCCCCCCTTAGGAAGCCCCCCCAGGACAGCTCCAAACAAGAGGCAAGAGGTCTTATTTTATGACCGCTGTAAATTTGCGAATCAGGTTATTGAAGTGGAGTTGTTTGGTTGACCTGGGAGCGAGACGCCATCAATTCTGTGTTTACTCTCACACCTACATGGCCGCGATTCTTTTCACCTGAATGAGGACATATTTACCCTGCATTCAATATTCTGGAAACCCGTTCAAAATGTTGAAATATAAACAGCCTTGGCCAAGGTCTTGAAGCCCTCACCTAGGGTTGGTCGACCTCATAATATTTAGAAAATCTTGCACCATTAGTCTAATATTAACATTATCCCTATTGGGCTTTGTTGTCCTCATGAACATAAATGACACTTGAAATCTCGGTGGCAATTGAACAGTGAGTCGCCAGCTTATCCGCAGAGTGTTTGCTGTAGGGATAGATTACAATACACAGCCTTGATGTCTCGATGCCTCTCCCTCTCTCACTCTAACTATCTCTTTTTCTCTTTCGCTCTCGATCTTATTCACGCTATCCACTTAATTGCACTAGAAGTTAAGAAATATGATCGCTTGAAAGATGGAAACTTTTAAAAACATTTTTAATGCTGACAGTGTTTTGTTCTCCATAGTTGATGGTGAAATTTATTTTGAAATTGAATACGTTACCAATACCTGGCCAATTTTTGTAAACAGAGAAAGTCGTACGGTCTGGACAGCATTTTGTAGAATATATCAGCCATAGGATGTAATTTTATTGATGACATTATTGAAATCACTATAGATCAGAATTTAACATGGATATG
This sequence comes from Gadus morhua, assembly GCF_902167405.1. Taxonomy (NCBI): domain Eukaryota; kingdom Metazoa; phylum Chordata; class Actinopteri; order Gadiformes; family Gadidae; genus Gadus; species Gadus morhua. Next base: position 18,852,772 of record NC_044061.1, on the reverse strand, counting down.
GCCAGGTAATTCTAAGCTACGAGCTACGAGCTTGAAATGTTATACGCTGCGGCTAGAATTGCAATAGAGTTGTGTTAAATATCTCTCCATCCCTCTGTACCGCTCTCCCTCCTCTTCCCCGCAAAATAAGAACTCAGCATCTTGTGTAATGTATCTAACTGGTGATCACTCACTGTTGGAGTGTCCATGACAGCTTAATTACGTACTTTGCTATGTGAATCAAAACATGTTTGGTCTTACCGAGAACCACGTGGCACACAGATGTGCAAGCACTCTCCATCTGGAACCGAGAAACAAGTTTACAACAACTAAAGGTCATCGAGATGGTTTGTTTGGTCTTGCTATCCAAACAGTGGATCTCTCTGATGTAACACAAAACATACAAAAATAGTATTATTTCACAACAAAAGTACTCTTCCATGTATAGGAGTATTAACGAATGTCAACAAAGCCTCAATGTAACTTTGGTAGAAATAAAAGTATTAATTTGTGTAGCAGCCTTCATGCAGCAAGTGCTATACAGAAACCTTCAGACACGCTTTAGCACATGATATTGTTTAAGCATGAAACAAATGATGAAACAATAGCCCCACAATCAATCAATGAAGTGAGGACACTATGTGATGTGAGGGGGGCCCATCAGTGTAACCATCCATCATGTGTTGTGACTTGCGGTGCTTGTCTACTGTCCTCGGTTCGTGGCTCAAATGTTTCGCCTCTTTCCACAGATCCTGACTGACGGCCGTAATTGCTGCATGGAAGCCGGTCTGGCTTGGATATCTCCGAGGGCTACAAGTGAAAAAAGAAGCCCATCTTTAAATCCATAAAAGGACACTCGTCCCTATTTCAAGAGTCAATGAACAGTGTCTAAGCACCGGCGTTGGGAGGACAAGAACCGGCCGAGCACCCCCTCTGTTAAGAGGAAAACGTTCCTTGATTTTGGGAAAGGACGAGTGGTAGAAGCCAGGGAAGCCCAGTTTTCTGCATGTCTGTGTGTTAAGGTCACATGACCATGTGGAGACTGGGGCGGACTGTGTGCTGCCTTGGAGCTGCTACAGTGCTATTCGCTAGCCTCCTGCAGACCGCCATGTCCACGCAGGACGACGCCACGCCCAGAATCAGTTTCCTCTACAGTAAGTCCAAACCCATTTTCCGTGAAACAGACATTGTTTATGTTTTATATTTGTCTGCCCAATAACTCATGTCAGGGTGCCTGCACACACAACACACGGCCAGGGGAGAGAACCCCCTAGCCCTGAGTACATCAAGTAATAGTATATCATTAGTACAAGTAAAAATACATTTATAGTATACGTATGCCATCATAAAAAAGGGAGGCTACAACACCATGACATCATATCACGATTATTACTGGAGTGAATCTGGTGATTACAAGGGGATGGATAAACCTATTGGTTCAATCAGAAGCTTTTCATCCAACAACAGGAAATTTAAACTGTATTCAATTAATCATCATATTTTTTTTTTCTCGGACAGTCTGAATATTTGTTATGCGTTATTGGGCGTTAGGGTTTAGCAACGATTTGGTGGGGGTTTCTGTGTACTATGATATAACTTGCAAGGAAAACACGTATCTTTCTTCTAGTTTTCCAGATAATTACATTCACAACACAGCCCTTGATATAGGGCAGAACACACAGCTCCTTATAGCGTGCACATTTGCATGGATTTTAAAATGGCGAAAGCAAATTGCATATAGCCTACCTCTTCATGTGCTTAATAATTCAAAACGCTGGGCACAAAGCGACCGTATGAATGCCAATAATCCACTTGCTGTTCATGACAGCAATTCGATTTATTAACCTCCATGGTCTTACGGTTGTAGTGTACCATTGCATGTAGATATGGCTTGTGGTTTCAATGGAGTATTTTAGTTCAAGTTTCTGGCATGAAATGGTGTCTGTTTTGAACCCAAAGGAAATCCATTTGGGTTGGAGGGACACGATGACTCTCCCTGGCAAATTGAATTAAATCGCACATTGAAACAAAAATAGAAAAGATTACATTATGCTTTTAGTTGAGGTTACATTTTTTTGCAGTAAGTGAGTTAGCCATTGTCCATTTCAGTGTGTACCATTGTCCAGTAATGGTAATGAAGTCCTTACAGACACATAATTGGTTGTCTGAAAATTCAGATAATTGGATTCTATACCAATGTCTGATCTCTTTCTCCAGGACCAAATGAAAATAAGAACATGCAGCTCATGTATTTTGTTCCGCCCTGACCAAATTGATTCAAGGCATAACTGGATATTCCCTTTTTAGTATTTGTATGGGTCTAGCTAAGGTTTTAGTCCGTAATTGATTGATTGCATACTGAACGTTGATAAATATTGACAAAACGCGCTGAATGGCGATGGCTGTTTGTTAACGGGAGAGATGGATCATCGATTAGTGCCAGACTTCATTCCGGGACACCTCAACTTGTTGAATGTTTTAACCACTGCTGTTGATGCCCAACAGCCCCACAAGCCTCTGCCTGCCTGAGTGTCTATTCCTCACCGGTTCGTTAAATTGGCAGTGGTACGGTAGACGAATACCCACGTTGCTGCATCCTAAGTGGTGGCTCTTCCAGGGGGATTACAGAGGCGAGGGCAGGCCATGCGAGCCGTGACAGTCCGTGGCGTAGTCGTGGCCTGTCTCCACTTGTACACCCACAAACTCCCCTTTTGACATAAAGACTGGGAGGCTCTTGTTTTTCCTCACCTCTCAACCGGCACAACGAGTGCGGTGATTTTTCTCGGCCGCACGATAACATTAATCACAGCCCGGGAACAGCCCCTGCAAATCCTACTCTTTGTCTTGTCGTTTCAAAGGAAAGAATGAAGACGCGCCAGTTTGCCACAAAGCAGTTTGTCAGAATGTTGTTGTGGGCTTGTCGTTTGCCTCGCTTTCCTTTCCTTGCTATACAATATTGATCCATCACTCAAAAAGAAATTGGTTTATATGAGCGCCTGTCAATGGCGCTGCCTTTCTCAACAATGAAGTCTGGAGATATAATTATTTAACTACGTAAATATAGCGATTAGTTAACTTAATAATTTAATTTAAATATGACAAGACTAGTCATCAAACCATTTTCACTTACACACATACCCAGACTGGATCTGTAGTCTCACATATTGTGTCACTCATTGGCAATCATACATAAGCGTACATGCATACTCTGATATACATTCATACTCTACTAAATAATACATACATACTCTTACTTTTGCATATACTCATATATTACCTACATACTCTTGCATACTACTGCATAATACTACACACGTACTATGACATACTGCATACGCTCTTCATTCATAATATATTTTGTAGAGCAGAACATCCAGCTGTTTCGGCAAAATATGTGAAGCTTTCAGAATCCATATTTAGAGTTGCATTGTATCCCAGAAAAGAGAGAGGAGGGGTGCAGTAGTTTTTTCCCTGAAACTTTGCCCTTTCTTTTTTTTTTTTTTTTTTTTTTTATTGAAATCCCGGAGATGAAGCTGTGAAGTTTTGATAATTTTGCATGACATTCAGATCACTCATCAGATATATGAATTCAAGCATGTTTGTCCAGGGAACTTTGGGATTTGAGTTACCATTATTGTGACCAGAACAAATAATTGTTCCACACATGGATCAATGATCGTTCATACGGTATATTGATGGAGACTACCTGGTCAACAAGCAACCTCTTCATGAGTTCATTGGAGTTCATGTCTCTATACCTTGCACTGGTAAAGTGAGACAAAACAGTGCATGAAACTTTATTATAATGCTTTTATAATAATGTACTGCAGGTCATATTTCAAAAAGGGACAGCTAGGGTACAAATTACAAAATTCCACAAACAATCACGCAACATATTTTCAACCCACCCAACTCACACACAGGAAACCAGTCTGCACGGTTCTACTCACAAAAAAACGGAAAACCTGCAATTAATGTTCCCAGTATTAAAACCAAAGCGTTTTCATTAACCTCAGGTTGAGGCATTGTAGGCTTTGCGTGCGCGGTCTAAATGCCCACCACTCAGCATGTCTGGTTCTTTCTCTCACATGTGTATAAACCCAGGGACCGCACCAGCAGGGCTTGCAGCTACAAAGAGGGGGGCCGTCGCAGAGTTGGGGGGTGGGGATGTCGCTCCCGGATACCGCTCATGTTTCATCAGTATTGGGGGTGGGGGGGGGCCCCCCACACTGATCCGTCAGGACCACTGATGCAGACAGACAATTGGCCAGTGGTTTCAGGGAGAGCAGGGATGGGACTGACACGCGGCAGCACACAGCACACAGCATGCTTACGGCAGAGAAATTGGGTTTAATTACAGAGCTTGGCCTCCTCCACCTCTTCCTTCGACCGCTTGGTGCCTCCTCCTCCTCCTCCTCCTCCTCCTCCTCCTCCTCCTCCTCCTCCTCCTCCTCCTCCTCCTCCTCCTCCTCCTCCTCCTCCTCCACAGACATACCGTGTCTGTAGGCACTCTTCATCAAGAAACGTTTGATTGGAGGAAATTGGCAAGCAGCCAGGAAACTGTTTTGAGTTTCTGTGACAGTGTGACACAGTAGAAATGCAAACAAAAAAATACAAAAATATTACAATTTGCAGCTTGTTTTTCTTTTTGGGTCGAAACAACAATTCTGCGGTTTTTCTGTATGTTACAAAGTACAGTGCAGAGTTGGCAGCTGTGGTATAGGGTTAGCTAGACTGTGTGTTTGGCATTTAGTGCCAAACACATACACAGCCTTCTATTACAGCACCGTAGCACAACAGCCTCAAAGTAATTATTTACAGTACTCAGTCCTCTACAACCAATTCATAAATCTTTAGGTGGGCCTTATTTTTTAGCTTAAAGCTATCCACTTAGCTACACCGGATGACGCAGCACTTCAGCCCGAAGCTTCCCAACACAGCCTCGACAACACGCCACAGCTCTCTAAACTCTGCATACTGCGTGGTTTATGGTGAATAATAATGACTAGCTGGGAGATATTTATGATAAGTGGCTTAAGTTGGGGTTTAAATGATGAAGACCCCTCTGTATGAGATTTATTTATACTGCAATGCTCAACAGATGTGGTTAAGGAAATGGAAAGGGAAAGGCTCATGAACATATCGATTGATCCTCCATTCCATCTTCATTGTGTGTGTGTGTGTGTGTGTGTGTGTGTGTGTGGGAGAGAAACTGAGTCTGTATGTTGTTGGATATGAGTTCAACACTAGCTGTGCAGTTGTTAGAAAACAACAATCCATATTCCAACAGGTCAGATAAGAAGAAAAGAGATTTCCTGTTTGATTTGTGTGTGGTTCTTTTAAGCAGAAGCGTGTCTCTTAGCGACAGACTCATGCGTTGTCTACTCGTTGAAACCCTTACTGTGAACACTTACTGTAAACACTTATACAGCCCCCCGTCTGCTGTATAGAACTAACAACGGAAAACAATTTTTGTTCGACGAATGGATCACCAATGTAGTGCACTCAGTTTTCTGTTAGTCTTGTTGGTTTTGTTCCCTGGACACAAAAATACATTTTCCTTAGTTCAGAGAACTCCTCTCTAGAGCTTAATCTTGAATTCCTTAAACGCGGTTGTACAGACTGTCATATCATGGTTTATATTGAAGCAAAGTTTAAGTCAAAGTTGTTGTTTTTTTTCATACAGAAAACGGTATGCGAGTTAATTACAATGTCAAATATTCTAGTTTTTCCAGTGTCCTTAAATATCCTTTTGGAGTCGCTTTTGGCCCGCAGTCCCTGCTTTTAAAAAATGGGAGATAAGTGTGTGTTGTCATTGGAACTGGATGCCGGCATTCAACCTCCTCTCCTAATCTGAGAGAGGGGAGATGGAAGCCCAGAAAACAAACCTGACAGGCACAGACAAGTCGGTTATGTGGGTGGAGAAATGTTACCACTTCTCAATTGTTCTCCCTCACTTACTCTCTCTCTCTGTCTCTTTGTCTCTCACAGTGTGTGGTATGGCATTAAAGGAGAGGTATGGTGCTCAGTGTGTGGTGTGGGTGTGTGTCTGACCAGAGCCTGACACCCCAGAGCTGATAATTACAGCCCTGCTGGACCACTCACTATACTCTCCCTGCTCTAATTGTCTGTGTCTGTGTACATTCATCTATGACTATTATTTTATATATAATTACTACAAGCCGCACAACCCTTAGACTGCAGACACTGGGCTCAGGGGCCATCAACCTGCTGTGGTTACCTGCCAGCTGCAGCTTCGCAAACAGTCCTGAGCCTCATGCAAACACCTCCTCTCTCCCTGCAAACAATAGCAATCAACACAGCATGCATCAAGAAAGACGCACACAAACATACACAGCTGCAGAGGTTAGGCTGCAACATTACCTTCCTTTACACACACACACCAACACCGAACCAACACACACACACAAACATTAAGGTGTTATGGTCCATTCATAAGGACCCAGGGTGACAGATACTCTTGGTTCAGCTGACATGCTGCTGGCTGTCCATGCTAGTATGTATCCAGTCTGCTGCTACCCATCTCCCTCTGTCTCTCTCTGGGGTTTCTGAAAACTGATCTTGCATGTAGAGATGGCTGAGATTAATGAGGTAGTCTTAAGATGAATGAGGGGAATACCCAAACCCCTGTTTCTATTTCGCCTCTTCTTCATTCCAACAAAGTAAAAAAATAAATGCATCCGCTAACTAACATTGAACATCGTCAACCTATACATTTTTTGGTCCCAGAATGGCATTGCAACATTTCCTGTTACCTGGCATTAAGCCCCATTTGGAGATGCCCCCCCCCCCATCTCCAACTGGGGCTTCACGCCAGAACCTGGGGTGGGGTTCATTTATTTTACTCAATATCTGTAATTCATAGTAGAGCAAAGAACATGGAATAGCCTTTAGGTGTTTCCATGTATTATGATGCTTACTATTGGGATGCTTCGGTCACGAAATCCGAAAATCCTCCTGAAGACGGACCAATATGAGGAGGAGCAGCCGGCACCCACTCAACAAATGAAGAAGAAATGGTAGAAATGGTTGACTTTACTTGCACAAACAAGCAAATTTCTTTTCAAAGCTAAATGACACTGTGACACTGAATTATCCGTCGGCATACCCAAACCTTTCCCAAAGGGCTGATGTTATTGCAACTTTGACGTGACTCTTCTTGTGAAGAGATTTAGTATGAATCGAAATGGTCAAAACGTCAGCAGCCTTCAAGCCGCGTGGGGAAGAAGTGTGAGTGTAGATGGGCATTGGGCAGAGGCGAAAATGTTTTTGATGAACGTTGAATATTAGTTGTGCTCCTCTTTTCTCCTCGCCACTCGTCACTCTCTCCCCTCTTCTTCACAGCTCCTCTCCCTCAACTCTTGCCATTTCCCCTCAACTCTTCTCTTCCCTGTTCTTTCATTTCTCATTTCCTTTCCTATTCGCCACTCCTCTTTTTCTTCCCTCCTTTTCTCTTAAACCTAACCTATCTTCTTTCCCCCTTTTTTTTTCTCCACCCTCGGTTCCATGGCTGCTCATGGCTATAGCCTCTCCCCCGGTCCCCCAATGTCTTGTGACTCTTCTCGTGTTGCCTTAGTAAATCTGGGCCATGTTAATGGGTAATTCTTCTGCCACACAGCTCAACGACGACCAATCAATTCCACACACTGACCCCAGCCTGCCCGCCCTTGGCCTACTCCTCTGAACACACACGCCGAGAGTTGGCCACTGCACCACCCCTACGCTTGTCGGTCAACTCCTGAATGCATTATCAACTCTTAATAAATGGGAATGAATATAAATATTGTTCTAACTTATACCTTGGTCCATTTGTATGCCGCATTGTATTCAAATGTTGGCAATGGCATTCAAATGCAGGGGGCCCTCGCAATGATGTCTCTGGTTTTTATGCTCTGTATGATGCTAATCCAGTACAAATTAGTATGAATGGAAATTATTAGAATATCGCAACAAATACCTCGGTGTGTGCTTAAATTCTTTAGCGGTTGACGCTAAATGGTTTGCCTTATCGAACAGAAAGATCACTACAGTGGACAAGGAACTCTGATTACTGTGGGAAAAACACAATGCTATCAACCCACAGCATCAACAGAAATAACAACCAACAGCTTCATGTATGTTTAAGGCAGGAGTAAACGTTTCCGTTTCTACACTCATTGTTTGGACAAGGACCTTACACATTCAATAGGGATCAGAATTAGCCAAAACAAACTCAAGCCTAACCCTTACCGTTAACCAGTCCAACCGACCATGTGATGTCATTTGAGAGGTAGCAGCAAGCAACACAAGATGTCAGATGACCATCTGAAATGGTGACGGGGCCATATGGATGGTGCATCTGATGCGATGGAGAGGCCCAGTGTGGGGGGTTGAGGCACCGCCAGTTGATTAAACAGGAGGCTGATGAATGAATGTGGAGCCGGGCTGTTAAATGGCTCTGCTGGCCTGTAATTGACGCTGCCTCCCGATGGATGCCCGGCGTTCTAGCTAACGTCTGGCATAAGACGCACAACACCGTTTACACAGCTGCGCTGTCTCTGGTGTTGAACATTACATTATTAGTATTTAACGCTCTGTTTTACATTTTGAGCAGAGGATACTTAAACACCTGCCGGACGAGTGCTTGGATACCTCATCCAAAGTTTCCCAGCTGCCTCATCCGTCTCCCGGGATATCGTTCTCCTTAACCCTTCCCCTAATGAACTCAAACTGATCCCTGACTAAAGTTCTGTGCTTGGCTGCTTCTTTTATTCTATTGTTCAGACGGTGGTCCCTGTGATATATGTGTCAGGACTTTAATGGGCTGAGGGAAGGCAGGGTCTTCCTCTGAGGTTGCCGTGAATGGCATGGACCCAGGGGAGTAGTGGCACAGGGACTATGATAGGACTCCCTGCTGGGAGACGAGATGGCGCTGATTTTCTGTGCCAAGTGCACGATCCACCGGGACAAAGAGGTGCTGTCTATATGAGCTTCATTACAGAGGGACGCTCTCTTTTGTTCTGCATTCACTTCTCATCAGGAAATTGGAAATGATTCCTGCGATAGAAAGACGTGCAAATAAGTAGCCAACTTGTTTTGCTTTTGAAGGACCCTCGAGTATCAATGACAACGAGAAGACTGTTAATTAAAAAGACTCTTCCCCCCCCTTCCTCCCTCTTGGATGATCTTTCTGTTTCTGTGTCCATTTCTCCAGTGATTCCAGATGTCATGCTGAAACTGAAAGAGCTTTGTTGATGTGGAAAGGGTCTGGTGATTAGATGTTGGACAAGATGTGTCTCATACAGCTGGGTTTGGTCTTGCAGAGCATTGAGATAGCCGTCTGCCAAAGTGCCTTGAGTTTGTAGAGGGACAGTTTGTTTGAGAGCATGTTGGATCGTTTAACTGTTGGGTAGTAAACATTAATTGCAGTTTACTGCGGCTATTTGGGATGCGATCCAATTCCCTACCTGGGGTGCCAATGAGTGCCAATAATTTATTTTTGGGTTAAGGTCAGAGCTGGATGCTAGTCTCTGGCGTCATGCAGCAGCAGAGCTTTAAATTGTTTTTATAGGCACAAATATTAATGTTTACAAGCTCCGATATGAGCCAGGAGTCGTATTTAGTCAAGCAAATGGAGTCCATGCCCCAAGTGGTTCTCAAGAGTGTGCTGGAAGTTTGGAAGAGTAGTCGTTAGGTAAACATTTACAGAGATATCATGACACGCAGAGGGCATGGTAATCTCTAGCTATACAAATATTTGGTTGCATATATGATGTGTATTCTGTCTTCTTTATACCTTGAATATGCAGACGCCTCGATGATATATATGAGAGGGGGGGGGTACTTTTTTATCTGGAGCTGATCATTGTTGTTTGATTAATCTTTTTCAAAAGATTGTCCTTATTGTTCTCATTTGTTTGTTTTATTGCTTATTTTCCTATCTTTTTTTGTATTTAGCAAGATGCAGATTTCTGTGACATGAGATTCAATTTGTTGACTTTATGCAAGGAAAACTGTTATGGACATTAGACAATTTATCAGCATTACAAACAAATGCCATGTCCTTATTAAGATTCATGATAGCCTTTGCCTAAACATTTTAGGCAATTATTTCTATATTAAGACTTTCAGGAAGGCTCATATAAATGTAACAAGGGTTTCCACAATGATGAAGGGACTAGGACGTTAAGAACGGCAATGTTCAATAAAGACATGTTACCCTAAGATCTATAAATTGTGAATACATTTACATATTTAATGAATACAATTGAAATATGGTTCCCTAGCGTGTTTGTGTAATGAAAGGATTAAGCCACAAACCCTATCAACTAATTCAAGAAACAAAATGATAACATTATATTTTCAAAGACGGATATATTTTTGTTAAACATTCAAGGCCACTTGTTAGTTCCCCTCCGGCTCCTGTAAAATGAATAAACCCGCAGGCCTTAAACTTGGCCATATATATTTTGAAGGTGACCACTGTCTCCTCTCATGTGGACCATCATTCTCACAGGATGTGACATGTGGAGTCAAACCCTGTCCGACCCGGCTCTCCGGTCATATTTGGTGCAGGTTGACATATAATCCGAAACCCTGTGTTTTCCTTATTTTTTTCCCTATTGCCAGATGCGAAGGAGAGATCTGCCAAGAGATTCTCTGTGGACGGTGTCTCGAACTACACCTCTCTGCTGCTCAGCAAGGAGGACGACATGCTCTATGTCGGAGCCAGGGAAGCTCTGTTTGCCCTCAGCCTCTCAGATATCAGCAAGGACAAGCTGCAGAAAAACGTAAGTGACAAGAAATAAAGACAATCCAAATCAAGTTATTTAGCTTTAGAACATATTGACTAAATGCCAGTTTGCCAACTCGTTTGTAGTAATATTAACCTCCTTGTGGTCATTCAGATGACATGGGGCACTCCTGTCGGAAAAAGGGAGGAATGCAGCTTTAAGGGCAAGAACCTGGAGGTAAGCGGCTCCAATATAGCGGTCTGTCTTGACGCGCCGGTGACGGAGCTTTAGCAACAGGATTTACTCATTGGGTCACAAATGGGTGACTCATTTGGGAGTTGTACTTTTATTTTGTAACAATGCATTGCTTTTCTCACTTGTTGTCATACCGGCGGCCAAATCCCTTGGAGACTAAGCTTGGTTATCAATGGCATTGTATTGCACTACCCGTGTACCATAGCGCTTGTATAGAGGCAAGATTACGCGGCGATTGTGCTATTCTTGGATCTGTTCTCAACAGGGTTTCGGTTCCGTCATGTCTTTGTAACATATTAATTTTCGTGACCTCCTGTTCTCTTTTACCCAGACCGATTGCTTCAATTACATCAAGATTCTGCTGCGACTGAACAGCACACACCTCTATGTGTGTGGAACCTACGCCTTCAGTCCCATCTGTGCCTACATAGTAAGCAATGGTTTCTCTATCCCAGCAAGAGCCCCACGATCTACTGCTCTCTCAATCCCTTTTCGGAAATGTCTAGTCTTTAATTTTTGTTATTAAGGAAAATGTACTTATTCTTTCCACTGTGGCAGTAGAGGACCCATGTTGTTTGCCCGTGAGTGTGGTTATCGTGCAGAGTTAGTGAAGTATGACAGGGCAACAGGAGGTAGGATGTGTGTAGACAAGCTGTGTGGTTGCCCCCCCGGGACTGGGCAGCATGAAGACCCAGGGGGTCCTCGTCTGCCGGTATACAGAATCGGTACACTAGGGGTTGGTTATAATCAGTAGCCAAACAGGACATTGATTTCTGTAGAGAATAGGGAGTCTAAAATGGTTGTATGAAAGAATAGCAAAATAGTTTAAAAACATTTTTCGTCACTTCTGAAGCACGCTACTGGACGAAGGGTCCTTATCTTGGATTCCTGGCGCTTCTTTGGTAGTTAGTCTTAACTGTTTTATTCTGCACGTTACAGCGCTGTCAGACACTGGGGCTGTCCTTCCAATTCCGCTCCTTTTTTTACAAAAAAGCATGGATGCAAAATATCTAATAAAAAATAAGAGTGCTAAGAATAATGCAATTTTAAATCAGGTTTTCACAAACATAACATTTTTATTTATATACTGGATTTATATTGAACATATTGTGATTATATATGAAGAGAATTATAACGTGATTTGTTTAAAGGAGACATATTATGGTGTTTTCCCCACAAGTAAACATAGTATTTGAGTTCCAGAAAACTTGTTTTTGAAGGTGTTTGCTGGAAATAGATTTTAGGAAAAAAAATCTCGCCTACCACTACAACGCCTCTGTTTACATCCCTTCAGAATGTGCTGTTTCCGGATGTCTGTAGCTTTAATGCAAATGAGCTGCTACCCATTGACCAGTGAACTTTCAGACTGAACCACAGCATGGAGGAGAAGGGATTGTTGCCGTTTGCGGACTCCTGGAACTCTATATCTATAAAATATAATAATAATAATATTATATATGGGTATTCATATAATATTATATCTAATCTCAAGGCCAAAAGTTATGTGCGCCTCGGATGATATTATGAATCATAAAGACTGTGTCTGACGTCTCTGGTACTTAAAGACTCGTATCGGGGTTATCTCGGCCATGGTTGAGAGGAATTGGGGGAAAGGAACTTTGGTCTTGACTCTCTGAAGTCCATGAACCGTGACATGCAGGAGAAAGGGATTGTACTCCGGGAGCCGAGCTGCCGGACTGCCGGAGTACAATCCCTTCCTCCTCCATGTCTCCTCCTCCGGACTGCCACCGAATCTTCGGCAGCAGCTCCGGCGGGGGGAGCTCGGCGGCAGTCCGGCCTGTACTCCCGGTGCTGAGCTGCCGGGCTGCCTCCGAGTACCCCCCGCCGCAGCTGCTCGTCCTCTGGTCCACAAAATCTTAGCTATGCTCTGATTGGAGGGGAGTGGGGAAGTGGGAGGTAATATTAAACTGTGCCCCACTGCCCCTTCCTACGTAGGAGGGGGCACCGAAACTGACTTGCCGTTTGCTAACAGTAGGCAGGATACTTTACTCAGTCAAAAAATCATGTACAGACCTTTCTCAAAGTTTTTCATACGTTTGGGATAACCAGAGACCCAAAACAACACCCCAAATCCCAGGAAAAGTTTTGTTTTCATAATATGACCCCTTTAATTTATTAGACTACTATAGGAAGGACTGTGATTATGTAATTATTGAATGTAACAGCTCATTAAAAGAACAAGGCTTCCAATGAACCAAGGGTTGCAGAGTTTCTGGTCAGCGACTGTAGTCCTAGTGTACCTGGGGGTTAATTGGACCGGGCCTAAGGGAGATGGATTTTCCCCCTATAGAACACATCTACGTTCTCCCTGGAGAGAGACGACTCTGGCGAGGTTCTGATGGAGGACGGACGCAGCCGCTGCCCCTTCAACCCAGAATACAAATCCACCGCCATCATAGTGGGTGAGTACTGAGCACCAAGCAGCACCCTCTACTGTCACGTTAAGGACGCGCCAGCAGGTGTCTTCGTTCAAGGGAACAGGCCGCTGGCTGAAACCCAAACTAACGGTTCTGTCCTAGAAGCTGCTTGGTCAGTGACTACACAGCTAGACGGGATTCACCTGTTTTTAAGTGTTGGCTGACCTTTTTTCCTGAATCTGTATTTCGTACTTTCTACGTCCGCTTCTCCGCAAGGGACCGCTTGTTCGGTGTGACGTAAAAGTCTTCATTCGCTTATGTCCGCTAAGCCCACGCAGACTCCTGTGCGGACCACCGCGCGCAGTCCAACATGTGTGAACACGCGGACTGCTTGCATCGCATACACAGATTTCTGCACATAGACAGTGCTCCGGTTGTACGTGCTCTGGATAACAAGATGGATACGATGTTTTGAACAGAGTAGTGGAAGTGATCCACTGTTACCCACACATTATAATTTTTCCATTAAACATTATAGAGACGGCCAAATGGCGAGAAATCACCCAACAGCGCTTGAATTTTATGGAGCTTGGCAAACAACGTTATGGTGCATTGTCGCCGCCAACTGGCATGAAGTTCGGATTGGGACACATGCATAGGTGGAACGCCAGACCGGAGCGGACCCTCAATTATGCAATAAATGGGGCTGTGTGGGCCTCTGCGTGACCAGTACACAATCGAAGCTCAGTATTTGATGCGGAACGCAGAAAGCATGTCTGAAGCTTAAGAGTTTATTTTGTGCCTTTTTAAAATGGCAAGTACTGTAGTGAAGGATTTTCAACACGGTCTACTACAAGCTGTAGACCATCCCCCAGCACCTTCTCACCATTTGTAAAAACAAGACTGTCATCAAAAGCCATATAGTTCCAGACATTCGAATGATCGCAATACATTTGTCAACAATGGAGAAACACTGACTGACTGATCTTAAAAAGACGGACAGACCTCATCTTCTTCTTACAAAAAAGATACCCAAAAAATGTGATTAATGATCGATCTAGTACTAGGATCTGAAGCCCAACTATATTATGTGGTTTGGGTCATTGACCTAAAATAATCCATGATTTCACCCACAGACTGACTCAATTCAATTGTGTTTTCTTCATTTTTTCTCCCCTCAGATGGAGAACTTTATGCAGGTACCGTGAGCAACTTCCAGGGAAACGAACCCGTCATCTACAAGAGCCTGGGGCACGGCACAGCCTTGAAGACGGAGAACTCCCTAAACTGGCTGCAAGGTGAAATCAATTTGGCCTTCAGATGGCCAACTGTTTCTATGTTTTATGATATCTTGGCTCCCTCTCCCTCAATGGACAAGATGAGATCGGAATCACAGTGGTCATTATTGAGCCGCAATCTCTAATGTATGCAAGGTTGAAGAGCAAAGACGAGCGCCCTGCTAGATTGCGAGGGCTGGCCGTCATCAGTCACGGTACATCAAAACAGGCCGTGAGGATGGTACTGGTTTAGCCTGAGCCAACTGCACTTTCCTTACAATTAGGCTCCTCTTTCGTCTTTTGATGTCGAGGTAATTCATGCGTGCTTCTGTCATTGAAGCATTAGAACTCCATTATATGCAGGATGTCTGCAATAACGCTTTCTTCCCGACTTTGTTGTTAGTTTAGTTTGTCCTCTTGGTAAAACATATCGTAATACGTTCTCCAAGTCATCCTGCCTTGGATTCAGTGGGCCATTTCCAGTCACAGCTCTTCATACAAAAACCCCAAAGCAACAAAAGACATTAATCATGGCATTTGTCACGCTATTAAAACAGTTTTTGGATTTATTTTCGTTTGGTTTCGCTAGATCCGGTGTTCGTGGGCTCGGCGTACATCGAAGAGAGTCAGCCCACGGGCAACCCAGTGGGTGACGACGACAAGATTTACTTCTTCTTCAGCGAGGCGGGGAAGGAATTTGACTTCTTCGACAACACCATTGTGTCGCGGATTGCTCGCGTGTGTAAGGTAAGACACGCGAAGGCACCCTCCGTCAGCGTACGGTCAAACACAGCTTAAAGGGATTACATGTGAGCTTCGCTGTGTAGCGACATGCTCTGCCTGTGGGAATAGGCCAGGTCTCTGCATACACCTTATTTTCTTGCAACGTTTTGTTTATGTTGTGTGAGAGTGGGAGTAGATGGAAAACATTTTCATGTTTTCTCTACTGGAATCCACCTCCGCCGCTGCTCACCATATTTCCATCCTCCTATTCCTTCCCTCCCTCTCTCCCATCCTCCCTCTCTCTCTCCCTCCCTCGTACCATCCCCTCCCTCGATTCTTCCCCCTCCTACGATCCCCTCCCTCGTCTCGTCCCGTCCTTCTCTTCTGCGATATCATCTCCGCCTCTCCTTCCGTCTCCCTCCCGATGTCAGCTGCACTCGTCCATCCCTCCAGCTCTCTCTCTCTCTCTCTCTCTCTCTCTCTCTCTCTCTCTCTCGGTCGCCCTCCCTCTATCTCTCCCTGCCCCTCTCACTCTTCATATTTTTCTTCCAGCTCTTTGAGCTTTGCAGCCGGTATTAGTATTCAAGGGGGCTTCACACCGCAATATGAAATGCTTTCTCCCCTCTACTCTACTACAGTATTACTGCCTGCTTTTGTTGCCAGAGAGGATCCAAGCAAAAACCCGGCACACGCATAAAAACTGAAACTCAAAACAGTTCCAAACTGTGTTGGTTCACTTCATCCCTCCCCAATCCGCAAAGCGTTTATCGAGGTAACTCAACCCCGATAATCAGAATCCAAAACACATTTCTCCCTGGCATCGGATCGATTATACCGGCCATCAAAGCCTGCTCTGCGTTGCGTTCTTCAGACCCGCCAGTGCGTAACGGGGTGTTGGTGGAAGCGGTAATGGGGGTAATCGCCAGGGGACAGCGTGTAATCTCAAGTGACAGCCTAATGACTTGAATCTCTCCGCTGGGCGTTTCACACTCACCGCCACCGTCGCCACCGCGACACCTTCACCAGCCCAGCAAGCAGCCGCTCCTGGAGACTATATGTGGAGATGATTGACAGAGGACCCCCCACACACACCCCACCTCTCCTTCAGTCAATGGCACCCGCTGTGTGGGACTGTGCAGTGAAAAGATGAGAATTGCTCTACAGAAACTCTTTATTTCTCTGGAATGCTGCTGAGACCTCCTCCTCCTCCTCCTCCTCCTCCTCCTCCTCCTCCTCCTCCACCTTCTTCTTCTCCTCCTACTCAGCTCAGGTCCTTTCAGTCGCCATTCAAAGACGGTATGGTTGCAGTCGCAGGTGGTGCATTCTTTGCTGTGCTGCGGACAGGCCGTAGATTTAAACCACATGCTCTTGGTTTTTTATATACAAAATAATAGATCTAATGAAAGAAAATTCATTTTGTAATGTTATTTCAGAAGAGGATTTGTTGGTGGGATAATATTATATAAGAAATAATCAAAGGCTTTACTAATTCTAGCTCTTCTTCTTAATTTGGTGATTCATCGAAGCAATTCAAAAGGATCCTAAACGCTGCATCAATGTCATTTCAGGCCAATTTTGCAGGGCTGTTACTGTTTGTTTCTTGCCACAGTGTGCTCATCTCGCATGCTATCAAACGTAGGTCAGCGTGAGGATCAGAGAGGAGCTCATGCCCCGTTTACACCTTCTGCAAAGTTACTTCTGCACATGTAGACCTACAGTACAATTTGGGTTTAAGTTTGTGCCAAAGGCCTATCTTTAACAGGTTCAGTGTCCTTGGGTCAGAAACCGGAGGATGGAAATGCGTTGAGTAAAGATGAAACCTCGAAATAGGTATAGGGCTCAAACGCATTATATATAAATAAAACATTGGCTGAGTTTAGTCTTCTCCTGTGTTAGATGGTTGTTTTGATCACGTTTGCCAGGTCGGCTCCTTTAAACACCAGTTGTTTTCATCTCCTCCTGTCTGTGACTCAACCAGGCTCCCAGGTCTCCGTTGTTTATTCAGGTGTGTGCTTGGAGGGGCCCGGGGATAGCACGCAGCTCTTGAGCAAAATGTGGCCTCGCTGTTTTTCTGCCTTTTTCTGTTAGACTATTCAGCATAAGCTGACGGCACAGCAGAAATATCTGAAGCTGAGGAGTCTGAAATGTAAACAGTGCATTAGATGAGCCATTGGTATAGTGCAGTAGATAAGCCTACAGGGCATTAGCTTCTAGTACAGGGCAGTACAGTGCAACAGCCTACAGTGAAGGACAGTATCTTACAGTGTGTTTGCCCAGTGCATTAGAACATTCAATCGGAGCATGCTTTGTAACAGAGCTACATGGGGAAGGGTCCTTGAGGTTTCAAAGAGTGTGCACTTGTAGCAGGCTAGCTGCTAGCATGGCAACAATAGCTAGGGACTGCTGAGAGGGCAAGAATGTGGAGTCCTCGTTATGTGGAGCGGCTTCTGCGGCAGCCTGTTAATTGGCTCTCAGGCCTTGCATTAGTCCCACATGGCTTCGCCCCACTGCAGAGAAACATGCCTGCTACTTTCCAATGTCATCCAAGAAGGAGGAAGTCTGTGTGGGATAGCTTTTAACATTTGATTATCTCCTCAAGGCGCAAGTCTTGGTGCGGTTTGGCTGATGGTGGGAGTAGCCCTGAGCTTCTGTGGTTAGGAACTGAGGTGTGTCTCTGTGCACCAGCCAAACCGTCTTAGGGAGGGGCAGGAGCCTATTGTTGCAGTCCTTCGTACTCCTTCCCTCTAGCTGGCAGTTTTTCTTTTGCATAGGAAGAGTACCTTTGCTGTTTTTGTTTACCAGATCTATTCTAATGGCAATGTCTTTTTTAAACCACTTTTGCACACAGCTTGAAGTGACTTAAAGCTGCAATTATTAGATAATTGTTACGTGTCAGGGGGAAAAAGGGCTATTGCATGCTAATGAATCGTTTAGACGTGATCGGGGAGGGGGATGAGGGGCATTTCTTCCAAAGTCAGTATTAAAGTGGTGATCTAGTAGCTGGGATGGCCCTAGAGCACTAGACTATTAATTCAAATCCATGGGAAGTAGTTGGATTGATGCACATTGATGCCATTCCTCAAAAGCTGAATGATGGTAATGGCCACACTTGTACACCCTGCCACAACCCTTTGCTCTTATGTTTTGAACAGGAGGCGAGGCACACGATGACTCTAATATTACCATTAAATCAAAGACCTTTGTGCTTGGACGATTCATGTTTGAACATGCTGCTATGCCTACAGTGAATGAAATGTGTACCTGCTTTGACAACATCATGAAATGCCCACACACAAATGGAAAATGAGTAAGAGGCTCACGTTGAACCCTCTGACACAAGTTCTCCCCTGAAGGGAACCAGTAATGATTGATGCTATTCAGATTAGATATTAGAAGTGTCTGCATCCCAACGCTTTTAGATAAGAAAGGTCTCCAAAATTATAAAGAATTGGATAAACGCTAGCTGGATAGGGGACTGGAATACCAAATCCGCAGTATGTTCCCCAACCCAGCTAGTGTTTAGAACCAAGATGGCTGATAGGTGAATAAGGTCCTAGTGCTTAAGGGAGAAGATATTTTACAAGTTGTTAGCAGGGAGGTCACAAGGTCACATGGTGGTTAACAAGCTGGTGTTTGCTGTGTGTGCGTAACGGTGACATGAGATTGTGTTGGTGTCTGTCTTGTGGACAAGCGCAGGCTAGAGTTTGAAATGGCTAGTCTCAGCTCTCTCACTCTCTCAGCTCTCGTTTGACCTCAATGCACCATGTGGTACGAAAAATTCATGGTCAATCGATTATATCTTATACCAGTGATTCTAGCCACTTGCCTCATCGTGTGCTCATCCTCTCCTGCAGGGGGACAAGGGAGGCGAGCGGGTGCTCCAGAAGAAGTGGACCACCTTCCTCAAAGCCCAGCTCCTGTGCTCCCTGCCCGACGACGGCTTCCCCTTCAACATCATCCAGGACATGTTCGTCCTGAAGCCAATGGGGGACGGCTGGGAGAACACCGTCTTCTACGGGGTCTTCACCTCCCAGTGGTGAGTCCAGGACCGGCTCCCTCTCATAGGACCTCCTTTACGTTCTGTTACTTATTCTATGTGCTTATTATGTACTTGATATATGACGGTACTCAGTGGTGTAGTCTATTTTATTGTAGTGGGTATACTGTGATGATTCCCTCCCAGCCTCGTACAAACCCGTCCCATCGGTACGTGTATGTGTGTGGCGCTTATGGGGTGTCGCACCACACTCACCAACGCAGGGGTCTACAACCCGCTGATTTAAGAGTATAACGATTATCAACAATCATGGAAAGAACCAGTTTTAATAACAGTCTGAACAAATAGAACACAAAAATGACAAGTTGTCCTTTGTATATCTATAGTAGCAATAGCACATGCTAAACAAGGACAAAATCTACTCAAAATAATTTAATGAACTGTTTACATCCATGGCTAACCAGTGCATGAGAAGGAGATGACAGGAGACTAATGTTTCGCTCTAATTTGAGCTCTTACTGTTGTTATCTAACATACCATACAGTAATTGAATTGTGTAAAAGTGTGAAATTACTGCACCTTAAAAATGACCATGAATTAGCTATACTCTCATTTGCATAGTGATTAACATTATGAATTTCAATTGTGCATACCAACTGTATGTTGGCTGACATTTAGCTAACTCTTTTTCCCTCCACTCTAACCAAGGATGCCTGTTTTTAAATTCCCTAGCCTGACACCCAGTCTGAAAGGCTGGCCAGGGGTTCTCATCTAAAAGTAACAAGGAGATATAAAGTGGGATTAAAACATTGTCTTCTGTTGACTACTTATTATGTGGTTTACACATTAATACGGGAGGACTGGACACACACACGCACACACACGCACGCCCACACACGCACACACACGCACACGCGAGAAGGAGGGGCTTGGCCCGCCAACTAACGTGCAGAGATGCAGGGGCAGCTTCGCGCTTCGTAACAGAGACAGGGCAGAGCGCGAGTGCGCAGCGGGAATTTTATGAATGGTGAATGTAGGAGATAACTTCCCCTGCTTAAAGTATTTTATTGCAGTTATACCCAACCGATATTTCCGAAAAATAAACACAGAAGTGAAAGATCTGTCACAAGACGATTGATACGTATCCGTGCACATTTTTAAGTGGGTATACGCAAATCCTGGTGCGTTCCTAGTGGGTATACGGCGTATACCTGCGTATCACGTAGACTACACCACTGACGGTACTGCTTCATTATGGCTGCACCTTTTTATTTTTTTTGCGGAAACATCAACTGTTTATGTAAAGAATAATATCGGGAGAGTCGGAGTGTTCACTTCATTGTAACTTTCTGTGCGTTTCTACTTTGAATCAAAGCTTCTACTACAAAATTACTAAATTTTAAAAGAAGTACAAACTGAAGCCCAAATGACAAGAGTACCATGTAATATATAACTGATGTTTTGTGAAGGACTACCTGTTTAAGTTAATCGGGTGATGTCTCCAGGTAAAAGGAGTACCCTGTATGTGAATAATGTGATAGATGATATGGTTTCTGCACGTATAAAGGTGTACCTGGACATGTGAATAATGTGATATATATTGTGATCCCTCCAGTATAAAGGTGTACCTGTATATTTGAATAATGTGATGTATATCTGGATCTCTCCAGTTATAATGGTGCACCTTTATATGTGAATAATGTGATGTATATTGTGATCTCTACAGGTATAAAGGGGCATCGGGGAGTTCTGCAGTCTGTGCGTTCACCATGGCCCAGGTGGAGCGGGCGTTCAGCGGTCGCTACCGCGAGGTCAACCGGGAGAGCCAGCAGTGGTACACCTACAACCACCCCCTCCCAGAGCCGCGTCCCGGGGCGGTAAGCCCTGCCCCAGCCCCTCTAAACACACCCCATCCCCTGATAAGGGGGCATGAGAACCCTTACTGTCACAAGTGCAGGGCTGCATGTGCCGTTCATAACAGTTACAACCCCAGTGTTCACCCGACTGCACCACTTAACCACCTCCAAGTGCCAATTGAACCGTCTGCTCCTCCTCGGCCCCCCAGTGCGTGACCAGCCGCGCCAGGCAGGCCGGGATCCAGTCGTCCCTGCACATGCCCGACAAGGTGCTCAACTTCGTCAAGGACCACTTCCTCATGGACAGCGTGATCCGCAGCCCGCCACTGCTGCTCAAGCGCAACGTGCGCTACACACAGATCGCTGTGCACAAGATCCAGGGCATGGAGCGGGCCTATGACGTCCTCTTCATTGGAACAGGTAGTCCAAGAGTCTTCATCTGAGCACCCACCCTCTTCATCATCATCTTTTCACTTGCCCCTGGTTTTATGTCTTATGTTTCTAAACACACTGCAGTTAGAAACAAACTTTCCTGACCATAAAGTAAAAGTAGTGTGATAATCAAATGCTGTATTAGTAAATAGTACTTAAAAATATCTTAGGAATTAGTGAGATACAACACATTAAGTGTGTGTGTGTGTGTGTGTGTGTGTGTGTGTGTGTGTGTGTGTGTGTGTGTGTGTGTGTGTGTGTGTGTGTGTGTGTGTGTGTGTGTGTCAGACGATGGCAAGCTTCACAAGGCGATCAACACCAACGACCGGATGCACATCATCGAGGAGATGACCCTGTTCGCCACGCCACAGCCAGTCCAGCACATAGAGCTGGACCCCCAGAGGGTGAGACGCCCTCATCCCTTCAGCCCACCTATATTACACTATATTTTTTCCATCACATAGACTGCTGTGTCATACTAAAGTCTCCTGTTTTATGGTTCTGCTTTGTTATAATATATAATTATTGTTATTATGATATATCGTCTCCATTCCTCTGGTACTGTATATCGTTATATATTACTGTATATAATTATTACCATTATAATATTATATGATGTACTAAGTGTCATGTCCCCTGGCTCTGCTTTAGTATGCTATATTAAACTATGATATTATGATTATGACATGATATATTGAGTCTCCTGTCCTCTGGCTCTGCTTTATTAACCTATATTAAACTCTAATATTATTATCATGACGTGCTATATTAAGTCTCCGGTCTCATGCCTCTGCAGGGATTGTTGTTTGTGTCGTCGTACTCCGGGTTGGTGGAGGTCCCGGTGGCTAACTGCACCAACTACGCCAGCTGTGGGGAATGTGTCCTCTCCAGGGACCCCTACTGTGCCTGGACAGGCCGGCTGTGTCGCGACGTCAGGATGGCGCCGCCCGACAGGTGAGCTCACTGACCAATCATGGCCCACAACCGGTGGACACAAGCCCATCAGTGGTGTGTTGTCATGGGTGAACTGTGATGAACCATTCCTTACTCCAAGTAAATCAATGAATTGAATTGCAAACCAATGCAAAAATGATAGTGTAAACTTGATGATACACAAACGGGTCGATATCTTGAAAGCCCATTTTAAAATGTTGACCATTGACCCCTCTATTGAAAGGTCAGGGTGAATAGAGTCAAATGACCCCTAGCCAAACCATTGCACTTGCACTATATGGCCACTAGATGGCGACAAAGAAAGGGTGTTCTTATTGAATGCAATTTGCCATTTCCCCTGAAATCCTCTCTTAGTTAATTGATTGTGAATGCCATGTTTAGTTGCAAAATGGTAATAAGAGACTGGACTTTACGTTTATGGTTGTTCTTATGTGATCAAACAAAACTTTGATGACAAAAGCAACAAAGGTAAGACATATGTTTGGTTGTAAAAAGAAAAAGGGACGTTTGCTCTTGATTGTTCTTTGCTTCTAGTTCGGCAACTTTTTGGCAGAAAGTGACTTGGATTGAATTGTTGGAATCAGTAGAGTCAGATTTGTGTTCATACAATAACATGTAGAAGATCGCTATTGATGTGCATGTGCACAGTATTGAAACCATTTTTTGTTACATGCTTCTTATTTTGTTAGGGGTTGGTGTTGTCCCCCTTTAGTTTAGTTAACAATGGTTTCGATAGAATAAAAGTTGACAATCTAATCTTTTTAGATGTGTGTCACATGACTGCTCTCTCATGGGATTAAATGCCTTAATACGTCTTGGCAATGGGGAGGTGGGGGGCATTTCAGGATTAAGCATGCACTCATCTCTGAGAAGTTCTCAGCCGCTGTTTTTTTATAAAGTTATATAAGCCACCTCATAGCTGACATGCCTGTCTGTACTATACGAAAATCCTGGTGCTTTGGGTATACGGCGTATACCTGCCTATCACGTGGACTACACTGCTTGAGCGAATCACAGCAAAGATAGAGGGATGAGTAAAAAAAAGCAAGAGTACATTATGACTTATAGGAGGAGGATGTCCTCAGAATAACTAACGGCAAATCATTTCACTTTCATTTAGCTATTACTATGTTTTCACCATTTCAATTCAATGCTTTTTTTTTATTCATCAGGACAAAACACATTCAGGCTCACAGCATTGGGAATGACTGAGTCATACTTCTATTTTGTCTGTGTGTGTGTGTGCCTTCACCCATTACGTACAAAACACAACTACAAAGCACACACAAACCGCACAAACACCCAAAAGCTCTTTGTACTTTCATCTGCTTTGATCGGTTAAATTGAAATGAACAGGGGGGTCTGTTATGTACAAGCTGTCTGTACTTAGAGGTGATTCAACTGAAAGGCTCCAGGGCGGTCATATGTTCCGGAAGGTTCCTCTCACTACAGCTGCAGTTAGGTTGACCCTCCTGGTGGTTTCTCTGTCCCGCCGCAGCCACTGGCAGCAGGACGTGGAGGAGGCGGACACCTCGGCCATCTGCAACAAGACTTCTCACACGCCCCGGTCCCCCTTTAAAGCACCAGCCTCCCGTGAGTTCACGACCGCTAGTGACGAGTCATTTATATATTTCATGTTTGATTTTGATTCTTGAATTGATTCAGAGTTTGCAGTATTATATTTTTTACAGAAAAACTTCAAAAAAGTATTGCAAAAAACGTATACGCAACTGACCATTTAGAAACGCCAACTGTAACCCTATCTCAGTGACTTCTGTTGGAACTACTCTTTTAATAAATAGACTAAACAATCAAAAATCCTCTTTTGAAAACATATTTTATTGTACTCATTTTACGGCCATTATAATTGAGGACTGATGGGGCCCATAGGAGCCGTCAGGAGCTAAAGCAGAGTGTAGCCGCACTACCGTACAGAGCCTGGACGTTCAATCAATCAATTTAAGAAATAATCTCCATCCGCAGCTTTTGGTCACATGCTCAAGTTACACAACGAGGCACATGTATTACTTATCATCTCTGCAAAGTTAAAAGAAAAAGTACCAATCCGCTCAGATTTTTTTAACCAACATATTTGATTGATTATCTTAAGGTAAAAGTCCGTATTCATTTGAGAACCATGTATTCCTTCCAGAGGTCTCTGCCTGCCAGCTCATTAATTGAAATATAATTGTGTTGTGTATTCATTTGATACCATTACCTCCAGGGGTCTCCGCCTGCCAGTTGATGACCATCCCCATGAACACGTTCAGAGTGCTGCCCTGCGTCCTGCGCTCCAACCTGGCGACCCGCCGGTGGCACTACAGCGCCAGCGCCAAAGAGTTCCTCTACGCCACGCCCGAGGGCCACCTGGTGGTAGTGGCGCAGCCCGACCGGACGGAGACCTACGAGTGCTGGTCCGAGGAGGAGGGCTTCCGGCAGCTGCTGGCCAATTACTGCGTGAGGGCGGAGCCCCGGCAGGAGAGCACCACGCTGGTCGGTCACTCGCGCACGCCGCACGTGGAGAGGGAGGAGAGTATCCTCATCCTGCCAGGCGAGTCGCGCTCCACGCAGTTCCACGCCAAGACCTACTGGAACGAGCTGATCGTGGTGTGCGCCCTGCTGGCCTTCTCCCTCCTGGTCTTCTCCTTGTTTGTGGCGTACCGGAACCGCGACCGCATGAAGTCCATGCTGAAGCAGGGCGAGTGCCCCAACATGCAGCAGAAGAAGCCCCGCATCGTGGGCAAGCCCACGGAGAGCCTGCCGCTGAACGGCAGCGCCATCCCCGTGTCCACCTCGGACCACAAGGGCTACCAGACGCTCAACGACAACTACATCTGCAGCACGCCCACCCACGAGTCCTCCCCCGACAACAGCAAGAGCTTCTCGGAGGCCTCGGACCGGAGGCCCCTCAACGTGAAGGAGAGCCACGTGGAGTACTCTCCCACCTGCCCGCGACCCAGAGTACGGCTGGGCTCAGAGATCAAGGACTCCATTGTGTGAGGGTGAGCTCGGAGGGGAACAGGAGCTGTGTGCCGTATCTCTGTCAGGGTGCAGGCAGCAGCCAGTGGGCGTGCAGAGGAAGCCCCTCCCGAGCCACAATGCATCTCATTCTTATTTGCGTGTGTCATCGTTGTTTCTTGATCACCACAGAGGTCATCTGCCCCCATCGTATCCGCGCCCAAGTTGGCAGTTCGGTCCTGCATCTTGGGAGCAGTGGGGACTGTTGCACAAACAGGTCACAAACTGTTTTGATCTTGTTTTTACCAGGATGAATCATCCATCGAAAAAGAACACGTGCATATATACAAAAAAATATCCTAGACATCCTGACCAGGGGCCGATCTACACGGGCCAGAATGTCCATGCAAATGTTTCCCAGGAGTCGAGATCTGGGAGAAGGTCGTTCACTTACACACAATGACGACGCAACGATGACAACTGATGATCTGTAGAATATCGGTTTCCCTTGTTCACTGAAGAGCTGTCGGATGCCACGAGGACAGACTTCTTTATCCTGTATGGATTTCAAATCAAAAGAATGACCAATCGGAAGAAAGACTAGAATTGCCACCAAAACGGTTAAGAAGTCCAAATCTGCAATAGGTACAATAAGTAACTTCATCAGTAATTTAACAAGAGATTGGACAAAGAGGCTCTGGTCTTCAGCTAAGTATTCATCTAGCCAAGTATTGATCAAAGAAGGCAATACGACTTTTGATATGCAAGTTAGGTTTGACCGGAACCCACTCCTTTCGGCGCAATCGGAAATGCATAGATTTGTTCTAATGGCGGAGACTAGTGATGCGCAAATAACAGATGGGGAGAGAATTCAACCGTCCCGAGTCAAGCCAAGAAGAGAGAGCGTTGCTCACTAGTCACCAAAATAATCTTGCACAATGTGCCAAAAATCTTGATTGTGTAATCCAAATGCAATAGTGCCATTATCACAAGCCCTCTCCATCGTATGCCTTATGTTAGCACTGATCACAGTCACGAGAAACGCATGTTGCTGGAGCAAACGTTGGTGCCCAAGAAACATCTAAAAACGTTAATAACATCAACTCAACAGGGATGACTCTCGTACCCATTGCTAGTGTAGGAACTAGACGTCTGGAGGACTTATTCTCTACTTTCCTTCTTTGCCCATGTGATACTGGGGGAAGAGCTTCGGCTATTTTGTGATCTAGTGAATTCACAAGTTAGTTAGTTGGTTAGCTATTTAGGGGGGTATAGCGTGCTACTCCAAGACCCAATGGACATGATATCAAAAATGAAGATTTCCCCTTTATACAAAATGATTTTCTCGAAGTTTTGACATTGGTCTTTTATTTCTTTCTTTTTTCTTTTTTTCTTTCTTACAAACTCTTGGCAACATAAACTGCAATGTGGAGGCCTAGACCTGTTTGGTCATACCCCAGCCCAGAGAAGTTAACGCCTCATTTGTGGTAGACACATATTCTGCTGCCGCTAGGGCGTTGATTGGCCATGGTACAAGTGGAAGCACAAGGTTACTGGGGGTGTCAAAAACATTCAGGTTGTTTGCACATTTCAATAAATATGAAAACAAGAAAGATCAGCAAAGCAGGTATGTATTCTACAAGAACTGACTACTGATAGAAGAAAAATAGTGTTTGACTGATGCCGAGAATGAGGTTGAATTTTTTTTTTTTAAATAAAATATATAATATGACAGGGACCATTGCCAACTTTTAAAACAAATTCCAATCCATAGAGCAGACTTGGTGTTTAGACTTTTTTTTTCCAAAGATGTAGGAGATTGTATTTAAAGTGTTATGTAATTCTAAAGTTGACAGGTTTCAGAGGTCAATGCAAATGGCTTGTCTGCGTTCATGTTGTGGAATGTATCACCCATTCACTGTATTAGTCCAGTAAGCCCACCGTATGTACTCCAAACATCATAAACAATCAATGTGTGTTTGATCACACCCTTGAAAATATGACAGCAAGCTACGTCTGCTCAATGTTTGACAAAGTAATTGCACAACAAGCATACTGCGGTGTCAGTCAGTGTTTCGTTTTGGATTTGCTTTCCTTCATTTGTTTTTTTTGTGTATATAACTGTAGGTAATATTGTGTGCGTTTTTAAGGGACCTTGTGCAAGATGTATTATAGAGGTAGTTTTACAATCTAGAAACGTGCACACTGCTGATTTATTTTATAGTGCCTCATTGCCTAACCCCAACATTAATTCCCCCACTTTTCAACATTTTACTTCAAGCTTGTCAAATTGGCAGTGAGATATATGATATCAAACATTGGATTTGGCCCAATAACCCTTGTTAGACCTTCTGCCCACCAAGCGAGCACTAGGGGCAAACAATGATAGTAGTGGAAGTCATCTTGTTCATTTTTTTAAATAACAAAAAATATACAGGTTCACATTTCATCAGGCTATAGTGGTTGAATCCGTTTTTTCTTCAAATAGACACATAATTAGAAAAATTGACCATTTGTCCAATTAATGGCAAATATATAAACAAACATATGTAAGAACGCAAAACTAAAACTAAATTGTACTTCAGATCTCAGATAAATTGTTTTGCTTTGAAAATCCTAAATGATCAATTAACTCCTTCACCACTACATTAGAACTTTGGGCTAGATATGTGTATTTTCAGAACCATAAGGTCTACACACATACAAACAGACCACTCTCTTATGTCCCCCACAGTTGACAACAGAATTCAAACCTGTACCTCAAATGAAGAATGTCTTGTATTTAAAAGATTCAAGATTCAATATATTGCTGACGAATCTGGCCTTGTATTTTTATTTTGTGATACAATATAGCTGTCTTTTTTTTTTTTTTACAGATGTGCATATTTATTTGCGACACATGCTTTTCTTCATAGAAGCAGAGAGTAATGATATACTATAACAGATCAAATATTTCCAGTATAAGGTTATGTTTTTGAGTGGCTGCAAGGTAATACACTTTACTCTACTCTACGTGAATGTATCCAGCTCGAATATATGACACATTTCAACAGTCAAGTCAGCCTTCAAAGATATAACTCCCTACCCTACACACACAAAGACTTATAGGCATTACTTGTTTTCATGTTTCGTCCGAGATTTTGTAAAGGTCTCGATGCACGACACAATAGAGATAATCAACTCATTCTGTTTGTGCTTGTTAATTTATTTTCATCCTAAACATGGCCCCCAGGGCTGTGCATCCACACTGCACGACGCCAGCTCAGTTTATTTCTCAGCATAGTTACCCTACTGAACCCCATGAGCTTAGTTGACTGAACTATTAGAATAATGTGGTTGTGTAAGTCTGCATGAAAAATTGTGTGCGCGCATGTGCGCGTGTGTGTGTGTGTGTGTGTGTGTGTGTGTGTGTGTGTGTGTGTGTGTGTGTGTGTGTGTGTGTGTGTGTGTGTGTGTGTGTGTGTGTGTGTGTGTGTGTGTGTGTTTTTCTTTTTTATCCAATCAGTTGTGTACAAAAACATGTTGTAAGCTGTATTTTTTGTATCATACATTGATATTGTGACTGTTGTTTTTATTATAATGTACATAAAAGGCACTTTATTTTAATTTTTTTTAATAAATGAATAAAATGATAAAAAAAGATAAGCATGTTTCTTTTAGTTTTATTCTTGGCGCTGTGATCTTCTCTCAATTTAAATACAAAAGTCTAAATATTTTCAGCAATGAAAAACACTTGTGTAGTGCATATCTGACCCATAGTTCTGGCCCACAATAATATTCATTACCATCATGACATAACAAGTTCAGGTCGCTGAGAGCTCCTGAATGTCATACAGACACTCAACTGTAAATAAAAATCGATATACATATATATGTATAGACACATATTTTTAATAATTAGCCATAATACTATATATGTGTAAAAAATATGTATTATATATTTCATTTTAATAAACGACATTGTTCTTTCCAAAAATAAAAAAAGATCTTGCAAACCAACTCTAGTACCCACGTGAACCATAAAATACTGCTTTTATGACGTGTTTAACCTCTGATTGGCTTAAATGTTTAGCCAATTATATGCTGATTATGCGTTGATACGACCTGTAGTCCAATGGAAACAGAAAAAAAAAAAGTATACAGCAATCACTCATAAAGGCAACAAATGCACCCAACAAAACACATTATTTTTTCCCCTTAACTAGGCCTACATAAAGTAGCAGTTGAAAATCTGCCTCTTCTGACATCATAGGTGGGCCTGTCCACCTAGATATAAGACACACTGATGTCAGAAGAGGCAGAATTCCAAAACGGCTTTTAACGGCTAATCACACTTATATATAACGCAATAGTGTGTGTGAATGTATGGAGCTATGTCCGGTCAGCAGGATTTCTGATGGGAGAGGTTTCTTCTCGGATACAAGCCTATAATGCCCATGTGTGGCACATTTCATATAGGCCTACATCGCTCATTATAGCGCTACGAAACAACGACAATATAAAAGAATGATCACAAATAGGACGTTGCAAAGCCACAGCCTTCCAAAATAATTGTTTTTAAATGCGTTTAAAGTTTTCTCTAGAGCTGTTACTTTTTGAACATAAACATGCAGGTTCAACATGCCTCCATGGTCATTCTTCTGTAGATATAAGGGGCTCATTCTAAGGTCAAATTAACACAAAGGTTCTCATCTTCATTGGATTATATTCTATTTAAGACGTACTTATGAATATTAGGCCTTTATCATAGGCTATTTCTGCCACGTTTATTCCGCTAGATGCCACTATATGACGCACAAAACACCTTTAAGCATTATTACAGGTGAGGGCGTGACAATGATGACGCTTACGCACACCCGCCATGCAATGCAATCGGTAGGTAGTCAGTAGAGGAATATTGGTAACATCCAAACAACAGAGATGCTTTCAAGCCCCAGCCTACATGAGCTATATGCTTTCTAGTGTTGCTAAGATTTCTGCCATGGGCATAGCGGACGCGGGGTACATGTCCCCCGCACTTCCCGTATCTGTGCCCTGTGTCCCCCGCACTTTTTACAGCCATTACAACCATTCAATTCATTTTACACGTGGAAACACGTTTTTCCGAGCCGCTTTTGAACGCACCATGAGCAGGTGGAGGCAGGCGGCAAACACCGCTGTCGTGTTGTGATTTCATCACAGAGACGTTGATTCAGATCTGTTTCAAGCATGTTGACCAAACCAGCAGCCGAACATGCCGAACACGGTTTGTTTTTTCGAAGTTGAGTAATGCTGTTGCATGTTGTTTAACTAAATGATGACCAACTAATAGATGTCAATATATCAAGGTAAGCTAGTTAACTTGCTAGGTGCAGAGGTGATAGTAACTAGTTGCATTTACTCTGTCACATTTACTTGAGTAACTTATTGGATAAACTGTACTCTTAAGAGTTGTTTTACTGCAAAATACTTTTTTACTTATATTATTCTAAAGTAACAATACTTCTACTTGGCTACCCAACCACCTAGGAATAAACCCACTCCTCACATTTCTGCACAGAACTTGTGCTCACGGTTGTTTTGCACATATTTTTTTAATCTTCATACAATAGAAAGAGCAGGGTGAGGGAGGAGACAGTGGACCAGAGTCCAGCAGCAGCAGGAATGAACAGGGAGGGTCTTCACAGCAGTTGAGGAGAAATTATCGATAGGATAAAAGTGACTTTGCGATTAATTTCCACAGCTACGTCACCACTACTATTCTTAATACTATTCATAAGTTTTGCTTTGAACATTTATTATCTATATCATTGCAGGAGAAATTATAACTGGCTAAGGAAATGTCTATAGGATAAGAGTGACTCTAAGATTAGTTTCGTTTATTCAAAGAGACTTTTTGTTTATTATTTATTTGCTGATATTATTTGACTGCACTATTTGTGTTTTAAAGGAAGCAGGTATAGGTCATACCATTTGTCCTAGTCTTGATTAATTTTGCACATCTGTGTTGTCCTAATTGACGACGGCAAATGTAAAATAGCTACATCTTCATGTCGATATGTTTATTGTCGTCACTTGTCACTTCTTGCCATTAAATTAAATTACGTGGCTTATTACCCTGTAACTTCCATTCCATTTTGGTGCTGATAATTTGAAACAGGAATGGTGTTTTACAGAACTTTTCGTGTTCAGTGTTGTCATTTGGCACTTATTATCTGGTTACTTAACCTGTAGATGCTCGAGGGTCATTCTGTGTCAACTCAACCAGAGTTTGGCAGCATTAGATTTTGACTTTAGATTTTGATAGTAGCCTACATCATCTTAAAGAACTAAAGTCGGTCCCCTGGTGCTGTGCTGTTTGTGGTTAGCCACTATGGAGGTGCAACTGAATGCGAGAGGATGATAAATCACTCAATAGACCTCTGAACAATTTGTCCCCGTCACTTCTGAAAAGATGGCTACGCTCCTGCCACAGATTAAAAATCACACCTTTAAAAAACGAATGTGTTGCTAGCTCAATGTTGTTGCAACTAAGATATTTGCTAAAATAATGGTCAGGTTTAGCTCTTACGTTGAATTGAACATGCATTTGGAAGATACTGGTGTCGGATTACGGGTCAGCAATATCCATGAGCCCTTTTTTAGTCTTTGTGTCCTTGTTTTTTGTCTTGCTCATTGCGTTAAAGAGCGTGTTCACTAGTTGACCAATCAAAGTAGGCCTACTCGGTACTCTGGCGAGAGCATTTAGATACTCATTTTCCATTAGTGATTGTATTTCTACATTGGAGTAGGTTTCCACCTGGTGGTGTGTTTAGTTTACAACAGTGCATCTTGACCTACAGATGAACAGGTTTCTTGCAACTGAATGTGATATTATGTTTATCTTTCATCTTGTTGTCAATATTATCTGTGTTGCATGGTATTTTTGAATAATAACTGAAATATGCGACTTCTTCTTTCGTGTAACATCAGAGGTCCAACTCAGTGTCTTGTAGCCATGCCCTTGTCTCTGGTCCCACGTCAAAGACGTGGGTGGGACCCTATCACAATTATCACCCTGATGACAAAAATCTGGTCAAACTTATTAACAGGGGATAGTGGTATCCATGGTAGTTATCCTGCTGCTGGTTACAATGATCAATGGAAATCTTCTTCAAAAAATAATAATTTAGAGTTTGGGTTATTTTGAACACTGTCTTTGCTGTAATTTTCTTCTTCCTTTTATTATTTGAGAACTCTTGAAGGGGTTTAGCATAGCAGTGTATATTCTCCAGAAATATGCAAGCATCAGTTCAACTGCAAATTGTATTCTTTCTAATTGTTCAATTTCATGTAGCCTTGTCTTATGATTGTGCAGTAGCCCTCATTATCCACCAGGGGCGTGCCATGGGTCATATTATCGACGTTTTGTAATGAATAATTCAATTTTGGGCACCACAAAAATAGGTTTACATGCTTATATGTTAGAAATACACCTTATTATTCTCACACTGTTCATTGCTGCAGAATCACTCTCAGCCCTTTTCTCGTGAAACACTTGGTTCTAGCTCCTGTTTCTCAAAGGCCCTCCTCCCGAAAAGCCAGTCTGCCCTGACTGGTTAGCTGGCTGGCCCACTCAATATTTGCCCTCTGCAGTGATGTTGCCTCCTGAGTTATTATTTCCCTACACACGGCAGAACATCAACAACATTTATTGAGCTGACTATAGATCTTGAGGCGTAGAACACCAGAGCTATTTTGTATTACATGTAATGAAACAACTGTCTCAAATGAAAACAGAACAATGATGTTTCATTACACCACAGAAACCAAATAATTAGTGGGTTTTATTTGTTATTTTTCTCAACTAACTACATTTTTTGCAAATATTAATATGCCGGGTGGAGCTACTAAGGAAGGAATGTTAGGGTTGTCATCACCGGTTGTAAGATTGTGATGATGGACCTCACTCTGGAAGTTGGCCATAATTTATTTCGTTTATGGGAATTACTTTACCATCAAAGAAGATGTGTTGTTTTTTTTGCATGACTTTCAAGGGACAAAGGGGGCAGATGTAAAACGCTTTACGAATTTGAAAAACAAAAACACATGAACGAAAAAACACCAATGCAAAAGCTACAACACAAATCCATACTCTACAACACAAAGGCAAATTCCACAACACAAATTCAAAATCCAACAAACAAATTGGCACAAATGCCAAAGTCCAAAACAAATGCAACAACATCATAATGGCAGGGAGTGTCAATAGATGATGATAAAGCAATCAATGAAACGTGCCAGAAATGATTACCGTTTAACAATTTTACCTACGATGCAGAAGAGCAAAATTCCTGCCCTTTAATTTTTTGTTGCTCTGTGTTGGATTCTAAATTTCCACACGGTCATCGCAGGCTGATAACTTTGTAACTTTGTCTGATATGAGCGAACACCCTAACCCTGTTGATGAAGATGCTTGTGGGTATCACCAAATGCTGGAGCTAAACATTGGTGAAAGAGCATCCAAGAGGGGGCGTAAGGGTAAGCCAATGCACATCATGCAACCCCTCTGCCTGACATTTGGTACTACAAAAGCCCTGGAGAACTCTTCCCCAGAGGGGGAAGAGTGTATGAGCCCCCAGTTACCACCAATGGGAACACGTCAGCCACTGGCAGGGATGAACGAGGCGGGGCTAGATGAAAAAAACACTGATTTAGGAAAAACCTGCACGTGAGAGAAAGGAAAAAGTACATGGGTTGAAACAGAGTTCAGGAATGGAGGGGGTCAAGATTTGATGGACCCCATTTCAACTAATGAGCAGAGGGAGGGATTTTTAAGGATGTGCATACGAACAAGTTTTGTACAATATACTCATGTCTTTATATCATCAATGTCCCCTATGCTGTGACTCTATGCCGAAACATAACTGTATTATTTTCATTTTTATATTATGCATTTTATTTTTTTTGTAATATTCTCTGTCTGTATATTATAACAAAATTCAGCCTCTTATGTACTCTGTATGAAGCGGCAACAAACAATGACATAATTGAGGAATTCACCTGCTGCTGGGGGCTTTCCAACCTCGAGCAACTTGTACCCTGCATTTTTCTCAAAAATGCAAGCAGTAAGACTTTCTTTCGACTCCTCTCTCAAACGCTGAAAAATTCATACTGCAAAGGTTCACCATCATTACCAGGAATGTCTGTTGGTGGTAAAGTAGAAGACAGATTCTGTGGAACCAGAAGAGCAGTGATGTCATTTTGCCTCTGAATAAGGTCAAAGATATCACTTAGGTTACCACCATTTAGTGCAGAGGGTGTAGTGCTAACATACCTTTTTGCACATGCGTCTATACAATTTGCTTTTAAATCGAGTATTGAGTCAAATGGGACGTATCATGAGCTCTTACAGATGGACCATGAGTTGTTTCCTTTGGTCTAACAACCTGCTGCTGTGAGGATGATTCGCATTCCCATCAATACATTCTAACTTTGTTGCTCAGGTAAATATTTAATTGCATTTGTATTTAATTTAGCCAATGTTTCCTTGTGAGCAGTTCCTTTACTGAAATAAGAATTCCTTGTTACCTTATTTCCATTTGACAATACTGTACTTTCCAACAGCCTCATCTTGTGAATTCCCTATCCCTTTAAGAGTCTGCATGATCAAGAAAGATAGCACTTCTTGTAGGGCTACAGCCCTACCAGAAACAACTCCCAAAGCCTCAGCTGAAGTTCTTCCCAGACCTACAGACACATGAACTTATTTTAATGAATAAGGGGCATGGTGCAGGCTCCTTTTGATATTTTGACCCCAGACTTGAAAAATGTGTCCTCAGGCTAGCTGTGATTACATGCTTTAAGGAACAAATTTCCAACTCCATCCCACCGAAAATGGGGAACTAGAAACGCCCGCTGGTTTATGCCTTTTTGCGCTAAACAGTTGGAGGTCACTGCCCTTTTCCCGCCCCTTTGAGATGGCTAGGGATGCCAAAATCAACCACCCTAGCAACGATGGCAAACGTTGTAGCGTACCTCTAGCCAGTGATCATTAGCAGACAATTTAATCTCATAATTACATGTGTGTTGGTATGTATGTTTTATATCATTATAAGGTGATAAGTAAATTCTAATCACAGTATCTCACTGCCTTATATCTGATATAACTAAGATATACATGTGTAACTTTATGATCTACTGAGAATCCGGAGAAGGAGGATAAATGTATGTTTAGTGAAAGGTTGGGTATGGAATTCTCTTTTTTGGCCATTTTTGCAAAATTACTTGAAATCCTTATGATAACCCACTTACAGCCACTGAGTTAGAAGTACTGACATGAAAATTAAACAAGTCAATCATCTATGGAACGGGCAGGGCTCGAAAAACTCCAGCCAATGATTTCCAGACCAACCGAGTGGCATTGGACAGTAAGTACGTCAATCAAACGGTCGTACTGCACTCCCGCTCCCCGCGCGTGATTCCTTAATGCACGTACTCAAAGCTTGTGACCCAGGGCAAGCTTCTGTTTGTTGTTATCCTGCGGTAGCTACTGGAGCTAGCTAAGAGTGCAGTACGACCGTTTGATTGACGTACTTACTGTCCAATGCCACTCGGTGAGTCTGGAAATCATTAGCTGGAGTTTTTTGAGCCCTGCCCGTTCCACAGATGATTGACTTGCTTAATTTTCATGTCAGTACTTCTAACTCAGTGGCTGTAAATGGGTTATGATAAGGATTTCAAGTAATTTTGCAAAAATGGCCAAAAAAGGGAATTCCATACCCAACCTTTTAATTTGTTAAAGTTTGAGTTTTTTGAACGATACAAACCTATGTTAATCCATTGCATCCTATGTTAATGCTTCCTTCTCCTTCATGAGCTTCCCCAAATGTCTTGCGATATTGATATCCCCCCCCCCCCCCCCTGCGGACTGTTTAATTTTTCTTCTGTTTTGTGTGTATGCTATGTGTGACTGTAGGCTTCTGCTGCCTTTATTGACCAGGACACTAGAAGAAATGTTTAATCTCAATGGTGATTATTATTTTTCAACTAACCAATATTAGCTGCCTTGGACTTTAAAATGTCAATCCCTGAATAACAGTAAAAGCTATTTAATAATAGATGTACATGCATAGTATGCTAAACTTTCCATTGAACAATTACCCCAGTTACCATTAGTTGACTAATTTTATTATGTAATCAAATGCTTACACACTACCTGCTTTCAGACAAACGTGTAAGTCCTGATATTGTCCTGATGGGGCTGATATCCTGACAATTGTACCCTTAAAATATCCTGTTGCCTTTTGTTCGCTGAATGGTTAAAAAATATTTAAATTTTGGCATTGCTTTTAAGAGTAATTTGTGGTGACCGAATGTTATACGTTGTAAAATTATAGCCCAAATGTTATTATATTATGCGCTCAGAAATTAGTTACATTATCAACTGGGGTTTCCACATTATTGCTATGGATTTAATTATTGCGTGCGAAAACTCTAGTTATAGCAAAATATGCAACCAACTAATTTGTATTGTGTTACTGTTAATCAAATCAAGCCAATCACAAACCACTCGAGGCTAACGTTTCTGGCTGAGTCTGATACCTGGGCAAGATGGGCCCCCTATCTGTTGGTCTGAGGGGGGTTCATTCAATCAACTAGACGTGGGGGTCAGAGACAGGGCTCTGTTGTTGGGCTGTAATACAAAAGAAGGGCCATTTGATTTGAATAAAAAACATTCAGTTGATTAGAACAGGATGATAAACTCAAGTGTAGTGCATCGATGAAAGACCAGTGTCTGGCCGGGAGGGAGATTTAATCAATTAAAAGTGGGGTTCAGAGAAAGGGATATGGCAGAGAGGGGGAAAGCGGCATGAGGTGAAACCATATCTGACTGTCTAATTGATACACCTCAGTAGATTATGACCATGGCCTGGGGTAAAACGCATGACAACAGAGAAATCAAACATTCTCAACAGTAAAGCTATTGCTCCTTGGTTAATCGCGTCATCTATGCGTATCGCGTATACCCGTGGATGATGGGTTAACACTAGTGGAATTTAAACGCTTTTAAAAGCTTTGGTTTTCTGAACTAATTTTATCTTTGGTCTGGCTCTTCATGTTATCAATTGTTTAAATTTAGCTTACATTTTTCCTTTCATGTACATATTACATTTGGGATGTATCTGGCCAGAGCTGGCACTGCTGCTATCCCATATTTTCAACTTATCCTTATAGCCTTAACTCTTGTGAGGATATGGCTTTTTATAATGATCTAAGTTCCCTATGTTTACTGCCAAATAACAGTGACTAATGTTAAAGGTAATATTAAACAAAAGCCTCAAGCTGCTATCCGCCTTGTTTAATTACTCACTCCTATTACGTGAGCCCTCATAAGCTAGCCCTTACCTATGTTTCTTATTAAGCTTTCTTATAAGGTGAGTGCTGCTAGGCAGCTTATGGTCTTCTTAGGTTTTATCCTTTCTTTCCCTATTATTCTCTACAATCCATTCTCTAAACTCCACTCAAATTTGAAATGTTCAACTTTGATTTAAGTCGCCCGCCATTACTAAAATGGTGGATGTATTCTATACTTCTTTACTACTAAAATATTCAAATTTTAAACATGATTTAAACATGATATATATATATATTTGAAGTCAATGGAAAGACCTCAAAGGAGTCCGGCAATTTCTGTGTAATTTCCTGTGGAAATCAAGCTGACGAAACTCAGCAGTGATAATGTTCACAGAGTCACGTTGCATTTAATCACGTAATTTAATTTCATTCTAATGTAATAGCCAGACTAACGTAAGTCAAAGTAGCGCTAACCTGCTAAGTTTAGATCAGTCTATTAAGCTGTACTGTACCTGGAGGAAGTGCCTGTGTTTTATGACCACAAATTAATACATTGCTCACTATAACGGCCATGCACAACGACTGTACTTAAAAAGTATTAGAAAGTTGGTGCGGGTCATAACCATGGGGATAACATGCCCTCTTCCTTCCAATAACTTAGGCAAAAAACATATTTTTATTGGAACTTATGGTTCAAATTCAAGCTGAAACGGGGGGTTAATTTACACTTTAAACAATGTAGCTTTATTAACATATGTTAAGGCATATTTGACGCTACACTCTTGGCAGTTTCTGCAGTTAATACTGCAGGAAATACATTTTCTAATATAATATATTGTATCTTTATGTGGAGGAACAAATTAAATTAAATTATTCTGCCATATTAACGGTGCTAGCCAAATTTATCTCAATTCATTTTGTTATGAGGATAGAATTTCAATTAGAGCACCCTGAATTATCATCACCTTTCCCGTCTACTGCACCGCTGGCTACATAACATGTTAGAATCTTTAGAATGTTGGGGTACATAACATTCTCTTATGGGTCTTAAGAGTGTTGGGGTCATGTTTTGTTGGAGTACATAACATCTTGGGGTCTTTAAATGTTTGGGTACATAACAGAGGGTGTGAACCACGTGGTAGATGACCTTTTGAAGAGGATCAGCTTCCCAAGCAGCCAAATATTCGACGGGGAGTCTGTTGTCAACATCAATGACCTGTTCTTCAAATTCGCCATGGAAGCCAATCAGGGCGCTTCCTACGTGCAGAAAAAATCCCAACCTTTTTCACTAGGAGTCCTTCTTACCCTCCACCTCCTTTGTTCCCTCCTCCTCTTTTCTCTCTCTTCATTCCTCCTCCTCTCTTCTCCTCCTTTATGTTTGTGGAAAGAAGTAACAGTTATTGCAAAACTTGATGTGGGAGATATTGCACTTGGCTGATGAAGGAACGTGGGATATCAAGGAGATGTACTGTAGGATAGGAAATAACTACCATAAGTTTCAATGCTATTGTTTCTGGCACGGGTTCAAATTCCACCCGCAACCCTTTGGAACGGCGCTGCGCATTGGTGTTTATGCTTAAAGTACAGCTGGCCGGCCTCAATGAGTCGAGGGGGGGAGAGGGAGAAGGAGGGGGAGGAGGAGAAGGTTATATTGCTTTTCTTCCTCTTTAACCTACTTTGGTGTTGGATTGATGCCAAAAGTATGCTTAGAAAGCATATTCAAAGATGTGGAAATGTTTATTGTGAAAAAAATGTCAAACAAAACGCCATTTTGCAAATGTAAAAATGATCATCAGTCTTTTCTTGCGCTAAGGCTATTCACATGATTTCGACATGGAGGCGGGCTGAAGGGAAGAATGGGGCTTTATTGATCACAAAACAAAAGCACTGATATGCTTCTCGTCTACCAGCCTGACCAAGGGCATGCAGAGGTTTGGGCATTAGCTTCCGAGCCGACCACCCGCTGGATCAGATACTGGCTCGGCTTGTCCACAGCACACCGAGCCTAGCAACCAGCCCGCGGGCTGCTAGGCTCGGTGTGCTGCAGCCTCAGGAGCTAATGAGCAGCCAGGCCAGTAGCTGATCCCATGTGCTGCTAGGCCACCTCCAACGTCAAAGAGATGTCCAACATTGGCTGTGTGTGTTGAATGGTGTGTGTGTGTAATGGGTTAAATGGTGGATGTGTTGTGGTGTGTAGGTTGAGTGATGGTGTGTGTTGTGTTGTGGTGTGTGTCTTTTTGCGACTGCACTCTACACAAAGTTACATGAACAACAACAAAGGAACAGAAACTTACACAGTGACAATTGGATCAATTAATTGTTGAGGACTGATAATAAGGAAACCACCTTGCTATATATGATATATAGACTGCACTTGGTTAGGATATGGACTAGATACTCAGCAGTCTGCTGCTTCTGCACAACCCCTTACTGTCTTCTCCACCCTTCTCCTAGTCAAGTCCATGTTAGCAAGAGTTTGTAGGAGGTCAAAGGTCAGACAGAGTGGGAGGTGGGAGATGACAGGGGGTCTCCTCACCCACAAACTGGTTGCCATGGAGATGAGCCTTGAGGAGATCTATGATAATGCGACCGAGAAGCTGCGGGCAGGCATCAAAGCGTGTGTGTGTGTGTGTGTGTGTGTGTGTGTGTGTGTGTGTGTGTGTGTGTGTGTGTGTGAGAGAGAGAAGGTGTGTAAATGGATGGCCTGGTGTTGAATTTTGGTTTCAATGTGTGAGATAGTGAGTCTTTTTGTTTGAGTGTTGCATTTCAAGGATGGCGTTCCATGGCGCCATCGTCAGGGTGTCATTCCGAGGTCAACACATGCACACACATACACATTCTCCACCGTTAACGATATACTCACCCAGATCTGGTTTCTTGTCGTTTGCTTGAGATCCTCACAGTGAGGGACTTTAATGATATTGCCAGCTCAGTGTGGCTGTGCCGCACACACACTCTGTTACACAACTTTTTATACAAGTGCATAGAGACTGTGTGTGTGTGTGTGTGTGTGTGTGTGTGTGTGTGTGTGTGTGTGTGTGTGTGTGTGTGTGTGTGTGTGTGTGTGTGTGTGTGTGTGTGTGTGTGTGTGTGTGTGTGAGAGAGAGAGAGAGTGCTGTCAGCTTAACAGGATTTATGTGGTGATGCTGGTGCTGGTTACGAAAGGAAGTATGTTTCTGTTGAGCTTGTTACCACGACAATAGTTGGGAGGGGGGCGAAGGGATCTGTCATGCCATGTTAGCCCAGTCGTTCTCCAAGGCTTTTTGTCAGGCCCCTTCTTTGGTCAAAATAATAAATGCTATCCCTCCCCCCACCCCCTCCTTCACCCGTTCCCACTGTCTTTGTGAGCGAGAAAACAAATAAGCATTACTCCTTTCAAACTAAATGAACAACCCGTACCTCATCAAATATTGAACTGAAGAAAATAGCAAGGAGTCCCAACTTACAGGATACCAAATCCTGGGCAAGTCATTTCCTGAATGTATCTCGCATAACATGTCGAAAGACCTTCCTCATTGCTGTCGGTTGCCTCATCAACTTGTAGAGGAAAGTTGTTATTGGTTCACTTCTTTCCATAGAATCAACAGTAGCCGGTGTGCAGTTCCTGCGCATACATTCTGTGAGCGACCTTGCCCAGCCACTGTTTTTCCATTGTGGACACAAAGTTTGCACTCAGTTCGCACACAGTACCTGACATCCACGATTACATCATTATTGGTTTACGCCAGGTCGCGCAGGCAGTCATTTATGTAAAGCTATGTGAAATTCTTCCTTTCTGCCTATGCAGTGTTTTTATTCATTGTGCTTTTAAGCTTTTCCCTTCCCTAAACACATTGAATTATCCGTTCCATCCCATCTCCTTGCACCCCCCTGCAGTACCCCTGACCCTCTCAGATTGAGAAATACTGAGCCCCAGCCCCCCCTTTATAGCTGGGAGGAGGAGCAGGCCCTGGGGGTCCGGATGGGGAACCAGCTGCCCAACCGATGGTGCTAAAGTAGGCTCCCAGCTGCTGTCCCACTACATTACACACCGACCACAAACACACACCTTCCCCCTCAATCCACACCACACACACACACACCTTCCCCCTCAATCCACACCACACACACACACACACACACACACACACACACACACACACACACACACACACACACACACACACACACTCAGTCCAATGCACACTAACAACAGCAAACACATTCCCACTTCAATACACACTAACAACAGCAAACACATTCCCACTCCAATACAAACCAACTACACACAATGCACACCAATTCTTAGAATCTGCATGTTTATTTGCCCTACTCTGCACAAGCTGATACCAAGTGGATGTTCAGTGCACTTCTGGTAGTACCTCCCACTTTATAAATAGCGGCCTGAATAGGGACACTCCCCCCCCCCCCCACAGACACACACACACCTCCAGAAAGCCAGCCCAGTTCCAGTTCCACTTTTCATTGGGCCGGTATGTGGTTCGTGGCTCCAGTTAGAAACTTTAATCCACACCAAATGGTTGTTTGAGCCGTAACCTTAGCCATGCTGCACACAGTGATCTAAATGGCTTATTCAATGACTGATGGTATTCAGCCTATTGATGAGCCTAGCCCAGCCTATCATGGACGAGGGCCGAGGCCCCCAGAGAACTGTCTCCAACAGATGGTGGGCAGGTGGAGGATAGGGAGGTGGAGGGTTAGATGGTGGGCAGGAGGAGGGTTAGATGGTGGGAAGAAGACGTGGAGGCTGAGGTTGCGAATGAAGAATGCGGGAGGCAGGTTAAAACAGGAGTTTAAATAAAGACAGCTTGTTTTTGTTACGCAAGTGAGTAACTCTAAATGCAGGTGGGTATTTAGGTGGAATAATAACTCCATTATTGAACGGAATTATTATCTATTTTTTTTATTCTTGAAATAGCATTGCACAGACATAGTTTATCTACTTGTTTAATGTGTCAGTTCCTATTTCCATGTTCCATTCCTGGTAGTTTCAGCGGTGGAGTTTGTGAACATGTGAATATCTCCAGGCTATGTGAAGGGCTGTAGCGGATGTAAACATGGTTTAAAGAGTTCTGGAAGAGTTCCTCTCCTCGTGAAGGACCTGCTCCCTGCGGCCCCTCGCTCTCTATGTCTGCCCCTCCCGCTCGTCTTCCAGAGGGAACGGTTTAAAAGCTGTGTCTAGAGAGAGAGAGAGAAAGAGGGTCTTTGTGTGTCCGGTGCAGGCTGTTTCCAGTTCTCCCCGGCAACGGGCGGGTTACCCAGGATGACTTGGTGGTGGGAGGATACTACCTACCTAAAGGGGTGAGGAGGATAACATGCCCCTGAATCATGGTTTCTCAACGGGGGCGGTACCGCCCTGGGGGGCGTTCGCACAACCTAGGGGAGGCGGTGGGGACGGGATTATTTTTTTCATTTTTTGTGGGGGGCTTTTAAACTTTCATGGTTTTCAAATCTTTTTGGGGCAAAAATAGGCTCCCTGAAATAAATAGCCTATTTTCATTTATTGCTTTCTAACCCCTCTAGCATCTCAGCTAACGATGTGCTCCCTAATCCTCGGACGCCAGCTTTCCGAGCTGCACGTTTGACGTCACTTTCTCGCAAACCAACCAAAAAACAAACAACACAGCTTTACATTGTATTGCACGCACAGCAAGACCATGCGGTGGATACATTTGTGACCAGAATAAAGTAGCAATGTAATCAAGTGTGTAAGAGCATTGAAAATCAACATAAAAAATGACCTACATGGTAAAAATACAAAAAAATAAATCTCTTCACGGGCTCAGCCATTTTGTTGATAGCGTCATCACTGCGCTCGGCAGTGGCGTCACTACGCTGA
The DNA here is from genome assembly GCF_902167405.1 of Gadus morhua. Lineage (NCBI taxonomy): Eukaryota > Metazoa > Chordata > Actinopteri > Gadiformes > Gadidae > Gadus > Gadus morhua. The sequence goes on along the minus strand of NC_044061.1, from coordinate 18,809,076 downwards.
TTTATTCGGGGCTGAAGCTCCGGTTATTATTTAATTAGCCCTGAATATCATTTTTTGGTAAAAATAAATAAATAAATCTATATTTATAATAATAATAATAATAATACATTTAATTTAGAGGCGCCTTTCAAGTCACCCAGGGTTCCCTTACAAAGTATGAGTATATAATCGTAGAAAACAAAACAAAACAAGACAGCGTCATAAAAACAAGTGAAGTGCATAGTGTCCAGTATGAAGGTGAGGTGTATGCCAGTTTGAACAGGTTAGTTCTATTTCATCCCTATACCGCCAGAGGCGGTGCTTAAAGCACTGGATATCTCCACCTCGCGCATGCACATTTCGAGTACCTAATACCACCATAGTCACCTGTGACCCCAACGTGACACCGGAAAGGCTATATCATCCGGCGTCGTCAGAGGTTCTGTTCCTTTACATCTTCTCGCTGCGCAGGTACCGTATTGATCCTTTGTTTGATGAAAGGAAGGATATTCGCTTACAGCTGGCTAAGTGGCAGCCTCGTGACCAAGGTCGGAGCTGCAGGTAACCCGTCCTCCAGAGGCTGTGGCTAGCTTATATATATATATATATATATATATATATATATATATATATATATATATATATATATATATATATATATATATATATTTTTTTTTTTTTTTTTTTTTTTTTTTTAAAACTAAGAGTCAGCGTTTGTTTGTGAGGGCACTGTGGTCGCTCCCGCTCCCAGCAATCGTTCGCCTCTTTGCTCTGTTATTGTTTGGTGTGTTTGTCATTAGCTTTGCTCTGTTCTAACCATCAATTTATTTTCCTTACAACTTACCGGTGAAGACGGTGCTCTCGCTCTCACTCCCGCTCCCAGTAACGTCTTAGTTTGGCTTGCCCCTTTTTTAGCAACAGCGCTTACGCTCAAGCTAATTAATATCCTCCTGCTCCTCTGCACAAGGCTCTCTGCAGGGGGCAGCAGACACCACCATGGCGGCCGTCCTGCGGATGGCAGCCGTCCTGCGGATGGCTCTGGCTCGCCTACAGTTCGATGCGGCGCAGACGGAGTCAGCCCAGGTCAGCGCCTTCTTCAGGTGCAACCCTGCCCCGGCCACATTCTCCGTCCCTCCTCTAGAGGAGTACTTGAAGGAGCTTCATGCTTGCTGGAGGGACACTAGTGCCCTATCCCACTCAACGTCGGATGTCCGGACCTTGGCTGCCATGCAGAAAGCGGCACAGGTTGGGCTGGGCCGCATGCCATCAGTCGAGCCTGCCATCGACTCCCTAATTCTGGCCCCTGATGTGGCTCTGAGGCCAAATGCCAGTAGTTCTCGGCCACAGTGCAGGGTCTCAGACGACCTCCTGTCGAAAGCCTACGACGCAGCGGCGCGCATGGTTCATATTGGGAACTCCCTTTCCCACCTGTTGCTGGGTCTTTCGACCTCTCTGCAGCAGGCCCAGGTCGAGCTGTCGTGTTCTTGAAGAAAGGCTTTTGCCTTCATGTCAAGGGAGTTATGTCCACCCTCGTTCAGACTCGCCGCCAGGTGTGGCATGCGCAGTCTCCACTGACAGAGACGTGTAGGAGGGTCCCCCGTAAGGTGCCGGTTCGCCTTTCGCGGCCGTCATTTTCCATTCAGGGTACTTCCCTTTGGTCTCTCCCTCTCCCCGAGGGTATTCACCAGGGTTGTGGCAGCAGCTCTCGGGGACGCAGAAGCAGGGTACGAAGGACCTGTCGTATTTGGACGACTGGGTGATTTGTGCACCGTCCCAGTCTCAGGCACGCGGCTCGGCTACTTTTGCACGTGGCCCGGCTTGGCCTAACGGTAAACTTTGTGAGAGTCGCCAGGACCCATCCCAACAGGTCACATACCTGGGGATGGTCCTGGACTCGGACGCTATGAGAGCCTATCTGTCACCTCGGCGTGTAACCGACATCCTCCTCTGCTTCCCCCTCTTCGGGTATGGCAGGATGGTGCCATTTATTTTTTTCCTTCAGCTCTTGGGCAAGCTGACAGCTGCCTCAGCTGTGGTGCCTCTCGGCTTGCTGTCTCTGTGCCCTATGCAGATGTGGCTGAACAGCCTCCACTTGGACCCCAAGTGGCACAGGAACCGAAAGGTCAGGGTGTCTCGGCAATGCCTCTTCTCTCTGTCCCCATGGAGAAAGAGGACGTATATATCTGTGGGTGTACCCATGGGCACCATTCCATCCTGCCGGGAGCTGGTCACGACAGACGCCTGCCTCTCGGAATGGGGCGCGATTTGGCAGGGCAGGACTGCCCAGGGGCAGTGGCCGGCCCAGAACCACGCACACATCAATGGGCTAGAGCTCAGAGCGGTACAGCTAGCACTCAATAATTTTCTGCCTCAGTTGAGAGGCAAGCATGTGCTAGTTCGATCAGACAACAGGTCAGCTGTTGCCCAGATCAACCATCAAGGGGGAACCCGGTCTTCACGGCTACTCCGGGTATCTCGGAACCTGTTGACCTGGGCATATCCCCGCCTGGCCAGCGTACGGGTGGACTTCATACCGGGGGAACGGAACCAGGTCGCATATATTCTATCGCGGCAGAAGCCCCCACCGGGGGAGTGACGGCTACATCCGGAGGTGGTGGAGACGATGTGGGGTCTCTTTGGTAGGGCGGAAGTCGACCTCTTTGCTTCAGAGGAATCCGCACATTGCCCCCTCTGGTTCTCCTGGACAGAGGTGACCGGCCCCCTCGGACAGGATGCCTCAGCTCACGACTGGCCACAGAGTCCTCTGTATGCCTTCCCACCACTGCCCCTGATTCTTCCCATACTCCAGAGGGTGTTTCTGCAGGGCCACAGGCTACTTCAGGCTACCACACCTGATGGCTGAGGTGTGGATCTATGGCCCAATGTGGCATTCCTTCCCAAGGTGCTTTCACGCACCTATTTTAACCAGCCTATCCAGCTTGCTCCGTCTCCCCATCTGAGGGGAATGAGTCCGAGATGCTGTGCCTGGTACGGGCGCTTAGGGCTTACATTATTATATTCTTATTAACATTAACTGATGGTAATTAGACTATTTATAAGTGTTAATATTAACATAATAATTATTGTGAGATTATAATACTATACGCATTTATAAGAAACGTGTTAACTATTTATTGATTGCATAATAATCTGACTACTATAAAAGCAGGCCTGTCGCACAGCAGCCTGCAGCTCACACACACACACCGCACGCGCGAACGCATACATACACCGCAAGCACGCACATACACACCGCATACGCACACCACACACACACACGCGCAAACACACACACACACAAACGCACGCGCACACACCGCAAGCCAGGACAAAGGCAGCGATACATACACTGAAGCGCACACTAATGCGCGCACACACACGCACGCACACGCACACACCGAGGTAAGACATTTAAACAATATGGCTCCATCATCGACACATGCGCAGGAAAGAACACAGATGCACGCGCACGCCGCAGGGACATTCGCCCAACATAACGGCTCTGCCGTCGAAACACACACAGGTTAGATCACAAACACACACGCACACACCGCAGTGACACTCGCCCAGATAAGACGTTTTTTTTTAAAGGGGACATATTATGAAAACAACACTTTTCCTTGGATTTGAGCTCACACTAGCTGCTTTCAGAAACACGGATCTGTCCCCAAAGACCCTGTCTCCGGAGAGACGCTTGTACGATACAGGCTCCGAGGTCCACGGGAATAGCAACAAATGGTGATGCCATTGTCAAAGGAGGGTCTTGGAAGCTGCGCTTAGCTTTAAGTAGCTGATCAAACCCAAAACTCTTAGCTGATAACCTCCTCCCGACCAGGTTTGTTTGGCAGCATGATGATACGGACGCTAAAAGAGAGCGACTTTCGTGTCACAGCTAACCCAGGATTTGAGCGCAACATACCTCGCTAACCCACTAATCGAGGTTCGTAGTATACCCCACTGGAATGAGGCAGGGGGCAGGATGGAGAGTGAGGAGCTTCAGGCTTGAGGGAGTGAAGCAGGCAAGCTGGAGGTGTTGATCTACAAAACTGTAGGCAATGGGAAACACAGGTGAGACACATGATTTCAACAGGACAATAACGACTAGTAAGTCTAAATACTGGAGTCAGGTATGAATAACTACCAATGAAGTTTGAAGTACAATCTGGCAATGACAGTGGGGACCCTAGGTGTAATTGAAGGGGATTGATGAGCTGATGCAGGCCAGGTGTGAACAGTTGAGTGTGGCAGGCACAGCACAGAGACAAACAGGGAGTGTGGCAGACACAGCACAGAGACAAACAGGGAGTGTGGCAGACACAGCACATAGACAAACAGGGAGTGTGGCAGACACAGTGGGAGAACACACAGCAAAACAGCTTTGGCTATGACAGAAGGGATGCCATACTCCTCAAATTTATGTCTGGATCCATGCATCGTGTATCTTAGTTTTCATGTTCACTTCAATTTTCACCCACTGTAGGGAAGATGAAGGCCTTTCTGAATTCCAACCAAAGATAATGAGGCGACGAGCTAAGAGTGAGGCAAAAGCTATTTTGTTTGCTTGATAGGTGGTAGTGCTAGTTTCTAAAGGAAATACGCAAAATATAATTGAATTTGGATCAATGTTGATGTCACAAATATTTGAGGAATCCTCCAAAAAAAAAAACAGACGTCCAAAATACAACCAAAGATGGACATGACCAGTAGATCTCTGGGGCCTGTACTACGAACGATTAGAGGGTTAGCGAGGTATGTTGAGCACAAAGCGTGGGTTAGCTGGACCACGAAAGTCGATCTCTTTAAGCATCGCTGTATCACCATGGTGACTTATGCTCGCAACCAAACCTGGTCGGGAGCAGGTTTTCGGCTTAGTCTACCCGGAGATCGGCTACTTAAATCGGCGTGCGCAGCTTCCTAGCCCCTCCTCCGACAATGGCGTCACCATTTGTGGGTGTTCCCGTGGACCTCGGCGCACTTATCGTACAGGCGTCTCTCAGGACACGGAGGGTTTTTCGGGACAGAACCGATCCCTTGGCATTGTCTGACGATATTCTTTATGAGAGGTAAAGATTCTCATCAGAGGGTATTCGTTATTTGATCGTCCTTGTTGGACCGTATGTAGGCAATGCTACACAAAGAAGCCGTGCACTGTTGCGCAGTGTGTCTGTGTTTCAAGTTCAAAGGTGGCCCCACGTTCAACGTACATTAACCTTGGATAATCAAGTGCCGTGTTGTCCATTATCCCTTACATAACCGCTATGTCAGTGACACAATTAGGCCTAGGCATTTTTTAATCTACAAATTCATATTATAGCTGTGAGAATTGTTAAGAAAAATCACCTCCATAGTCGCCCTGGAGTCACAGGCAGACAGTCTCCTGAAAGAATCAGGGAAACCTATTATAGGACATTCTTTCCAAAAATTAAACATTTAGAAGAATACGTGACACTTTGCTTTGATAGTTATATACCTCTGATTGAAGATTGATTGTCGGTGGCTCTTCCAAAATAATGTTTGTACCTTCAACTAAAAATGACACAATTAATTTACACTCAATCATTTCACATTTGATTAGCAAGACAATTATTTCCAATTATGTCCATTGCCAATACCTACATGAATACATATCATTACAAATGCCTTGGATGTCGAGGCAGTGGGGTCAGAGGACATCCCCCCTTCCACTCCTACCATCATTGGCCGACCTTTGTTGTTGGCGAGAGCCAACTCCTCCGAGATGGTGAAGGGCGGTGGAGCGGTCCCCCTCCCAGTCGTATTAATTTGGGCTTTCTTTTTATTTGCTACAGGTAATCAACATGAGATAAAAGGTTGGAGCCTAGGCCATTGCAAATCATAGGCTAGATTCACCTGAAATTTTTCAAATGGATTGCTACTTACAACTTACCACATTGAATAATATTTTTATATTTATTTTTGACTTGGCCCTATGTTCGTAGGAGCGTGCTGGCATCACATCTATGGGGGTAAAAGGCATGATGATACATGATCTTTTTTAGACAATATGCAGAATCTTTTCACTTACGAATTAACACGGTCGGCTATTTTTTGCCAGCACGCCACCCTAGCCTTATTATGGGCAACCGTGTTCTCCTTGGCTGTGATTTGGACTTGAATTCCTTGTAGGAATACATAATAATGCACTGCTCATCTTGGGTGAAATACACCGCTCTCGCTCGATTCATTTTGCATAAGGGTGAGTCAAATGACGCGATAAACGCCCTTTTATGTGAACGCGCATTGAACCTAAAGCGGAAAACCTGGTTTGACTAATTTAATCTAAAGTGAGCGTCGTGGTACCATTTAACTCTGATTGCGAGTTGCGTCTCTGTAGAGCCAGGTTTTCCCAAGAAAGGCATGATGATACATGATCTTTTTTAGACAATATGCAGAATCTTTTCACTTACGAATTAACACGGTCGGCTATTTTTTGCCAGCACGCCACCCTAGCCTTATTATGGGCAACCGTGTTCCTCTTGGCTGTGATTTGGACTTGAATTCCTTGTAGGAATACATAATAATGCACTGCTCATCTTGGGTGAAATACACCGCTCTCGCTCGATTCATTTTGCATAAGGGTGAGTCAAATGACGTGATAAACGCCCTTTTATGTGAACGCGCATTGAACCTAAAGCGGTAAACCTGGTTCGACTAATTTAATCTAAAGTGAGCGTTGTGGTACCATTTAACTCTGATTGCGAGTTGCGTCTCTGTAGAGCCAGGTTTTCCCAAGAAAGCCTGGGTATGTTCAGCGAGGTTTGTCGTATACCCCCCTGGTCAGAATTTTTTTTGAAAACTGTGCACCTGTAGTTTGATTTGGGGATATTGGTTAATTGTATTAACCTATATTATCGAAAGAGGCAAATACACTACACTTCATCATCAATAAAATGATCACCTAAGAAAACAAGGCCACCTCTATGCCACCGTTTAAATACTGCATAAATAAGTGATGATTGGAGGAGATGATTAGAATAAAAGGATAAAAGGCGAAGGCTTTATAGGCAGAGGGGAGCTCAATAGAGAATTAGGAGAAGTGGGTGACTGGACTGTAGTTCCATGATAGACCAGGAGGGGCCATCGTTTTCTTCAAATGTGGATACTCAATACATATATTTTAAGATGTTCGCTGCCCAATAGTAATGAATCATGTTGGGAAGCCCTGATCCCCCATCAGATTTCGTTCTCTCTCAGAGATGGGGACTCGAGTCTGAAACCGTGACTTCAGACTTGACTTGCGACTCCACCCAAAAGACTTCAGACTTGACTCGGACTCGAGCTACAAGACTCGTCAAGTCATGCAATTATTGCTTTTTAAATCTAAGTTTAACCATGTGTTTCTATTAGGGTTGGGCAACGATCGTCGAATAGTCGAATAGTCGGAGCCACGTAGAATATCGAATAATGAATGTGACTATCGTTATTTATTACACGGCTCTTCTCAATGCTGTGGAACGCTCCGTTCACTTGCATGGGCCTTCAAGACTTCCAGCAATGAATATATATAATTTTTATTTGTCAAGGAAAGTGGATTTTTTGCCGTCTGTCGTATCACTCCGCAGGAAGTCCGGTTACTTAACGACCCCAGCGTCCTCTGTTGCTAAGCGACATCGTCTTTGGCAGACTAGGAGTTGAAGTTGAAGTTACTATTTTCCTTTTGGCAAGTAGCCGTGTAATAAGCTGGATAATGTATAGAACGTTGCAGGTCATTATCGAAAATAAGCCTTATTTTCCCGATAATGGCCGGCGTTCTATACATTATCCCGAAACTAGAAAGGCAGACGTCCCATAGTTTCCATATGCTAAAGACGTATCTAGTTCACTGTCACGCAGGCTGCGTTCAGTAAAATAAATTAATAAATAGCGATCTGTTTTCTGCCAGCGATTTTAATTCTTTCTGGAGCAGAGGCTGGAGATCGGGAAGCTCGGGAGGTCTTCCGGTGGGCCTTTGAAATGTATTTTGTGTGCGATTGCTCGATTACGCGAATGAGCATTCGCGAAATGCCCCCTCCCCGTCTGGATTCCTTGTCAAACCCAGCTGACTTTATCACCCTCTGCAGCCTTTTTCTGTCAGCCACTGTGCAGCCAGCATACCACACAGTGATGGAGAAGGCCAGCACACTCTCGATGGTGGAGCGGTAAAAGGTCACCAGCAGCTTCTCCTCCAGTTTGTTTCTCTTGAGTACCCTCAGGAAGTGGAGTCGTTGCTGGGCCTTCTTCACCACCGCTGATGTGTTAGCTGACCACCACCTTCAAGTTCCCAGGAACTTGAAGGTGGAGACTCTCTCCACACAGTCACCATTTATGTGGAGAGGGGTGGGGTCAGCTCTGTGTCTCCTGAAATCCATTATAACCTCCTTTGTTATTTTTGTATTAAGGCCGTCAGGTTGTTTGCAGCACACCACTCCACCAGCCGCTGCACCTCATCCCTATAGGCCGACTCGTCTCCTCCGGTTATGAGCCCCACCACAGTCGTGTCATCCGAAAACTTGACTATTGCGTTGGTGTGGTGGGTGGGAGTAGAGTCATGTGTGTAGATGGCATACAGGAGTGGGCTCAGCACGCAGCCTTGTGGAGAACCCGTACTGAGCACGAGGGTAGAGGAGCTGTTGGGGGCCAATTTGAACAGACTGCGGTCGATTTGTAAGAAAATCTTTTATCCAGGCACAGGTTGCGGGGAGGGGGGGGAGTCCAGGGCAGCCAGCTTGCTCACAAGGATGTCAGGGTTGATGGTATTAAATGCCGAGCTGTAGTCGATGAAGAGCATCCTTACGGAGGACCCCGGGGGTCCCAGGTTGCTGAGTGGGGTGTGGAGGGCTGTGGAGATGGCATCATCAGCTGATCTGGTTTGCTTTGTATGCAAATTGGAAGGGGTCAAAGGTTGAAGGGAGGCATTCTTTGATGTGATGAGTCATAAGCCTCTCAAAACATTTTGCAACCACTGGTGTTAGTGGAATGGGTCTGTAGTCCCTGAGGTTATTGATAGTTGAATTTTTGGGAACAGGGATTATGGTAGCCGACTTGAGACATGGTGGGACGGTGGGATGTGTCAGGGACAGGTTGAAAATCTTAGTGAAGGCCACTGCCAGCTGATCAGCACAAGCTTTGATTACTTCATGAGGCACTCCATCAGGTCCAGTGGCTTTTCTTGCGTTCACTGACCTGAATACATGACTCACTCGATGTTCCTGTATAGTGAGTGTGTGTTGGCTTGTGGTCGGAGGTGGTCTGAGGGGTCAGCATGTCTGTGTTGGGCCTTGTTGCCTCAAAGCGGGCAAAGAAATGGTTTAATTCCTCTGCCAGAGAGGCATTGGAACTGATGGTCACTGAGGGGCTGCTTTTGTAGTTTGTGATATGTTTTAATCCCTGCAACACTTTACGTGGGTTGTTGTTTGTCAAATGGCCCTCAACCTTCCTTTTGTAGGCCTCCTTTGCACCATTAATGCCTCTCCTCGGGTCCGCTCTCGCCATGCTGTACAGGGCATTGTCCTTTGTTTAGAACGCGGCATTTCGGGCACTCAGTAGTGACTGGACTTCACTTGTCATCCAGGGCTTTCGGTTTGGATAGACTTTGATGTTCTTATCAACCGTCACATTGTCAGTGCAGTATTTGATGTATGACAATACGGTGTCAGTGAAGCCCTGTAGATCCTGTTGTTCAAGGATACTCCAATCTGTGTGAGCGAAGCAGTCCTGCAGTTGGGAGAGTGCACCCTCTGGCCAGGTTTTTCCAGTCTTTGTGACCGGCTTGGTTTTCCTCCTAAGGGGAGTGCATGCTGGGATGAGGAGCAGCAAAAGATGGTCAGACTGCTCTATAGGCATGCGTTAGAATAGACACAGTCCAGTGTGTTGTTTCCTCTGGTGGAGCACCGTACATACTGTACAAATCTGGGAAAGACTGTCTTTAGGCATGCTTGATGAAAATCCCCAGCGATGATGTGTACCCCATCAGGATGAGCTTGCTGCTGTTTATTGACACTATCATGTAGGTAGGTAAGAGCTATGCTAACATTTGCATCTGGTGGAATATAAACAGCAGTGATAATTACCACTGTCAGCTCTCTGGGCAGATAGAAGGGTCTGCAATCTACTGTCACTGCTTCTATGTCCGGGGAGCAGTGAGTGACTGTGATCTTACTGCTTGCGCACCAATCATTGTGCACATAAACACACAGTCCACCTCCTCTGCTCTTACCGGAGTCCTGTCGGAGCGGTGGATAGTGCGTCCCGCTAGTAGAACTGACACATCCGGGATGTAGCCAGTTCTCCGTGATTATCATAACACAGCAATCGCGAACAAAGCTGTTGGGTGCTAGATGTAGTTCCAATTCGTCGATTTTGTGAAGAATGGATCTTAGATCACTGAAAAACGCGATCATATCACCCCAGTCCTGAATTCACTCCATTGGCTCCCCATCCGCTACCGCATCAATTTCAAACTGCTCTTGACTGTTTACAAATCTCTCCATGGTCTGGCCCCCACCTACCTGTCCGATCTTCCGAACGTCTTGTTCGCCCTGCCTGGGCTTATTTTCCCGATAATGACCGGCGTTCTATACATTATCCCTTACTTATTACACATCTCCAATGCTGTAGGCTGCTCCATTCATTTGCATGGGCCTTCCTAACTTTCCGCTGTCAATTATTTTTGTTTATTACACAGCCTCTTCTCAATGCAGTGGAATGCTCACGTCCAGCATATTTGACCGCTGTCAAGGAAAGAGTCTCTTTTGCCTCTGATTCATGGCATCTGTATCACTCCGCAGTCTGGTAACTTATCAACCCCAGCGTATTCGGTTGCTAAGCGACGTCAACGACTTCAAACTATTTCTCTGCTGATCAACGCTACGAATGATAACAAATACATTGGAAAAAGTGTGAAGTTATTTTTTCGATTTGGCAAGTAGCCATTACTAATAATACCAATACACTTTGGCTGGGATGTTGAGGCATCAGACAATCAAGTCATTTTAGCCTGAATACATAGGTAAAAAGCACCAGAGCAGGTTGCTAGTACCATGGACAGTATCAGAAAGATAACCAGTTGAACTAAATGGATGTGGTAGGCTTCACCACGGGATGAATCTGCAGACCACTGCTACATAAATAAAGGTAAGACGCGATATTTATTGCTTAAAATTTGCTGGTGCTGTGGCAAGGTCTTTTGTGTTTTTGCACTTAAGTGGTCGGCTGTTTTAACTTGCAATTGATAGTCGGTGGAGTCGGTCTCTTGTTGACACCAAGTGACTTTTGGTCATTCTTGCTTTGCTTGAATTCTGGAATAATTGTGAGTAGGAGTGCATGAGTTGTGGTCAGAATGCCTGATGGAGGCTAGCTTTGATGGAATGCGTGTTGTGAATTGAGAACAGCCAGCTTATGATGTGATACAGCGTTAAGGTGTGAAACAAATATTATTTTCTTTTTCAATCTTGACGACTTTTGTAGTGCTGTGTGTAGCCACACGTTTGGCCCTTCTGAACTTAAACAAGAAGTTCATTTCCTTTCCTAGCTCCTCTTGTTTATGTTGGTAGCTTAGCCATGTCATGTCACGTTGTCAACATTGGATACATGGAGCAGAACATAGTGAGTCATATGTCCGATGCTTTTTGGAAAACGTTTTCCTCATAAAACGTGCCATACAGATTTGTATACATTTTATTCCTACAGCCTATAGCTACATGGGTATGCCGTCTTTCAGAACCTTTCATTACCGGCACTAAAGAGAAAAAAAAGAGTGCATCCTCATTGTACCCAGCACTTCTGAAAATGCATTTCCGAATGCGTCTCTGTCCCCAGCAAATTTCAAACCAAACTGACGCCCATGGCCAACGCACATCTGTTTTTGTTGGATAAAGTGGTTAACAGTGCTCAATGGTCGCCATGGAGATCTGAGGTAAACAATGCTACAGCTCAAGAAAACTGAGGAGATCGTTCTGATTGAGGTGAGCATTCTGTGTTGGGTATGTATTATTACACATTACTATCATATCTGTAGTTGTGTCATTTAAGTTTTATTAATAGGTATTGGCACACGCAAGCATGCCACAAGATGGTAGACTTATAGTCAATGCTAACAACAAGCTGCGGAAAATCTCCCAGGCCAAGCGCTCCAGTGAGACAACAGCGAAACAATTGGAGAAAATGGAGTGCAGACTTGATGCCACATTTCCGCTGCGGCCTCCAAATTTTGAAAAGCTGATGGATAACCCAGAAGACCTAGCTTTCTTGGCCAGCATGAGCTACTGACAGAGTGGCCACATTTGTTGTATTGGACAAAAAGCTGCAGCTCAAGGTGAAGCGTTGAGAGGAGCGTCAAGCTGCCACAGCAGCCAGGCAGTCCCGCTGTGAAAAGGAGCTGGAGGAGATGACGGCAATGTCCAGCTTGGAGTCAGAGAGTGATGAGGAGTCAGAGGAGGATACTAACAGTCTATCCACCATCTGAGGGCGAACCATCCCACAAGCTTAAGAAGACTGGAATAAACGACTTCATTCCACATGACATCCTTAGCCGACCAAGTGTCATGTCACTGGCTACAAGGTTGAAGATGTCACCAATGCAACAGGCTGCATTCACGTGTGGCCTTGTTGCAGAGTCAGGCGGTGAATGTACACTCTCTCTGCATCTTACGAAACAGCTGACCGAGCAAGACGCAAAGTGCTTGGAGACAATCAGTGAGGAACAGCACAAGCAGTGGACACCACCTCCATTGTGCACCCTACACTGGGACAGTGAATTAACACCGATGCTCAGCAATGTGCACCAATTGGAGGAGCGTCTTACAGTGGTTCGAGATGCAGAGCGGCTGAAACTGCTTGGTATCCCGGCATATAAGAAGCAGACCAATGAGGCATGTGGAGTGATCATTTACCGGTTGACATGCAAGTTGTCAATATAGAATTTGACACCACTAAGCAAACACCGGCCATCCCACAGCAGCCTGCATTGCCATACAGCTCTCACTGGGCCAACCACAGCTTTGGTCTGGGTGCCGGCACCACATTGGTGAGGTCCTCCTGAACCAGGTTTTCATAGACCTGAAGGTGGAGACATCACGCTCGCCAGAGGTAACCTTGTTCACACGTCTGTGAGAGAAATGGAACCTGGTACCACAAGAATCCAGCAGCCAATGGTCCCGCTATATTCCTGGCAACACAGAGCAACCACTCCTGGGCAATTTACGTGCTGACCACAAGCGAGGTGACTACCATGAGTTTGTGCAGCTGTGTCTTGGGTTTCTGGATGCAGATGGTGAAGAGCAGACTACATTGACTTTCCAACGACCGGGGTCGGTCCACAAGGCACGATGGATGGCCACGCTGCTCTATACTCTCAAGCTGGCTTTGATGGAGCAGCACATCGAGTTGCTTCCCCAGGGCACAATCACCACACGCGGCAGCAGGTGCCGAAGATTTGGTTATTTGCCATTTTTTCATTACACACATCTATGCAAAGTGGTTGACCTGCAAGAAATGCCTGGAATGACCTGACACACTACCACCACCTGCAGGCATACAAGGCTGTAGATGAGGGCATTGCAGCATCAGTGATCAAGGCGATAGAGAGGCATCGCTGGTACCTGACAGTTGAGATGCTACTCCTGGCTCTCTTCAGCAGCAAGGTGAAGTATGATGACAAGCGTGCACCTGCCTGAGCAATCTTGGAGCACAAGCCCGCTGATCTCCCCATGCACATCCCTGAGCAGCGCTTTGGCTCTGGCTTTGTCAAGCCAAGGTTCCCCAACCTCTTGCCAACCACCAGCTTGGCTGACCTCGCCAATAAGGATTGCTACTTTCAGATGCACCAACTGCACATTGATCCAGAATTTATGTCTCTCGATGTGAAGGAATGGGCGACCATTGATGCATTCAAAAAAAAGTGAGGTCAATGTACGTGCGACGAACGTGGTCAATGACTGCCAAGCATGGCGTCAAGCTCACATCCGACTTCGTCGTAGTGGCAAGGGAGGAGCAGCACCTGCAGAATGTGCTGCAGGCAGTTGAACATGACCGCAACCAACAGCCGAACCTCCGCCGCTGCAAACGCAAGCTAATCCCTGAATAGGACACTTACTCTTGGGTCGTGGGTCGGGAGACATATCTGGGGGGAGACGCACTGGCTAGGTTCAGAGTTCAGGTTCCATTTCCTCTCTCTTTCTACCTGGTGACGTTGCTCAATGGAGCAGACTCTGGCACAGACTGAGCAATACAGTTTGAAGTTTAGTTAGTGTCAGCTCTTACCATTAGGCCCTGTTAGTTGCCAGTGAGTTAGCCACTAGAGAGGGTTTGTTCTTTTAAGTGTGTCAGTATACTATAAAGTCAATTAAACTTTATATGTTTGTCCGACATCCATCACTGCCGCACAAACTTCAGGGTAAGGCTGCGTGAACATGTCCCATTGACCTTCATTTATTTAGTCTATAAAACAAATTAATGGAGAATCTTGAAAGTTAAATTCTGAGAAATGCCCAAGTTGCCCAAGGGGCAACGCTAGATGTGAACACGGCCTAAGACAGGAAGGAGAGGGAATTTCTCCCCCGGGGATTAAAAAAAGTTTTATCTCTTCTTATATTCTCTTCTTATCTTCTCTTTTTCTTTTCATGGTGGTTAACCAATAGATTGTTGACTGTCCGAATTGATTGGTTGATTGACTCAAAGATGGCTGTACAACCTATTACAGGCCAGCGTTTCATGGGTGCTGATAGTAAGGAAGATGTATTTATTGTAAGAATTGGATAATAGATACGTAATCATGCATAATCAAATTGTCAATATCCTGTTTAGCATATATATAGCATGCGTTTTTTGGTGCCCCAAAGTGAATACAGGCTCTAAATCAGGCAGTGAAGTGTGTTTAAATCTGAATAAGGAGCTTTTTTTTCTGGATCTTCTTTCTTTTCAGGTGTCCATTAGACCAGTGGTTGTTGTGGCAATTTCTCTAGAGATATTTCATCTAGGACAGATGAGATATCTAAATGCAAAAAGCACGCAATAGTTGTAGACAATTAACCTATTTTAATGCATGCATACACTAGACTCCTCTCTAGTAGATTGAGTCCAGAACATAGTTAGACAGAGCTTTTAAAACAGTTTCACATGTGCCTGTTTTCTAATCAAGCAGAAGAATGCCCAAGCAAAAAGGTTAACATTAGACGACACATCTGCAATGGTAGGGTGGCTGACAAAAGCACAAAGGTTAACATTTAGACGACACTGAGGAAAGGCAGGGTGGCAAGACAATAAAAGGAATACGATTATTATTATTATTTGGTGTCTGTGTGCTGCGTATAAATAAAGGCAATTCTTGGGGGATCGCCGAACTGGTAGCCGTTGTGGTAGAAGATAACCGAGTTCTATCACTTCATCTAACTAAGAGAGCATGAAGAATCGGGGAGTCCGGATCAAGTATTGGCAGAGACTTTATTGTTACCCGCAAACGAGAAACAACAAAGCCGAGTGAGGTTTGCAAAGACACTCCAGAATGATTCTCGTCCTCCTCCTTATATACCCAATCCTTAAATAATATAAAGTCAGACTTACATAAAATGTTGATTTACATAACATGTTTTTCCAGGTCACAGCTTTACCATGAACATACATTTATCCCTATGCATACAGAGCGATGGTGTACATGTGCACATGTCAGTATATTTTTCAAAAAGCAGTCCAAATTTCTACATCTGTGCATCCTGACCCTTGGACTCAAGATAGGAACAGAGTGAACCTACTTCCTGGCGCCATATCAAACCTAACTTATAGGGGAGAGGTGATCAGCTACTTTCCACCATTAAAGTATCTATATGATATATAGGCCTAATCATAGCTTACCATAAAATGTAGGGTTCATTTCTTCCATACTGTTAACCCCCCCCTGGTGGCAAGGATACCGGCGAAGCTGCCCAGATTCTCTGGGGCGATGCTGCTGGAGCTAAACCTGGCCCAGTTCTGGCTTGCTGAAAGGCACAACGGATGGGGTGCAAGGGAGGCAGTCAGTCGTCCACCTTGAGTTGGAGGGGACGGTTGTGCAGGTCCTGCTTGACCTGGCCCCAGCAGAGCAGCGAGACCTCAACGCCCTGACCAGGGCCTTTAGAGGCACTGAAGAGAGGCACTGGAGTGAGGCACTGGAGAGGCGTTTCGGGCAGCATACCTTCAGTGACCAGAACCGGGAGCAACTAGCTGGTCGCCGCTGCTTTATGGAATAGAGCCTGGGGTCTTACGCCGCCGCTCTATGCCTCCTGCGGCTACGCAGACTTCTCCCAAGCTTTCCGGTAAGATCTAGCCTCCATGCCCTTTTGACAGGGGCTTTCGCCGGAGCAGCAGAAGAAGCATGTCTGCCTCACCGGGCCCCAGTCCCTCTTTAGGGCTCTCAAGGAGGAAGAACGTAAGGAGTTCACCATCTGACCCAGTACCCAGCCATCCATGGCGGACTGTGATGAAGGTGGAGCGTAGGAGGGTTGACCGACCGCTGATTTAATCGGCGTGGTGGGCCTGGCCATCTAAGGGCTCCAGACTTGTTTTTTTTCACTAGAAGCACTGCGTTCATATTTCATGAACTTGGCTGATCTGTGTTTAACTATGATAGAATAACAGCAGTGGTGGTTGTATTGTGTTTTTGGTACTATTAGTACATTTATGCACACAAATGAAAAGTCATTGTAATGGGTATGTTTTAAACCCTTTTCTCCCTCTTGATTATGCAATTCTTAATACTGTAAACTGGTAATTTCTGAAATTCTTCTGAATTTTTGTAAGTGAAATATTGTCTATGTATGTGTGTATCTGTAGTGTTGTTGTGTATGATGTTGTGTGTTTTTGGGTGTGAAGGACCCCAGGAAGAATAGCCATGCTGTTGAGGCAGGTGCTAATTGGGATCCATAATAAAGTAAAGTAAAGTAACTGAAAATTGTAGGGGCGCGATCAGAAATTTTTGGGGGCACACACCATTAATCAACATGCCAACCAAATATTCACATTTCTACTAATTTTCACTATATTACTAATAACTATTTTGAAAACGGATGCAGAAATTACAATGTGCTGTGTCAAATTCAGTGTCAAATCTAATTGTGATTGTGATCTATCCCAGCGGTTTCCAGGTTTGAGCATGCATGCGTTCGACGAGTACGGAAGCGACAGTTTCACGGGAGTGCGCCCGCTTGTCATGACGCTTGACAGGACGCTGAGCCTCGATCCTCTCTGCCCGCTCGCCTCTCCACTGAGAATGCATTATCAGGCCCGTGGTTGGCGGACCGGGCCGCACCGGGAGCCTGTTCGTGGCGGCAGCCTCGATGGTTGACCCTGCCAGGGCCTGGTAGATACGGGGTCGACCATCCCTGGTACGTCCTGGCGACCTCCCAGGGGCATGGATGCCTACCAATGTCCGGCTGATGTTGGTTGGCGTTGATGACTGGAGTAGAGGACGGGATTAAGGGGAGGAAGCGGCTAGTCCTCCGGGTGGGAGACTGGGAGGTGGAGCATGAGTTCTGGCTTGCGGACATCCACTTTTATCATTTGCCTGCACCTGCTGACCCGTTGGGGAGCGATGTGTCGGGGCGGCCATCACCCTAAGCGTGTAGACCGTGGCACTCCAGTCCGGGCAGGGGAAGGACGTGGTCCGGAAGACCCAGCCAAAACCCGTGCCACACGACACAGGCATGAAGCGGCGCCGCCACCGAGGCAGTCGTACGTGTTGGGTATTTGTTGTGTGTTTAGTGTCTGTGTGCTGTGTGTAAATGAAGGCAGCTCTCGGGTTTGTGCGGTGTATGGGGCACGAGAGTTGCGAACTGCTTTAAACCTGGCCACCCGTCTGATCATTCATAAATTATATATATTTATAATAATACTATTCTTAAAACATACTGTATATAGGGTGTGCTTTGACTGGCTTTGTTGGGCATTTCCCCCTCCTTGTCACGCAGATGTCGTAGCTTGCGGTCTGCCTTTTCATGGTAGGCTAATGCATGATTGCTAAGTATAACCTACAACTTTGGAAAAAGCTTTTTGTTCATGGTTAGGAATTCTCTCGCATTAAATATGTGCCGTGACAATGTATAATGTCTAATGTCTATGTCTGCATAATCAATCAATCCAACTCAACACAACAACTTAAGGTAGCAAGTTAGCTGAGGGAAAAACATTACAGCTGTTGAACCCAACCATAACAGCACAATAACCGGAGCTAGAGAGTTAGCAGAGGGCTACAGCTGACTAACCGAAACACGGCTATTTTATACAACAAAAACATTCATCCTTGTTTGCTGAAGATATTCATGCCAAAGTTTCTCAAGGTAAATGCTACCTAGAACCACCTGTTACTACTGTTAGGCTGTGGTTATGATATCTAATAAAACATTTACTTTCGTTGTTTTATCAGTCATTTAGTAGTAAAAGTAGTATGGGGGGCTACTTTTTTTTTGTCAAATATAAAGTATATAAACTTGGAGTAAAAATGTTAATAGAATATGCAGGTAGAGATTCTTTACGAGAAGGGTAGGCCAGTAGGGAGAATCAATGAATTAATAGCACCCTTACTTTTGATTCTATAACCTGCCGTAAACATTGTCCCAAATTTTTAGTTTTGAGAAAACACAAAAAACAAGACATATGTGTGTATGTACATCTATATATATATATATGTATATATATATATGTATATATATATATATGTATATATATATATGTGTGTATATATATATATATATATATATATATATATATATATATATATATATATATATATATATATATATATATATATATATGTATATATATATATATGTATATGTTAATATGTATGTCTCTGGCTGCTAATTTGTAACCATTACGTGGTGTTTTCAGCTTCATATTCAATCTATAATGTGAAAATTATATCTCAAATATCCCATGTTTTTTTTATTATTAATTTCATAACCAAAGTATTGTAAGATGACGGGGCTGGGCCGCAATTCAGTTCTCGCGATACTCTCCCAAGAGCAGCAGGGCGGTAGTAAATAGACGGTGCGCTAGTATGAGAGGAGATAAAGATCACTACTCTTATGAAATACTTATTATAAAACAGGCCATTATTCACAGTGGAACCTTCAGTTGGCTCACTAGTTTTGCTTTTGAGACTAAGCGGACTGTCTCCCAAAAGACACATTTTACCTAACGATGATGCATTTACGCACGAGACGTTTGGTTAGTGAAAGGCATTACTTTTCTTTACGCGCGTTGCACAAGTCTGCATCCAGCGATGCGCCCCCGATCACCGTGGCCAGGGAGGAGACCCTTCGCCCGGGTCTGATCCGACCGGAGACCCTGGAAGATGTGTCCCGTGTGAAGACTCTCAAGGAGATGCCCGGACCCAGCACGTTTGGAAATCTGGTGGAGTTCTTCTTTCGCGACGGTTTTAGCAGAATCCACGAGATCCAGGTAAGACATTGTTTTATTAATCTTTTCTAACTTTCTGGCACTTAAAAGTGCTCTATTTTTTAAATGATGAAGACATTTTTGTGCGTGGCAGTATCAATCACTGCTTCATATCCCAAATGTTGGGCTATTCATTTCCTGCATTTTGTTAAATTTTCTGCAGCCAAATATTGCCTTTTCTGCATCAATTGATGGTGAAAATATATATTTTTTGACGTAAAGGAAAACGCCGTGTCACAGCCATTTTGATCACCAATCATTGTGTTCACACACTAACACAGATAGGCGTAGGCCTACTGCGTATCCTGCCTTTATACCTTTTAAGGTTTTCTGAAATTTAGAAACAAGAAACCAACAAATAAGGCATTGCACAATAGCAAACAAACGCTATTTACGATAGGCTACTAGGACGTTCGGTATCCTTTAAATAAGCCCTATTTGACATAGGCTATGTAAGTAGTCCTGTTGAGGGCTTCTTTGTAATATTATTACTATTGTGATAAAAGTACAATATTTTTGGCACAACTGTATTGAAATAGTATTAGTACAAATTAGTAAAAGTAAAAAAAGAAGAAGAGGGCGGGGGGGGGGGGGGTCAGGGGCTTTCATCCATAGTACCACGAGCAGGGCAAGAGGCAAGAGGAGACTCATTTCTCATTGTGATTATATTGGAAGTACGAAAAATCGGTCGAGTTCTACTTTTTGAATCTGTCCCTGCTCACTGTATTGTTGCAAAACTGCTTCCTCTTGGTCTTGACTTTTTCTTTTGACAGTTATCCTGGATTTCCCAAAAAAGTGGTTCGGACTGTATCTTCACAGTCTCTCTATGAAGTCTACTAGGTCTAAAAATCTGTCCATGCTGCTCCTGTAGCTGACATGCCCCATTCCTCCACTTGTCTCTGAATTTGTTAGGCAGTTTCAGAAGGATGGTCTTCATATTAGAAACATTGATTTCCTCCATATTGGTGAGATGATGTGCACCTCAATTGCATACCAACAGCCTCTAAGGAACAGGGAGAATGCTTGCAATGCTTTCACATCCTCTGATTTGATCACTGACCAGGCAAATGCTTTCTCCTTATAGAAAAAGCATTTGGGTAGATAAGAGGCAATCTTATCTACCCTTTTTTCCTTAACAGAATACTTTCCAACAGTGCCATCTTGTGACTGAATGTCAGACATATTTTTTCACTATCCCCTTAAGACACCTCCCTATAAACCAACCCAAGCCAATAAGCAGTGCTGATTTTACATCCCCCACATCAAGGCAAGAGACTGGAAGGGACGGACATCACTGTTTTGTTTGTTTCAAAAGTTTTTGATCCTATGCATACTTTTTAAACTGCCTTGTGGTATTGTGTGTAGATACGTTATGAGAGAGAGAGAGGGAGCCAAGCAGAAGACACTTTAAAATCGATAGTCACATTGCCTGACAACAAGTATGCGAGAATTTTACCATAGGTTTGGAGGAAGTATGATCATTATCTTGCAAATACGAATGAAACAAGTGTGGAAAAAGCACTGGATTCTCAGTGACATCCAAACGTGGGACTTGTTTAAACCTTCTGTTGCCACCGAGATGAACTTTGTTTACTTTGCTGCCCTTAAGGGAATCCCTGGAACTGTAATTCTGTATATTTCTGGGTCACCCCATCTTGACAGGAAAAGACGGGGAGGGCTTTATGACACCAACTGTATACGTAGATGTCACCCATTCATGCCTTCTGCTGCCCGGGGATGAATCTTGTTTGCTGAGCTTACTCCAAGTTATCTGCTGAAGCTGTGTACCCCACCAAAGAAGAAAGAAACCCCATGCATTCTTTCTCTCACTTTACTTGTATGCCTACTGACCTTTATGTTAAGGTTAACTAGTTAAAGTCACTGTCGAAGTCGAACATTTGCTGCTTTATGAATGTATTCCACAACAGGCTGGCCTTATACAATGTTTGTAGGATGTCTTACGAAAGGTTATGCTAGTTTTGTGATAAATAATGTTAAGTAATTTCAACTGGTCATGCTTTTCATGCTGATTTTGTGGTTTAATGGGAATATAATGTGGTTGGGGTATATTCTGTTTAAGAAATAACCAAAATTAGATCATTTATTACCCTACACGTGTAACCCCCCCCAATTTGCGTGTTACCATTTGTGCTTGTTTACGACCTGTGGCCATAGGTGCCTCTACTGTACCATGCAAGCATTATAATATTACATGCTACATGTTCACGTATTTAATACATGAATGTGTAAAATTACCACAATTTTCTGAATAGCCCCCTAAATGATTGATTCTTGTTTCCTGTGATCGGATCGTGACTCCATGATGAGGATCAAGTATTAACATTGTGCTCAGCCACAGTCACATGTAAATCTTCTGTGTATTATTTTTGAGGATAATATAGAGTGCATCGTCCCTCCGTCTCTAGATGGAGCACCGTCAGAAGTACGGAAAGATTTTCAAGTCCCGCTTCGGCCCCCAGCTGGTGGTGTCCATCGCTGACCGTGACTTGGTGGCCCAGGTGCTGCGGGCCGAGGGAGCCACCCCCCAGAGGGCAAACATGGAGTCCTGGAAGGAGTACCGTGACCTAAGGGGCCGCTCAACCGCTCTCATCTCTGCGTGAGTAACCTTTGACCTGTCTTTTTTGGACCCCATGAAACTGGTAGGCAATGCCTTTTAAAAATATTGTAGTAAAATGTCTAGTGATGTTTGGAGAGGGCAGGAGATGGGTAACTATGCATGATCCATACTGGCCTAATATGTGGTGTCGGGGCCAACATTAGCCTAATATGCTAATGAGGCCTAAAAAAAAATTTGGTTTGGTTCTGGTTTCCGACCGACCCTGTCAATTTATGTGCGACCCAAATTATTTTATGAGTTTTATAAAAAAAAATAATAATAATAATAATTTTTTTTTTAATGTAATTACGTTTTGGTACAGCACCTCTATAATTACGTTTTGGTACAGCACCTCTTCATTCTGTACAAGGATGAGCGAATTTTCTCGTTTTTAAATGAAAACAACCTACCTATCATTCGCTGCCGCTGGAAAAAATAAAATAAAAAAATAAAATAAATTCCCTACCTACCCATGACCTCAACTGACAACCAACAGGAACCAAACTTTTTTTTTTTTTAGGCCTGAGAGTGTCGGAGTCTTTAGAGTCTGGGGTGCATAACATGTTGGGGCTAGGGATGCACCATTTACCAATTCAGCTATTAACCATGGTTTAAATGTCTCGGTTTGGTAACTAATGGCACAGCCACACCTAGTGTTCTGTCCTCACTCTAAAAAAAAAAGGATAATAAAAAGCATTCACTTTTTATGACCAACCGTTGAACATTGAGTTTAAATTGTAATCTATAATCGTTGAATGGCTAATTGGGGCCTTTAAAATGTTAAAGTACATCGGGGCAGAGCCAGGATTTAAACATTAAATACGTAAATATAGTTCTGTATGTTTACTGCCAAATAACTATCACTAATGTTAACGGTCATATTAAATAAAAGCCTCAAGCTGTTTTCCGCCTTGTCCTCAATCGTTTTTAATCACACCAGTCCTGACAAGTGCTGAGCCGTGCTGAGCCTTGCAGCACTCCCCATATTAAAGCTCAGGTGTAATGATTTGGTTGGTATTGTCCTTATTAGCCTTTCTTATTAGGTGAGCGCTGCAAGCCAGCCCTAATAAATAAACCTATTAGCATTAAACGGTTTCTGAATGGATAACGCAAAGTTTATATATACCATAATACAATAATTGTTCTTATTTAAAGTATAGCCTTTTCTTCAAAAAAATTATTTGAAGGAAAATGAATTAGAGAATGCGTCGGAAAGAGCCAACAGCTCACAGCTAGCGGAGCTAGTGTATAGCCCCTTTTCTGAGGTGTATTGGTAGATCATTACTCTATAAACTGCAAACTAAACTACTAAACTGCGCCAAAAAAACGTAAGTTAAGGGCGAGAAGAGGAGGGGCTGATCATTGATGTACTTAAAGTGGAATCCCCTGTATTTTACAAGTGTTGCATTTTTGTACGGACAAATCATTTCAGGATTAATTACTCAGCAAATACTAATACTAATCATACCACTACTATGTATAGTAGTAGTACTAATTTTGTATCATCCTACAACAACATCGCCCATTATAACGGCCATACACTACGACTGCACTTAAAAAGTATTAAAATGTTGATATGGGTGGTAACCATGGGATAACATGCCCTCATCCTTCCATTAACTCTAAGCCGAAAGCAATTTATTTTCATCTTAGGGTATGAATTCATGCTGAAAAAGGGGGTTAATTTACTGCATATTTTACACGACACTCAACATTCTATTTTGATACATTGGATCTCCATTTTTGAATATGTTTACAAACAAGAGGACCAACAATTTAAATGATCAGACAAACTAACCATCCATATTAACGGTGTAAGACAAATTTGCTTGAAAACATAAATTATGAGCAGCAATCTACACACATTTTCTTTTGCATTGATTGATAAATCCTATAAGATGAGGGACCCCCTGAATTGTCATCACCTTCCCCCTGTTTGCTGCACCGCTGGTTAGATAACATGTTGGAATCTTTAGAATGTTGCAGTACATAACATGTTGGGGTCGTTAAAGTCCTGCAATCCTTAGAATGCTTAGTTTAATATCTTGTTGAAGTCATTAGAATGTGGGATACATAACATGTTGGGGTCTCTCTAGTGTTGAGGTACATAGCACAGTGTAATGTTTGAAGGTTTTGAGTGTAATGCATATATCAAAAGTTGTGTTGCTCTTTGTATCCTGCAGGGAGGGTGAGGAATGGCTGAAGATGCGTAGTGTGTTGCGGCAGCTGATCATGCGACCGCAGGACGTGGCCGTGTTCTCAGAGGATGTGAACCTTGTGGTGGACGACCTGGTTAAGAGGGTCGGCTCCCTACGCAGCCGATCATCTGACGGGGAGTCTGTGGTCAACATCAATGACCTGTTCTTCCAGTACGCCATGGAGGGTAGGTGTCTTGCCAAATAGGACGCTTCCTCAGTGCAGAAAAAATCCTAACCTGTATGAGAATAGGAGAGTCTTCCCCTTATCCTTCTTACTCTCCTCCCTCGTTCATTTCTTCCTTCTCCTCTCTACTCCCTCTTCCTCTCTCACCCACCTTCTCCTTCCCATCCTCCTCTCGTCTCTCTTCTTTCTTTCTCCTCTCCTCTGTTTGTGGAAAGAGGTAACAGTTATTGTAAAACTGGATGTCGGAGACATTGCAGTAACGGGGGAGGAAGTTTGGTTCCACTTGGCTGACGAAGGAATGTTGGATTTCAAGGAGATGTACTGCAGGGTAGGAAAGGTTAATAACTACCATATGTTTCAATGCTTGCTGGCAAGCATTCAAATTCCAGCCATAACTCATTGGAACGGCGCTGTGTGTGGATTTCTATGCTTAAAGTACAGCTGGCCCTGCCTCAATTATTCAAGAGGCAGAGAGGGGAAGGAAGGAGAAGGAGGAAGAGACTGACTCTATGGAGTCAGATTGATGTCAAAAGTATCGTCTTCGTATCAAAATAAAGCTGATGACATGATTTCAACATGCAGGCGGGGTGAAGGGAAGGGGGGGAATTCATTGGTCTTGTCCACTAGCTCGACTGAGGGCATGCAAAAATGTGAAACTTCAGAAAAGTCGGCTAGCCTGGCTACTGGCTAGGCTTGTCATTAGCCTCCAAGCCTAGAAACCCGCTGGATATGCTTGTGGCTTGGTTGGTTAGTAGCCTCTGTCTTGTAACAAGCATGCTGGGTAATCAATGACCAGACAATCCAGTAGCTGATCCTGCGGATTGCTAGGACACCTCCACATCAAAAAGATGTCCAAACCCATAGTGTCAGAAAAACAATATTGTATTTTTTTGTTTAAAGAACACATATTATGGTGTTTTCCCAACAAGTAAACATAGTATATGAGTTCCAGAAGACACGTTATTGAAGCTGTTTGTTGGAAGTTGCTTATAGGTAAAAGAATCTTGCCTACCACTACAACCCCTCTTTTTCAGTCCCTTCAGAATGTTTCTGGTGTTTCTGGTGTCTGTAGCTTTAATGCAAATAAGCTGCTGACGATTGACCAATGAGCTGTAAGAGTGAACCACAGCATGGAGGAGAAGTGATTGTTGCCGTTTAAGGACTGCTGGAGCTCTATATCTATATAATATAATATAATATAATATAATATAATATAATATGATATAATATAATAATAGGTATTATATATTATATCTAATATCACGGCCAAAAGCTATGCAAGCCGCGGATGATATTATGAATCGTAAAGACTGCGTCTGACGTCCCTGGCACTTCCACAACAAGTAAAGACTCATAGTGGGGGTTATCTCGGCCATGGTTAAGAAGAATGGGGGAAAGGAACTTTGGCCTTGACTCTCTGAAGTCCATATGGACATCGAGAAGAAAGGGATGGTGCTGCCGGAGCTGAGCTGCCGGACTGCCGCCAGAGCTTCGGCGGCAGTCCGGCAGCTCCGCCAGACGCCCTGCCAGGCAGTCACATATGGCGAACTGACAAATTAGACATCTATTTTTGTATGGAATATCCCTGCTTCTGAAATGCGAGAACATCTCCGCCCTGAGCTCTTCCGCTGGTCCACAAAATCGTAGCTCTGCTCTGATTGGAGGGGGGTGGGGAATTAAGGGAGGTAATATTCAACTGCGCCCCCTTCCTACGTAGGAGGGGGCGCCGAAACTGACTCGCTCGATTGCTAACTGTAGGCGGGGTACTTTCAGAAATGCATATCTCACTCAATAAATCATGCACAGACTTGTTCAAAGTTTGTATGCGTGTGGGAGCACCAGAGACCCAAAACAACACCCCAAATCCCAGGAAAAGTTTTGTTTCCATAATATGTCCCCTTTTTAAAGAGTGATAAATCAAATTGCAATCCCAAAAATGTAATTGTGAACTTAACTTTTTGTTAAGTCATAATTATGTGTTTATTCCATATGCATCCTCTGCAGGAATGGCCTCCATCCTGTATGAAACTCGTCTGGGCTGTCTGGAGGAGGAGGTGCCAAAAGATACGCAGGACTACATCGCTGCTCTGCACCTCATGTTCAGCTCCTTCAAGACCACCATGTACGCCGGGGCCATCCCAAAGTGGCTCCGGCCTGTCCTACCCGGGCCCTGGGAGGACTTCTGCAGCTCCTGGGACGGCCTTTTCAACTTCAGTAAGAAGTGTGTGTGTGTGTGTGTGTGTGTGTGTGTGTGTGTGTGTGTGTGTGTGTGTGTGTGTGTGTGTGTGTGTGTGTGTGTGTGTGTGTGTGTGTGTGTGTGTGTGTGTGTGTGTGTGTGTGGCTTTCTGTTGCTTCTGTACAATCTCTCACTCTCTTCCCTCTTTCTTCTCTGCCCCCCCCCCACCCCCCTTCTCCAGGTCAAGTCCATGTCAGTAAGAGGTTGGAGGAGGTCAGAGGTCAGACAGAGCGGGGGGAGGAGGTGAAGGGGGGTCTACTCACCCACATGCTGGTTACCATGGAGATGAGCCTGGAGGAGATCTATGCCAACGCGACGGAGATGCTGCTGGCAGGCGTCGACACGGTGTGTGTGTGTGTGTGTGTGTGTGTGTGTGTGAGAGAGGGTGTGTCAATGGATGGCCTGGTGCTGAAGTTTGGTTTCAATGTGTGTGTGTGTGTGTGTGTGTGTGTGTGTGTGTGTGTGTGTGTGTTCTAGTGTTGTATTTCAAGGATTGTGTTTCTTTGGCGCCAATATCAGGGTTTCAGCCTGAGGTCAGCACATGCGCACACGTACATTTACTCCACAGTTTAAGATGTTCTCACCCAGATCCAGTTTCTTGTCATTTTGCCTGAGATCCTCACAGGGTGGGACTTTTATCTTGTTTTCAGCTCAATGTGGTTCGTGTCACATTCACGCACCCACACTATTTTGCACTTGTATAACAACTTTGTTATACAACTTGTATAACAACTGTGTGTGTGTGTGTGTGTGTGTGTGTGTGTGTGTGTGTGTGTGTGTGTGTGTGTGTGTGTGTGTGTGTGTGTGTGTGTGTGTGTGTGTGTGTGTGTGTGTGTGTGTGTGAGTGATCTCCATGCCAGTATTCTTGAGGAATAGGTAAAGAGAGATGAGCGGAAGAAGCTATTAAGACAAAGACAGGAGGATAAGGAGCTTGAATACTAATGCCAATAACTCCAATACACACTTAACTACAAACATACTCCTTCCAACTTTAATATACACTAACAGCAAACCTATTAATGAGATATGGAATAGAGGAAACAACAGTACTGATAATAATGAACATGGCTCAATATACCCAGACTGGACTCAGACTGACTGCCTGGTATTGGTATAGTATTTAGCAAAGCCCTTTGGTACAGTCTTTTGTCGGATGAATCGGTCGCTGCCAAATGGAGATCCTTTGTTCTATATTCAGCTCTGTGTCTCTGACCCTCTTGCTCTGGCTCTCTCTCCAGACATCGTTCACCCTGACCTGGGCGGTCTACATGCTGGCTCTGAACAAGGAGGTGCAGCAGGAGATCTACGAGGAGGTGCTGGGGGTCCTGGGGCCGGAGGAGACCCCCACCGCCGACCACGTTACTCGCCTCCCCCTCGTCCGAGGCCTCGTTAAGGAGACGCTCAGGTACCCACAAATACCCTGACTCACTATCCATGTTTCATAACTTCATTTATTACTGAAAACCATTTCGCGAGTACGGACTATGGCTTAGCTGAAGACGTCTGTTGTGTGGTAAAGAAGTCGGAAATACTGACTACGCCTTTACTGCATACTTCTGTTGCCTGGAGAAGAAGTCTGAACTTTTTGCTTGGAGGTGGAGCGTTAGATGGTCGGGAATAGCGTGTTAAATGGTACGGAGGTGGAGGAAAAGAGAGTAGGGTGGTGGGGGGCCGGTGGGCAGTTGTAGGGTTAGATGCTCGGAAGCTGGAGGGTTAGATGGTGGGCAGATGGAGGGTTAGATGCTTGGAAGGTAGAGGGTTAGATGGTGGGGAGGTGGAGGGTTTGATAGTTGACAGGTGGAGGGTTAGAGGGTAGGGAGGTGGAGGTTTAGATGTTGGGAAGGAGAGGTTGAGGCAGAGGATGCGAGTAAAGAATGATACGAGAGGCGGGTAGAAAACGGGAGTTTAAATAAATACCGGTTGTTACATAACTTTTTATGTTACTCCATTAGTTACTCCATTTTAAATATAGGTGGTTATTTTGGTGGAGCAACTCTATTATAGAATGGAATTTCAACTTTTTTATGTTGCTTGGACTAACCTTGCACGGACATAATTTTGTATCTTCTTAGATGTCACCTGCCTTTTCCGTGTTCAATACCTGGTAGTTTCAGCGGTGGAGTTTGTGAACATGTGAATATCTCCAGGCTATGTGAAGGGCTGTAGCGGATGTAAACATGGTTTAAAGAGTTCTGGAAGAGTTCCTCTCCTCGTGAAGGACCTGCTCCCTGCGGCCCCTCGCTCTCTATGTCTGCCCCTCCCGCTCGTCTTCCAGAGGGAATGGTTTAAAGAGAGAGAATGTTTAGAGAGAGAGAGAGAAAGAGGGTCTTTGTGTGTCCGGTGCAGGCTGTTTCCAGTTCTCCCCGGCAACGGGCGGGTTACCCAGGATGACTTGGTGGTGGGAGGATACTACCTACCTAAAGGGGTGAGTAGGACACACGTTATCATGCACACACTGCCTAGATCTGTCTTTCTCAAAGACTGGGTCGCCAAATTAATTGGAAAGAAATTCAAAAAGAAATACTTTTTTTTTCCTTTTTACACATTAGCATTTAACAAACTTTCAGCAAGAAGCATGTTTTTGATAGTACTGAATGTTTGTATTGTTCTGATAATTTTGCTTATAACATTGAATCTAGTTGAAAGGCTAATGTACATGAATAACAACAATGAGATAGCCAAAACAAGGAGGTGTGAACCCCGCCTGAATGCATTTATTTGGTCTCATTTAGGGCCGAGTATTTCATATGTGTATTATGTTTTCAATAACAAGTGCATAAAACAAAGTTATGATTTATCTCTTTGAAATGGCTGGTTTAGGTTCATACATAAGGGGATGGGGAATTGGCAGTAAAAACGTTCAGGAATGTTCATTTATGCACAAATTTGTTCAGCTCACGATTTTTCTTTTTATTGATAAGGTCTACTGTGAATTGGGTCGCGATGGTTTGTAATTTAAAAAAATGGGTCCCTAGAAAAAAAAGTTTGGGAAACACTGGCCTAGATGACTAAATGTTGAGTCTCTCTGGATTAAAGTGTCCTAAATGACCCTATGTGCTTCATGGTGCCAGACCCAGCTGGCTCTTTGTCACTACTCCACATCTATGGAGGAGGAGAACTTCCCGGACGCCGGAGACTTCCGTCCGGCACGCTGGGTCCGAAAGGACAACACGGACCGCGTGGACAACTTTGGCTCCATCCCGTTCGGCTACGGCCTCCGCAGCTGCATCGGCCGCAGGGTAGCGGAGCTTGAGATGCACTTAGCCCTTGCAAGGGTAGGAGCAATACACACACACACACACACACACACACACACACACACACACACACACACACACACACACACACACACACACACACAGAAAATCAACACTCAACTGGTTGAATGTAAATGTTAAAAGTGTTTTATCTCCTCCTGTCAGCTGATCCAGAAGTTCAACATCGACGTGTCCCCACTTCTCTCCTCGGAGGTCAAAGCCAAGACCCATGGTCTGCTGTGTCCCGCGGCGCCCGTACACATCCGGTTCAGAGACAGAGACTCCTAGACACGCTGGAGACAGAGATAGATACCTAAAGACAGACACCATAGACCTAGACCACCTAAAGACATAGACCCCTTTAGACATAGTGCAACTAGACCCACTACCACCTTACAGACATAAACCCCTTCTAGGCAGACCAAATAAACCCCCTACACCCCCCTAAACCAGTGGAGGCTCCTCCAGTGAGGAGAGGGAGGAAGATCCTCCTTAACATTGTTGAGAATAAAAAATGTAAATTGTCCAGACTACTGTAATGAATTAATGCCCTTAAATATCACTACTTTAATGCCTTTGTATATGTAATGTTCGTTTCCATGGGAAAAGGGACATTAGCACCCCCTATCGCCTATGACAATTATTTCAGGGAGGACGTTCCTCCCTCCGCCGGCATGACTCCCATTAATTTCCCCGAAAGTGTTGATGGCCGGTGAATAACATTGGGTTCAATGTAAGAGAGGACGAAAGACCTCCTCTGAGTGGGTGTGACTTGCTAAGGGATCTGGATACCGCTTACGTCTATTCACGAATAGGCTGGATCCCTGGCTGCGCTATAAGCAGGAGCCCTGGGTGTGGAGCAGCCCGGAGGGAGGGGTTATCCCCTCACGTCTAGGCTACGACAACCAACGAACCCGCCCAGTGGTATGCCTCCTTTACACCGACCGGTGCGCTTTTGTTCCTTGCTGTACAGTGCAGCTCTGATGGCTTATATTGGCGTATCCGTAGCCCGCGGCTCGGCTGCGGAGCCTGCGACCGAGCTGCCCGCGGCCGAGCTGCGGAGCCCGCTAGGAGGATTGACTTGATCTATTAATGAAGTCCCTCAATCTTAATTGGCTTGACACCGTGACCAACATTCTGAAAAAAACAACGATGTGAAATAATGTTCTTGTTCTTTTAATTGTTTGTTACTCTGACCGTTCTGTTTGATATTGCGGAAAGGATGTTAGTGATTGATTCAGAGCATGATGCATTTTAATTGGCATCACTTTCATTTTTCTTAAACAATTGTAGCTGACAATAAACATTGCCAAATTACAACCAATAGCTTCAGTCATTGAGGGAAAAAATAGGCCCAGATTTTTTTATTTAGTTTTACAAATCATGAGTAGGCCTAGGCCTAGGCCTGATTTGACGCAGGGGGAGAACACAGTGCACAACAGCTGCGGCTATGACAGAAAGGGGTGCCGTACTCCTCAAATGTATGTCTGGGCTCTGGATCCATGTATATCCCCCGTGGTCTTAACCGGAATGGGCAGATAGCATGCTAGCATCAGTCCAGGTCCTTAAGAAGTTAAACACTAATGACTCACGAAGGGAGTTGGTGTTGGTTGCTTGCTAGATGAGCAATTTTAAGGCCCTTTTACCATAAAACATTGACATTGATACAAAATAAAGCTTATGATGATAACAAACAAAATCAAAAGAATAAGTCCTTTGTGGCTGGATTCCCCAGGTACAGTACTCCTTGGGAAAGGAGTTGTTCGGTCAAGGAATGTCTACTTCAGGGGGGGATATCCGGATACGTGTGTTTCAGTTTCTCTTACTACCGGGTAGGTTAGTCTATCTGTTGTGTCTTATCTGTAACAGGCACGGCGTTATGGCTGGGTCTGTCGGACCTAGGACCAACCACTGTTTAACAGGCCCACCCAAAACTTTTCTTCAAAAAAATTAAAATAAAGGTTAATATATTATAATCATTATTATTATTACTTTTTTAAAAAAGGCTTCTGAAATGCTTTATTGCAATGCAGCAAACTTTGTTGATGTTGATGCTTGATCCGATTTGAGTTAAAGTGCTGTTAATCTTCATGGATGACCGTGAATTGCCGGTAGGCTATTGTATTAGTTATTATCTCGTAGCCTGCTACATTTGAATGCATCTTCTTTGTATGATAAGCCAAGCTCAGTCGGTTGCTAATGCTCAAAATATTGTTGAAAACTTAAAACAATTAAACAGAATTATGAAATTGTCGGCCTCGTGTTACATAAGCATACTAAACTATTTGGAATATATTTGATTCCTGACCACTTTTACAGTCTCTAGGCCTTAAATCTATAGAGCGACGCGCTAAAGCACAGCCAGATATGGAGCGTAATGGAGATTCCAAAGCGCTCTTCTTTGGTCGGGGGGGGGGGGGGGGGGGTCTTGGTAGAGGTGTTGCTGCGTTGTCCCAAGAGACAACAACGCAGCGATATGAGCAGTTT
This sequence comes from Gadus morhua, assembly GCF_902167405.1. Classification (NCBI taxonomy): domain Eukaryota; kingdom Metazoa; phylum Chordata; class Actinopteri; order Gadiformes; family Gadidae; genus Gadus; species Gadus morhua. The sequence continues at coordinate 18,776,696 of NC_044061.1, read as the reverse complement.
TATGGAGAGACGGTGAAATCCGCGAGCTGCTGACTATCATGGGAGAGAAGGTGATGCAGTCGCATTTAACAAAGACGTTGAAAGATGGTGCGATCTACGAGAAAGACGCAGAAGAACATTCCTTGCGTGCCAAGCCGCGACCGAACCGGCTTGCCAATGTAAAAAGGCCGAAGGAGGGATCGCGGACAGGTCCGACCTATGCACCGAAACTTTTTACAATGCTGCAAAATATTAAAGAACATCAAGCTATTAAAATCTCTATATGCACAGATAATATAACAATATATTAGTCAGTCATTTGTATTAGGTTAAACAGGGATTTGATAACGTTTTTAATTTAAGGACCACCCACAATTGGTCTGGCCCATCCACAATTGGAATCCTGGCGCCGTGCCTGATCTGTAATGAATGAATCTTCACAATCGTCTGTGGCGGTGTTCACGGCTGGCCACGCCGTATCCAACACTTCCACAGTTCTATTGGGCAAAGCTCGGCATCATAGAGTCAATCTTCCTGGGATCAAACAAAAAAAAAAAACCTGCACAAATAGTGCAGAATTGTAAGTTATCTGGTACTATTCTGTATCAAACATGGGATTTTACTCATCTATATTGTATAACCAAAAAAACAAGGTTATATTTATAAATATAATGAAATGAATTGTCACCTATCAGAACAATTAGTATTTAAACCACAAAGAATGAAATACTAATCTTGAATTACAATATGCACAGTAATTAGTCAAACAATTAATTATTTATCTTTCCAAACCATGTTTCTAACCTAACATTTGTAATGTAAACTATTTTTATACATATTTATGTTTTAACCATTACAATGAATGAAATTGTTCTTAAACGTATTTAACTAGTGCACTACAGACAACGAAATGAATTCAATCACCATTAAAGTGGGTTAAGTATGCAAAAAAATGTCCATCAGTTAGGCCTACATCAAAATAAGCGCATTGATCCTTTATCATCATGTCTGTGCTGCTATAGGCCTACGGCCACACTACACGCTTATTGTGCGTTCACACCAAACGCGAAATTTGTCGCCCGTTCGCGTTGTCGCCGAAGTTTTGTCGCGACACACATAATCTGTCGCTGTCCAAGTTTTTTGTCGAATTTGTCGCGCCACAACAAGATAACCACCATTGCATGTCTTTACCTTTTGTGAAAGAGGGAAAGATGTCGGAGGACCCAACGCAGTATATTCATAATATTGTAATGACCACGGAAGAGGCAGTGAATGAAGTAGGCCTATTGAATAGACAGAGATTTATTAGATGGGCCTACCTAATAAACCGTTGGAACACACAAGACCGGAAACATAGCAACGCCGGTAAACAAACCCAGAGAAGCCCAATCCCTATATGAGAGCTCCCCGCGCTACGGCCATCCGGAGGCACACAGAGCTTTTGGCCGTGATATTGAATGTACGTCAGCCGAGAGCAACCAATAGGTTTAGAGCTAAATGGTCCCGCCCCCAGGAACGTTTTTTTTTTCTTCCGATTTGACTGTCAGGAGTGCGCGACAGAACACTGCCAATATTCACGTGACTCAAAACTTGCGCATGTGTGGTCAAATCTCTGAAAAGTCAGTGCTGAAAAGTCAGTTCTGAAAAAATACGTTGCAATGGCGTAAACGTACACCTTTACAAGTTTTTAAAACTAAATATTCAACCTTTCAAAACGTATTTCTCAATGTATGAACACCTGTTTGCAGAATCCCATTTACAAGGTTTCAAAACCGGGAAACAATGAAATACATTGTTAGAACAGTGCCAGATTTGAAACTCTGCAAATGCGCTGGTGAAATTGTTTGAACTTTGAAAATGTGTTGGTGAAAATGATGAAGAAGATAAAATGGAACACAAAATCATGTTTACAGATGTTTGAATTTTTGTTTGAATTTTTTTCAGGTTATAATCTATTTTTTCAGTGTTGCAAAACCTTTTTTACAAGGTGTTGAGTTTTCAAACCCAGACTTACAAGCCTTTGAAACTTTTTTTTTCAGGTTTGAATTATGGCAGGAAACTGGCTCCATACGATCCTGTCACCCCGTCGCGTTTCACACCAAACGCGACGGTGGATTTGGGCGTGTTATATTATTTCACAAGCTATTGACTGCGGGCGCGCAAAGCTCCTAGAGGGCATTACCTCGTTGCAAGCGAGAGGGGGGAATAACTTCGGTCGCACAAAACAGCCTGTCACGCCTCCGCAAATGATGTTCTGCACTTCTCTCGCTCAATTTAATTTTGGCACTATGGGGAAGGGAACCAAGGCAGGGCGGGCTCTCCTGTGATTGGCCATTTTTGAAGCGCGATGTTTGATTGACAGCCCTCCTCAGCCCTCCTCTCATTCATTCTGAATTGTACAATCAATAGACCTCTGGCTCCGGTTCCATCGGTCAAATGTCTATCAATAACATGTTTTTTTGAATGATCGTACCTAACAAACACAATCTGTAGGTGACAAAGAAATAAAGCTGCTCACGTTTTGAACTACACACCTGACTTTTCCATCTAGATTCCACGCGTATTAACTGCGAGCGCGCAAACTATCTCTGCGCGCGAGCAAATTATCTCTGCGCGCGCAAAACAACCTCTTGCGCGTAACTGTGCGTTCACACCAAACGCGACAAAATCCCATACAAAGTGAACGTATAGCGACGCGTATCGGGCGAATTTTTCGAGAGAGAAAACCGGCGACAAGTTTTGATTTGTCGCCCCACACTTTCGCCGTGCACAGGCGAGCGCTTTCACGAGGATTTTTGACAAATTCGCTAGAGTTGAAATATTTCAACTTTCTGTTGAAACAAAAACATGTACAGGGGGGACAGACTTCACGGGAAACCATGCTGTTACAGATTTATAAGAAAGTGCCGCTTACCCTAACCTCCCACCCTAAGCGGCACTTTCTTATAAATCTGTAACAGCATCCCTGATGAACTCGGATTAGAGCCGCTGCTCCTTTACTTAGAAAGGAGTCAGCTTAGGCCTGAGGTGGTTCAGGCATCTGGTAAGGATGCCCACTGCGCCTCCCTTGGGAGGTGTTTCAGGCACGTCCAGTGGGGAAGTGACCTCGGGGAAGACCCAGGACTAGGTGGAGAGATTATATCTCAACACTGGCCTGGAAACGCCTCGGGATCCCCCCGTCAGAGCTGGTAAATGTGGCCCGGGAAAGGAAAGTCTGGGGCCCCCTGCTTGAGCTGCTCCCCCCGCTACCCGACCCCGGATAAGCGGATGACGAGGAGATGAGAGACGAGATATATCTTTTTTTTATTATTATTATTATTAAATTATTTCACCGGACAATACGGAAGCATAATTATCACTACCGATTTTTTTTCACTTTATTCTGTTTCGGGCATTTACTCCCAGTGCAAATATATGATTAAACGAGTTACTAAAAACAGTGTACCGAAATGGGATCAATTGAGAAGAAAATATTTAAATCATTGTTGCAAGTGGCCTGTATGCATCGCCTTCACATGGTTTTGCAAAGATTTTTTTCTTAAAGATATTGATGTGGATGGTTCCAACATTCTCATCTATTCTTGTTTTTTACATTTCACACAGTGCAAATATGTTTTTGAATGAGTTTCTGAAAGTGGTGTTTTAAGATGGGACATTTGTACGCCCATGTAACAACAACAAAAATCATTTAAAATGTTGATGCATGGATGTGGACTATATGGAAATAATACAATTCCAGGTCTTCTGGAAATGTTTTTGGTCGCTGTGTCATAATTCAGCGTAATATTTAATTTAGATAGATTTTCCCTTTCATGCGCAGGTGAATGACAACGTTCTAAAAATATTGCAGTCATTGCGAATAAAACATTACTAGAAATGCTTATAGTAGGCCTAAACATTTATTTAACCATGGACGAACAAGCATAGCCTACACTGATTTAAAAAATATAGCCTAGGCCTAGAAAATGTAGCGGAGGAGAATGAGGCAGCCGTTCAATTGACTTTCTGTTTACAAAGGTGTCTGACTTGATGATTATTCATGAAAATAGACATTTTGAAATCAAAGCTAAATTTTTTAAATAGTTTATTTAGGTTATTATATAATAGGCTACCGTTTATGCTGAGAATGCTTTCCTTTATGCTACCAGTCTGTGTGCAGGCTTTGTGCAACGTCAAGGGAAAGGGCCGGTAGTTGGAAAAAAAAAATCATTCGATCACTTATTAAGTTCATTCGTTGCTTATGATGGTTTATTCGTTACCCAGTATCATTTCCTTAATTAAGAAGAAAGTTTTGTTCATTTTTTAATTGTAAAATAAATACAATATTTTTCTGAAATTGCGAGTTTTTGAAATTATTGGAAGCGAGTCGAGCTGACCTCGCCTGCTGTACCGTATTTGTAGGCTACTATAGGCTGCTGTAGCCTATATTGGTGAAACACAAAACTGACAATATGGCAGTTCCATGCTCAACGTGGATTTCTAAAGTTTAGCCTAGGCTAGGCCTACTGTACAGTGGCGGCGACTAGCGTCAGGAGCTGAAACATAACTACGGTAGAGCTAAGTAGGTCGAGATCTTCAGACCAACCTTACCAACGAACGACAGAGAGTCGTTGCAAAAAACGTTTCGGGTAAGGGCCGGATTAACAAATCATAGGCCCCTGGGCACAAATGTCTGAAGGCCCCCCCCCTCCCCGAAAAAAATCAGGAAAAAAAAATTCTATATATTTTTTTTATTATTATTATTATTATTGTAACACACACACATAATGACACATAAAGTGTAGCCGGCTTGGTCTTACTCCGCCGACTACTGCGTTGTGTTCAGGTGCATAGATATCACAGGACGCTGCAGTTCTTTTAAGACACTTTACTTTTAGTCTCTCAGTGTGTAGATTCCAAACTCTTTTGTTGGCAGGCAAAACATAAACAGACAAAAGAAAAGGACAACTGAAACATATGGGCTACACTACAAGACAGAAAAACTAAAACTAGCATAGTAAAAAAGGAACGCACGAGGTTAGCTATATCTAATCCCAAAACTTACAAAACAGCAAATACATCCCAAAATCCCAAAACAAACTAACCAACTCTACATGCCCTGACCACAAAACATATTAATGAACCCCCGTGTGCACCTATCTTAAACACATATAATACTAATCTACATTAAATGATTATGGACACACTATTAACACGTATCTTTTGTTGGCAGGCAAACATAAACTGAGCCAGGCACGTTACTGCAGCCTATAGCCATTAAACCAGCCAGTAGAGGGCGCACTTACTCAACAAAATAACAATACAATCCTAGCTATAATGAAAGAAATCAAGATTTTGGTGAAATAAAACTTATATACATAAAATTACATTCGTTTTAATAATGAATTTTAAATGAATACCCTATTTAATAATAATACCATGAACCGTCGCTGCCGAAAAAGTTGAACATTTTTCAACTTTCTGACGCCCCGTGCCCACTACCTCCGTCAGTTGACCGTTGCCCATTGACTTTGAATGGGGACGGACGCGCAATGCATTGTGGATCCGTTCGTTCAGTTGGAGCGTTCGCCACCGTCAGAAAGTTGAAAAATGTTCAACTTTTTCGCCAATCAGATCGCGTATGCAAATTTAAGCACTGTGACGCGACTCGGGCTCTGACGATACTGGAAAGCGGGAAAGCGGGTCATCTTGCCTCGCAACAAGCAGGAAGAAGCGGGAAGAACCCGGCGAAGCGATTTGATTGGCTGACGGATGCCTCTGCAAAGACTACTCCCCCATCGGTCAGCCACGCCTTCCCACGTCCGTTGACTGACGGTGCAGTGGGCACGAGGCGTGACGGTGGCGAACGCTCCAACTGAACGGACGGATCCACAATGCATTGCGCGTCCGTCCCCATTCAAAGTCAATGGGCAACGGTCAACTGACGGAGGTAGTGGGCACAGGGCGTATTGTGTCTTTACGTAAACCTTCCCTTCTTCCGAAATATGAGCTTTCAGAAAAAGCCCCTCAGAATTGCGTCGGCTATGACATAAAACCGGGAAAAAAGATTGTTTGCGAGAGTAGACTTCATAACAAGTAGTAGGCTACAATTATGGATGCCAGCAGGGACCTCTTTGGGCTTCTTTGCTTAATCTAATGAATCAGCTATCAGAATTGCTTGCGATGGTTGAACATCAGCGAGAATTTATCAGGTGATGTTTATAATTGTAATTTATAATGTAGGCCTATCGTAATGTAAATGTTAGAATGGGTGTTAAGTTCGCCTCTTAGTGCTTGCTGCAAATTCACTTGAATCCCATTACTTGGCTCGCTTCAAAATCTCAGCCCTAACCCTCGCTGTTGCGCGTTCACGCGCCGTGGAGCCATGTCCCAATACCAGTTAAAGGTAGCTTAAGGGGTAGGGGGAGGGCTAACATCCCCTCAAAATTGAGATTTTCGATGGGCACCCTCAAATCGCGTCAGTTGTGACTTGCTCCCACAATACCTTGCGAGAAAACGGAAAATCTAAAATATCCTAGACAAGATGGTGGGCGAAAAGTTGCGACAGGATTGGAAAAACACAAATGTAAGTGTTTTCTCTGTAATTAACTAGTAATTATTTTATTAATTATACTCTGCAGCCCGGCCGCGGGCTTCGAAGCCCGGCCGTGGACTCTCGGAAGATCATCAAAGTCCGCGGCCGACTTTCGCGGAAGATCGCAAGGCCGACTTTCGCGGGCCGCCCGACCCCGGTTCTCGGCCGGGCTCTGCAGCCCGGCCGTCGACCGGGCTGCAGACCGGGCTGCATATCATGTCGTATGATATCCAGATCTTCCATGTTCTAGTGACTCCAGGTTAAAAATAAGCTTTATACTAATATATTATATTATATTAGTAATATTCTATAAGTAATATTATATATACTAATATATTATATTATATTAGTAGTATTCTATAAGTATTATTATATATACTGATATATTATATTATATTAATAATATTACATGGTTAATCAATGTATTTTTTGGCAGTACTATATTGTGTACATACTATAGCTATTATATATTGTACATAACATATGGCCATATCAACCAGTTCTGGCATATAATTCCTAATTCCTTCTTATTCGTTTTCTTTCAGGACTTCGTTGAGTCCACTGCCACCAGCCCCCCCCCCACCTCTCCCTCATGCTCCTCCACCCCAGGCACCTCTTCCACCACCCCAGACACCCCTTCCAAGAGGAGAGTGCCAGGGAGCAGGCGAGGCATGAGGAGAGCGAGGCAAAGTTGGCGGAATGGTTGAGAAGACGTGATTCTCCACCATTCTCTCAAAAGCTGAGAGAGAGTGTGTGTGTGTGTGTATTTTTAGGTGTGCGTGTGTGTGTATTTTTAGATGCGTGTGTGTGTATTTTTAGATGTGTGGTTCAGTGTTTCTTATTTAAATAAAGTGTTCCTTCTAAAGTGTTCTTGTTCATAACCGATTATTATCTAAGGGTGCACTCACACTATGCCATCTGGCCGTGGCCGTGGCCTAACCATGCTCAAATCTGCCAGTGTGAGAGTGGCCAGTCTGGCCAGGCCGGGCCAATTTGGTCACTTGGGAGAGGTGTGCTGCTACGGCACGGGCCGCTACGGTACAGATGCTAATGAGCCGACATGCGCACACGCACGGCTACGCAACCTGAGCTGGATGACGTATAGTCAATGCGACGACCACGGACATAATAAAGGCGACGAGCCTTCTTTCCCATTAAACGGTAAACATCGCGTCAAGCAGTTCAACTGTTGGTGTGTTCTCTGTGTTGTTGTCCATTGTTGTTAAAACTCTGACTGGCGGCAGACTTTATTATGGTCCATGCAGCTGACGCTTGGTGATGACGTGTTACGACGTGATGACGTATGTACAAGAGCCTTCCGTGTCCAGGCCACAGCTGCGACGGCCAACGGCCATGGCCAGATGGCCTAGTGTGAGTGCAGGCCAGAGAACAATGGGGCCATTTGAGCACGGTTAGGTGTGAAAACGGCCAACGGCCACGGCCAGATGGCCTAGTGTGAGTGCACCCTAATACCACCTTTAACATGTAGCTAAGTGACATTCAAAATAAAGGTATATTACGAGGGACAAATGGTATTAATTTTTTTTTTTTTTTTAATACTTTATTTAAACATGCCAATTACAAAATATAAATACCATTTCAGGTTAAACATCTTTACAATGGGTCTTGCTCGTTGCCCAAGACAATGGCAGCCAGTCTGTCTTTTGTAACATTACCAGGGGTCTGGTTATCTGCTAGGGGGCACGGGGAGGCCATGATGACGTCACAGGGTAGGGTTGTCCCATTTGGTAGGGGATCGGTTAGGGGTAGCAATGAGGGGTAGCAATGAGGGGTAGCAATGAGGGTTAGGGTTGAGACAGAGCAAAGAAATGGGATTGGGCCATGAGGCTTTGTTGTGACATCAACTGGATGCTCGGGTTGCTCTACTTCCGCACGAGGTTCCGAGGGAAATCTCCAATTTAACATAGTGTTCCAGGCGATTTCCTCCACAATTCCCGGAAACTCCGACTGTGTTGAAGGCCAAATTCAAAGTGGCGGTTACGAACGACGTTGGAAACTGCTTAACTCTAAGCTGCAGGGGAAAGCAGGCGATCTTGGGAGGGGGCCCTTGAAATAGAATTAACCACTTTAGCCACGTCCAGCTTGTCTCGTGTACAACTTGTGTGTGCGTCATTGACCAATTGAATAAAGGCCAGCGGATTAGAAAAGGGCTCCAATTAATCTTAAAACTGCTCAATGGCGCATGGGCGCCATGGATTAAAGAATTGGCGCAGGGCATTATCAAGAGCTGTGTTCGAAATCGTTCCATATCACTCACTCACTATTCCCTAGTGTTATTGCACTATATAGGGAACAAACAAACAAGAATTCGGACACTATACACTGAACATTTCTAAACCGCATTGCATTGTGGTAAACGGGAGTAACATGGGGTGATATCAGCTAAATTGGGCCACTTTTTGGTAAATCGCTTGGGACAAAACCACAATATTATGTATGCATTTTCCATGAGGTTTTATGATCAAGAATGACTGTTTCTGATAATTTTGTGTTTAAATTATTTACTAAAATAGAATTATTTAGGCCCTACAGTTCTTGAAACATCAGCTGTGCCAACTGTTTTTGCATGAGCAGCTTCAGTTAAAATGGGCCAGCTGTTCAGGTTAGATGGGCCAGTCAAACTGCAAAGGGAAATAGTAATTTATCATCAATTTTAATTGTAAAAAACAATCGCTTACACATCCACATAACATTTAAACTGCATTAGACACACATATTCATAGTGCTATTAAAACAACAAGAACCGCATCAGTGAACTGATTTCAGTGTGTGTGTGTGTGTGTGTGTGTGTGTGTGTGTGTGTGTGTGTGTGTGTGTGTGTGTGTGTGTGTGTGTGTGTGTGTGTGAATCAATGCATTCTAGGATGAAAGCAGTGCATTTGAGGAGCATACAAAAGAGAGGTGAAGAGAATGGTATCTGTGATCTGTGATATCTGTGTGTGGGTGCGTGTCTGTGTGCGTGGGTGTGTGCGTATGCACGTAAGTACACACAGACACCCTCTCTCTCTCTCACACACACACACACACACACACACACACACACACACACACACACACACACACACACACACACACACACACACGTGCTAAGATATCAGTTAGGCTACTCTTCCACTAATAAAGCTTCACCACACAAAAGCTACCACCAAGTCATATGTAACAAGCTAAGTTAGACGAACAGCAAAAGTAGTTCACTACATAGGAAGCTAGCCTACTTTGAGTTGCGCTAATTTCACATTACAATCAACATACATGCTTTGATTTAACCAAATGTCATGCACATGTGTTTATATTTGTTTGTGAGCGACACATAGGATGGCCCATTTTAGCTGAAACCATGTGGCCCATTTTATCTCAGTGGGTTAAGGTTAATTGGGCCGCCAAGATAAATATCACTTTTCCCAAAAATGTGTTCATATATATCATATATGCCATCAACACAGATATTATGCATTGTTTTTTCATGTGTATGTTTGTTTTTAATAGATGTATCATCCTTATAAAGGTTTTGTTAGATTTGGTATGCCAGGCTACTATGCAGCTTTCTGGTGCAGTTTCGATTTTAATTATTGCCCCACCCATCATAGCCACCATAAACCAATCAAATCACCTGTTACTTACACCTGTGAAGCACAGTTATGCCAACAGTTTGAAATCCTTTTCAGTCATTGGCTCTCAATTCCAGCGGGGCTGGGACCCCCAAACCTTATATGGCCCATTTTACCAGTTGGCCCATTTTACCTGATATCACCTAGGGAACATCATTACTCAAATTCTGGAAATGTGCCCCTTATGACATCACAGGTGGGCATGTCCATCTAGATGTGTGGATAGATGAGCAACGTTTGCTACAGTCCACTGGGTAGGCTGGTAGACTGATCCATCCAGCACACATCTAGGTGGACACGCCCACCTGTGATGTCATAAGGGGCACATTTCCAATAATAATAATAATAATGGATTGAATTTATATAGCGCTTTTCTAGAAACTCAAAGACGCTTTACAGTGAAGGGGGGACCTCACTAACCACCACCAGTATGTAGCACCCACTTGGGTGATGCACGGCAGCCAATCTGCGCCAGAACGCTCACCACACACCAGCTTGAGGTGGAGAATGAGGGAACTAATGAGTCAGCCAATTATACAGCAGGATGATTAGGGGGCCAGATTGAATGAGCCTGGGCCCAGTTTCCCGAAAGCATCGTTAACCTAAGTGGATCGTGAAGTGCGTCGTACGAGCATCGTACAGTTTTCACACCGCTTCCCGAAAGCATCGTTGGTAACGAACGTCGTGAAAACGTTCGTAGCTAACGAGGACTCCAGGGGTACTCGTAGGATGCTAAGAGCATCGTTAGCCTACTATAGCCTCAGTGGCGTCACCAGCGGACATTCCGTGTATTGGATGTGTTTCATTAAGAAACATCAAATACCACGGAATGCCCGGCACAATTTCACAACCAAAAACACTGGTTACCGCCGATGTATTACTCATAGACTACTGTTAGATTTAAACAGCAAAGATAGAGACATGTTAGAAGTCAACAACAACATAATTTATTGCAGCAATTTAAAATTCCAAAAATACATGCGCAGCCAAAATGTACCGATCAAAAGCCACGTCACAAGCATGGACATATTATAGAATGGACACCGGATTCCAAAATAGAGGCCATTCATTCCTATGTAAAATGCTCAATAACGCAGGGCAACATCAGGGAGAGATATGCTTCCGCATCAAGAGAGCCTAGCTACGCCCTAGTTCATGACATACCGGATGCAGAAATATTCTTGTTTTTTTGGCCGGGCCGGTATTAACAATATTATAAAAATGATACCGTAATGCACCCGTTCTTTGTCTTTGGATCTTTTGAATAAATGGATCAATAAATGGCGAATCGCAATGATCGCAAGCAGAGGAACATGAGAGTCATTGAGCAGCAGCTGAACCAGTCTAAAAATCCCTTCATCACTAAAACACTTTCAGTGATAAAATGTCACCACAGTGCCTTAAAACCATCAAGGCCATTCATGTTAAGTAAAAGGAGGAACCTCGGACATGCGAAGTTAACGGAGCCGTGCACTAGGCCCTCTCGAATGCCGGGCCGGAACAACATTTGTTTCACTACGACTCCTTTCAGCTGCCCACCCCTCCTCCTCCAGCAAAATAAAACGGCTAATAAAACGCTTGATTTTTTGATTTTTTGACGCTTTGAAAAGAGAAAACTTACATTTTTTTAGTACATGGCATAAAGAAAATTATGAGCCTTTGATTGATATCCATTCATTTTTTGCGGAGACACATTCCTGTTCCCCACTTGTATTGGAGTTTACGGAGATATCTACTTCTGGGCTCTAAGAATCGAGGGACCCGTCCACAGACCGCTTAAACAGGTGTAATACCATGGACATATTACAAAATGGACACCGGATTCCAAAATGGGGCCCATTCATGTAAACTGCTCAATGGCGCAGCCGGGCAATATCAAGAGCTGTTTTCGAAATTGTTCCCTATTACGGATATAGTGCACTGTATAGTGTGCTCGCCATTTTGTAGTGGGGTTTGAATTCTAAGTGGTAAATTTCATACACTATACAGTGCCCATATGCCGCATTTCCACTGCAGGGTGCGGAACGGATCGGATCGCAAAGGTGCGGTAGGGAGGGGGCGGTATAGCCCAGCTCAGTTCCGAGGTCGCGTTTCCACTGCCGACAGTACCCTTGGTGGTAGGCCGGATGTCGATCGCCGCGGCAGCTACGTAAACATCGTAAACAACGTCTTCCTCCCCAAGAATGCAGACGAACGTCTCCACCTCCTTGTTCGCCCAAGCAAGCTTTTTACGCGACATGTTAATTGTAAAGAATAATACCTCGAGGCTACTGTTTGTTTGTTTTTATCCCCGCGTCACCCGGAAGTGACGATTCTGTTGACCAATCAACGGAGGGGGGGTGTAGCCAGAATTTCACGGGACCCTTTCAGGCGTCTGGTCTTGTTTTGGGTACCGCAACGGAGGAGTCCCGAGAATGGGGCCGGAACGGGTACGGCAAAGTCCGGGTCACGCCCACTTTTGGCGGTGGAAACGCGACCCGACCCGCACCTTTGCGATCCGATCCGTTCCGCACCCTGCAGTGGAAACGCGCCATTAAAATACCCAAAATTTGAGTTTACATACGATGCACCCTACATGTTACTCGAATATCACAATGCAATGCGGTCGTGTTTTTCCGGAGTAGAAGAAGCTGAATAACCGCGAAAACGAATACATTTAATGATGGAGTCTCCGGCTTTCGTTTAGAAATGTCAACAATTTATTTGGGATTTAACATAGAAAATTTGACATTGTAAATTAATTTAAAAAAACTTGGAACAAGGAAATGTAATATTCAACATCAATACACCTCCAGCTTTCCTCGTGAGTGCCCGGTTTGTTTACATGATGTGGGCGTATCTGTCTGCGTCCCACAAATACCCGGCGCATTTCCTGACGCAAATGACGGGAATACTGAGTGAGTGTATCCACCTTATTCCGGGCGTAAACAAGGGGGGCGCAATATTGGTTCTGCTTTGTGTTGTCTATCTTCCGGTTGAGCAACTCTGTCCGTTATCAGTGGCACAATACATTAGCAATTTTAGTCAAGGTGACCAGCATTATTTGTTCTGTGCGGGGCTGCCATAATAACTGGAATAAAAGACGGGTGTCCTTGCAACAATACTATGTTGTACACGGGAAAACCAGGGCAGAATGTTGTGGGGCAACCTCAATCTTCATCCTCCGCCATCGAGCGATGAGGACCGGCGTATGTATGGAGGTAGATTTGTGTCTTTATTATGCAATCAAAAATAATAGGTTTGAGAGCAAAACTTTCCACACTGCAATCAAAAAATAGATTTGAGAGCAAAACTATCGACACTGCAATCAAAAAATGTTTTATTGCAAGATAAATTAATGTGATAAAAAAAATATTAATGGGAATCCAAAAGTTTTGTTCGCAAACCCAAAAGTTTTGTTTGCAAATCCAAAAGTTTTGTTTGCGAATCCAAAAGTTTTGTTTGCGAATCAAAAAGCTTTGTTTGCGAATCCTAATGTTTAGCTTGCGAATCCAAAAGCTTTGCTTGCTGTTGAGCTGAATCTCGTGGGCGGGACCTACACCGAAAGATGTAAGACACGTCTCTATTGGCCAGTCTCGATCGGAGTGACAGCTTGGCAACATCCGAAAAGCCGCTGCCCCCCGACCGCCTCCAGAAGCAGATTGTCGGCCTGACGGACAGGGTGTTCGTTTGTGCCTCTCAATCCGCGGCGGCGGTCAACAACATCGCCCTGCTCTCCTCTGCCATGGTCTCCTTGTCGCCTGACAGGGAGGCCTACGGGATATTCAGGGCGCGCAAGCGCGCGCACGGGACAAGCTCATAAGGCGAAGCCTAGACGGCATAGCCTACATGAAATAGAACTCCCTCTCTCGTTACTAACTGTGGATGTTGCCAAGCTGTCACTCCGATCGAGACTGGCCAATAGAGACGTGTCTTACATCTTTCGGCGTAGGTCCCGCCCCCCCAAATTCAGCTCAACAGCAAGCAAAGCTTTTGGATTCGCAAGCAAAACTTTAGGATTCGCAAGCAAAGCTTTTTGATTCGCAAACAAAACTTTTGGATTCGCAAACAAAACTTTTGGATTTGCAAACAAAACTTTTGGGTTTGCAAACAAAACTTTTGGATTCCCATTAATATTTTTTTTATCACATTAATTTATCTTGCAATAAAACATTTTTTGATTGCAGTGTCGATAGTTTTGCTCTCAAATCAATTTTATATTGCAGTGTGGAAAGTTTTGCTCTCAAACCTATTTTTTGATTGCAGTGTGAAAAGTTTTGCTCTCAAACCTATTATTTTTGATTGCATAATAAAGACACAAATCTACCTCCATACGTATGTGGCTAAAGGCGCTACATTTGAAGAACCCTCAGAAAAAACCCTACTCTGTTCTTTTCATTTTGTGGACGGGAGACCATCAGATCAACACCCATACCCCGAGAAATGGTTGGGATATGTTATTCCCCCGGCGAAAAAGGCTCGTCGGATGCTTGTGAGGCTCCAAGGTAAGACAACATTTTAGCACCAACAGCTATCAATTTTGCTAGTCGTTAACCAGCTAGCGTCTAATGAGTATGATCAGCATATACCCATAACTATGTCTTGGCTTGACCTCAATAAATTAACAGCATTACAAGATAAGATCAGTTCGAGGCTTTCTAATTTGATGTCCAGGACTGGTTATGTTGAAAGGCAGCAAAATGATTAACCTTATCGTTGATAACTTACTGATGTCTGATGCTGTTATTTCTACAGAGCCCTCAACCAGCTCTGCAATCCAGGAGACTGATGGGATGACGCACTGTGATGCTTCTACACAGGGGAAGTATGCATTCATGGAAGATCACATCTATGCTGTCAGTGACTCACTCCATTGTCCTCTCCTCCATGACCAGGCAACACAGTGTCCTGAATAACATCTTGTACACACCGAACTTCTCCAGAATGATCAGCTGTGTCTACTGTACACTGGGTTGTCAGTGGATGCCTTTGAGGCTTTATCCGACGACCCGAAAGAAGGATGCAGCATCTCTCAGCTACATCCCAAGGATCAACTGTTGATGACCCTGATGGAGCTCCGGCTGAACCTATTGCAGGACGACATTACAGAGAAGTTCAGAGTGTCTCAGTCTGTGGTCAGTAGGATAATCTCTCAGTGGCTGGACTTCATGGAGGAGAAGATGAGGTGCTATGTTCCATGGCTGCCCAGGGAAACTATCAAGGCAACGATGCCACAGAGCTTCAAGGAACATCATCCATTAACCACATGCGTAATCGACTGTTCTGAGACCCCTCTTCAGAGGGCTCACAATCTGGACTCAAGAGGCGAGTCTTACAGTCATTACTATGGACATAATACAATCATGTTCCTAATAGCTATTGCACCATGTGGTTTTATTATGTTCATCTCTCCAGCATATATGGTGGGAGATGCAGTGACAAGTTCATCACAGCCAACTGGGTTTCTGGAGTATCTGCGTCCAGGTGATGAGGGGATGGCTGACTGAGGATTTGTTATCCAAGATCTTCTGTTTGAACGTAAAGTCAAGCTCGTCCTGCCAGCTTTCACCAGAAGATGCCTTCCCTTGTCCAAAGAAGACACCACCAACATGAGGCGCATAGCCACAAGAGGGTCATACGCCGCCTGAAGAACTACAGAAAAGTCTCTTAAACTCGGGTCCGCGAGCGACTAGAGGCTCACGGAGGCCCTAGAGACCGCGAGTACAATGTATTGTCTAAGATGTATGCAATAAATGCTGAGGGCGGCTTAAACCTTGTTTAACGTGTGATTCGTACCTGGAACCCGGCTCATTGGGGGAGCGGGGTAACACATTTGGTGGAAAATGCAGGCATTCAAAGACCTCACTGCAACCACTTGGTAAAGTACCCCACCAACCCGGAATGCAGAACCCGGACGGGACAGCCCTGCCGCTGCCGCAAGAGACGCCGCCGCCCCCGCAAGAGACGCCGCCGCCGCCGCAGCGGGAGACGAGGCCGCAGCTGAAGACGAGGCCGCAGCTGAAGACGAGGCCACAGCGGGAGACCGGGACGTGACGGTGCCGTCGGCCTACGCGGACGAGGGGACAGGCCGGCCCTGCATGCTGGCGACCTGTTGGGCACAGGAAGCATCCGGGTGCCCAACCGTACCTGCGAGGGTTATGAACAAAGAGACACAGGCCATATTGGACACCGGCAGCATGCTCACCCTCCTCCGCCCCGACCTGGCGGAGGGAAGGGAAGGGTCACCCATAGAGGTGACGTGTGTACACGGGGACGACCGGACATACGAGACCTGCCACGTGGTCATCCGGACACCACAGGGGGTGTTCACGGCTAGGGCAGGGATCGTACCACACCTCCCGGTACCGCTCCTGATCGGGAGGGATTGTCAAGATAGCCCACCAGAAGCAGATCAGGCCTCACCGGGAGGTCCACCAGAAGCAGACCGACACTGATGCCTTGTCCCGACGCGATTCCTGCCTGGGCGAGTGTGGCGTCCCGCCCCTTAAACCTCGGTCCGAACGGACCCGAGGTTTCATCCTGGACGGAATATACTACCGTCATCCACCAGCCGGCGACGGAGTGCACCCGTTGAACCCCAATCAGCGAGATGGGAGACACCTGGCTGGACAGCCAGGAAGACATTTTAAAAGGGGCACGAGGACTGACATTTGGAAGGAACGGGAGCGAGGAAGAAGGAAGCGCTCGGGTCCGCGAGCAACTAGAGGCTCACGGAGGCCCTAGAGACCGCGAGTATAATGTATTGTCTAAGATGTATGCAATAAATGCAGAGGGCGGCTTAAACCTTGTTTAACGAGTGATTCGTACCTGGAACCCGGCTCATTGGGGGAGCGGGATACCACAGTGTGTGTGTGTGTGTGTGTGTGTGTGTGTGTGTGTGTGTGTGTGTGTGTGTGTGTGTGTGTGTGTGTGTGTGTGTGTGTGTGTGTGTGTGTGTGTGTGTGTGTGTGTGTGTGTGTGATGGATTCCCAAGGCCCGCCGAGCCCAGAGAGGAAGCTCTTACTTGTTAATATGCCGTTATTAGGCGTGTATGTCGCTGTCCATGGGGCCAAATTGTGTGTTTGAGTGTGATGGATTCCCAAGGCCTGCCGAGGCCAAATAGGAACTTCTTACTTGTTGATATGCTGTTATTAGGCGGGTTTGTGTTTCTGCAGACCGGTTCCTGTTTAATTTTTGTACTATGGAGTTCAATCAAAATTTCATGGAATATGGTTTGATAATCACCTTGTCCAATTTATTCTATGGAGCAGTTCACTCGCCGTGTGCCTAAGCTTTCGTTAGTATGTGCTCATTATACCACTGTGAAGGGGGTCGCTGGCCCTCCGCTGCGCGTCGGGGCCGGACAACGCCCCTTAACAGTGGTATAATGAGCACATGCCACAGCCTGTCGTGATCTATTGCATATATATATATATATATATATATATATATATATATATATATATATATATATATATATATATATATATATATATATATATATATATATATATATATATATATATATATATATATATATATCTACCTGACATTTTTATTTTATTGTTCCCCTGCTTTGGTAATGAGTTGTAACTGGTCATTTAACAACATTTGGAGGAGATAATCTGCGGGTTGGTCAGGGGTGTCACATGCCACCGCCGCCTAGGCCTACACTTGTTGCACTTTTTTTTGCCGATTTCGGATGACACAAAGCAAAATCATCTCTACAGATGCCATGTTTGCGATTGTCGATGCCGTTAATTTGATCCGGAGGTATGATTCGGCCGCTACTATAGATATGAATCAACCTGAGACCAGCGGGTGTCGGATCATTTCTGCAGGCGTTTTTTGTTGCGATTTTTTGCATTAAGCACTGTAGGCGCTTCGGTGAGGCTGTTATGAAGTTCACTATTTATTGGACCGTGTCTAGACAGTAACGAACATCCCTGACCATAGTTAATCGCGTTTGTAGTCTACACTCAGACGTGAACTCATTATTGCAGGTCTAGACTCCGTGCGCAGCCCCGCCTTCTCCAGTGAACCAAGAAACCCCGCGCCCTGACGACCGGGGGTTGATCCCCTCGTATTTCGAGGAAAATTGAGATAAGAAGGTGAAATTGCCGGGATTGACAAGCTGCGACCGATCCGGCTTGGCGGCGTATCCTGCCCAACTATGTGGGCATGATCTAGACCATGCTCTCCTAATCGGGTCAGCAATAGCCGTTGTGCTCAGCCACAGTCACATGTAAATCAGTGTATTATTTTTGAGGATAATAAAGAGTCCAGCTTCCCTCTGTCTCTAGATGGAGCACCGTCAGAAGTACGGAAAGATTTTCAAGTCCCGCTTCGGCCCCCAGCTGGTGGTGTCCATCGCTGACCGCGACTTGGTGGCCCAGGTGCTGCGGGCCGAGGGAGCCACCCCCCAGAGGGCAAACATGGAGTACTGGAAGGAGAGCCGTGACATAAGGGGATGCTCCACCGCACTCATCTCTGCGTGAGTAACCTTTGACCTGTCTTTTTTCGGACCACATGAAGCTATGGTAGGCTAGCTGTAAACCCGCTAAAATATCAAGTAAAGTGTCTAGTGATGTTTGGAGAGGGCAGGGTCCAATACTGGCATAATATGTGGTGTCAGGGCCAACACTTAATAATCCAATCATAGTATCTATAATCCAATCATAGTTGGACTAAGCCAATAATTTGACTTTCCTGAGTGTCATGTAAACGCACTGACTGACCTAATATGCTAATGAGAGTGTCGGAGTCTTTAGGGTCTGGGGTGCATAACATGTTGGGGCTAGGGGTGCATAACATGTTGGGGCTAGGGATGCATCATTTACCAATTTCACTATTAACCATGGTTTAAACGTCTCGGTTTGAAAGGCACAGCCACACCTAGTGTTACTGTCCTCTCTATCAAAAAGGACATTATGGTGTATTATTTTTTTATGACCAACCGTTGAACAGTGTGTTTAAATTGTAGTCTATAATCGTTGCATGGCTAATTGGGGCCTTTGGATTGTTGAAGTACATGGGGGCTGATCATTGATGTACTTGTTTTATAAGTGTTGCATTTTAGTAAGGACAAATCATTTCAGGATTAATTACTCTGCAAATACTAACACTTATCATGCAACTACTATGTATAGTACTAATATTGTATCATCATGCAACAACATCGCTCATTATAACGCCCATACACTACAGCTGCACTTAAAAATAATTAAAAAGTTATTATGGGTCGTAAACATGGGATAACATGCCCTGATCCTTCCAATAACTCTAATCCAAAAGTATTTTTTTCATCTTATTGTAAGAGTTCATTTACTGAACTTACACAATGTACTTGAAACTGTTTTAGGCAGATTTTACGCGACACTCACCGTCGACACGACACTTCTATTATTATATATTGGATCTTTACATTTGAATATGTTTACAAACAGGAGTACCAAAAATTTAAATGATCAGACAAACTATCCAGCCATGTTAACGGTGCTTGAAAACATAATTTATGAGCAGAAATCTGCATACATTTTCTTTTGCACTTACTGATAAATCATAAAATTAAGATTAAGGACCCCTGAATTGTCATCACCTTCCCCCCGTTTGCTGCACTGCTGGTTAGATAACATGTTGGAATCTTTAGAATGTTGCAGTACATAACATGTTGGGGTCGTTAAAGTCCTGCGATCCTTAGAATGCTTAGTTTAATATCTTGTTGAAGTCATTAGAATGTGGGATACATAACATGTTGGGGTCTCTCTAGTGTTGAGGTACATAGCACAGTGTAATGTTTGAAGGTTTTGAGTGTAATGCATATATCAAAAGTTGTGTTGCTCTTTGTGTCCTGCAGGGAGGGTGAGAAATGGCTGAAGATGCGTAGTGTGTTGCGGCAGCTGATCATGCGGCCGCGAGACGTGGCCGTGTTCTCAGAGGATGTGAACCTTGTGGTGGACGACCTGGTTAAGAGGGTCGGCTCCCTACGCAGCCGATCATCTGACGGGGAGTCTGTGGTCAACATCAATGACCTGTTCTTCCTGTACGCCATGGAGGGTAGGTGATGTTTTCACATAACAGTCTTGCCAGATAGGACGCTTCCTCAGTGCAGAAAGAATCCTAACCCGTATGAGAATAGGAGAGTCTTCCCCTTATCCTTCCTACTCTCCTCTCCCCCCTCGTTCATTTCTTCCTTCTCCTCTCTACTCCCTCTTCCTCTCTCACCCACCTTCTCCTACCTATCCTCCTCTCTTCTCTCTGGCACCAAGGAAGTTTGGTTCCACTGGCTGAATGTTTGATATCAAGGAGATGTACTGGGAAAGGTTAATAACTACCATATGTTTCAATGCTTAATGGCAAGCATTTAAATGACAGCCATAACTCATTGGAACGGCGCTGTGTGTTGATTTCTATGCTTAAAGTACAGCTGGCCTCCTGCCTCAATTATTCAAGAGGCAGAAAGGGGAAGGAAGGAGAAGGAGGAAGAGACTGACTCTATGGAGTCAGATTGATGTCAAAAGTATCGTCTTCGTGACGAAAAAAGCTGATGACATGATTTCAACATGCAGGCGGGGTGAAGGGAAGGGGGGGAATTCATTGGTCTTGTCTACCAGCTCGACTGAGGGCATGCAAAAATGCGAAACTTCAGAGAAGCTGGCTAGCCTAGCTACTGGCTAAGCTTGTCATTAGCCTCCAAGCCTAGCAACCCGCTGGATATGCTTGTGGCTTGGTTGGTTAGTAGCCTATGTCTTGTAACAAGCATGCTGGGTAATCAATGACCAGACAATCTAGTAGCTGATCCTGCGGATTGCTAGGACGCCTCCACATCAAAAAGATGTAAAAACTCCAAGTCTCAGAAAAAACAATAGTGTATCTTTTTGTTTCAAGAGTGATAAATAAATAAAAAATATAATAATAAAATTGTGAATAGGGAATTGTTAATAAGTCATAATTATGTGTTTATTCCATATGCATCCTCTGCAGGAATGGCCTCCATCCTGTATGAAACTCGTCTAGGCTGTCTGGAGGAGGAGGTGCCAAAAGATACGCAGGACTATGTTCAGCTCCTTCAAGACCACCATGTACGCCGGGGCCATCCCAAAGTGGCTCCGGCCTGTCCTACCCGGGCCCTGGGAGGACTTCTGCAGCTCCTGGGACGGCCTTTTCAACTTCAGTAAGAAGTGTGTGTGTGTGTGTGTGTGTGTGTGTGTGTGTGTGTGTGTGTGTGTGTGTGTGTGTGTGTGTGTGTGTGTGTGTGTGTGTGTGTGTGTGTGTGTGTGTGTGTGTGTGTGTGTGTGGCTTTCTGTTGCTTCTGCACAATCTCTCACTCTCTTCCCTCTTTCTTCTCTGCCCCCCCCCCCCACCCCCCTTCTCCAGGTCAAGTCCATGTCAGTAAGAGGTTGGAGGAGGTCAGAGGTCAGACAGAGCGGGGGGAGGAGGTGAAGGGGGGTCTACTCACCCACATGCTGGTTACCATGGAGATGAGCCTGGAGGAGATCTATGCCAACGTGACGGAGATGCTGCTGGCAGGCGTCGACACGGTGTGTGTGTGTGAGAGAGGGTGTGTGTGTGTGAGAGGGTGTGTCAATGGATGGCCTGGTGTTGAAGTTTGGTGTGTGTGTGTGTGTGTGTGTGTGTGTGTGTGTGTGTGTGTGTGTGTGTGTGTGTGTGTGTGTGTGTGTGTGTGTGTGTGTGTGTGTGTGTGTGTGTGTGTGTGTGTGTGTGGTGTGTGGGTTCTAGTGTTGTATTTCAAGGATTGTGTTTCTTTGGCGCCAATATCAGGGTTTCAGCCTGAGGTCAGCACATGCGCACACGTACATTTACTCCACAGTTTAAGATGTTCTCACCCAGATCCAGTTTCTTGTCATTTTGCCTGAGATCCTCACAGGGTGGGACTTTTATCTTGTTTTCAGCTCAATGTGGTTCGTGTCACATTCACGCACCCACACTATTTTGCACTTGTGTAACAACTTTGTTATACAACTTGTATAACAACTTTGTTTACAAGTGCATAGTGTGTGTGTGTGTGTGTGTGAGTGTGTGTGCGCACGCCTGCGTGCGTGTGTGTGTCTGGCCCCTCCTTTGGTCAAAATATGTAATGCGCCCAGCCAGTGGCCATCCGAAAACAGTAGCCATGCCAATTAGCCTGGCTTAGGGGGTGGACCTAAAAGGGATAGGTAGCTACCTGACTACTATGGGATTCATATCCCAAAAAGACATTTACCCAATCCCATGAGTCCCAAGCTCTCAAATTAGAAGGTATTCCAGAAACCGCCACACTAATTGGAGTGATCTCCAAGCCAGCATTCTTGAGGAATAGGAAAGGAGAGATGAGCGGAAGAAGCTATGAAGACAAAGACAGGAGGATAAGGAGTCGAATACCAATGCCAATAACTCCAATACACACTTAACTACAAACATACTCCTTCCAACTTTAATACACACTAACAACAAACCTATTAATGAGATATGGAATAGAGGAAACAACAGTACTGATAATAATGAACATGGCTCAATATACCCAGACTGGAGACTCAGACTGACTGCCTGGTATTGGTATAGTATTTAGCAAAGCCCTTTGCTACAGTCTTTTGTCGGGTGAATCGGTCGCTGCCAAGTGGAGATCCTTTGTTCTATATTCAGCTCTGTGTCTCTCTTAAAATGACCCTCTTGCTCTGGCTCTCTCTCCAGACATCGTTCACCCTGACCTGGGCGGTCTACATGCTGGCTCTGAACAAGGAGGTGCAGCAGGAGATCTATGAGGAGGTGCTGGGGGTCCTGGGGCCGGAGGAGACCCCCACCGCCGACCAGGTTACTCGCCTCCCCCTCGTCCGAGGCCTCGTTAAGGAGACGCTCAGGTACACACAAATACCCTGACTCACTATCCATGTTTCATAACTTCATTTATTACTGAAAACCATTTCGCGAGTACGGACTATGGCTTAGCTGAAGACGTCTGTTGTGTGGTAAAGAAGTCGGAAATACTGACTACGCCTTTACTGCATACTTCTGTTGCCTGGAGAAGAAGTCTGAACTTTTTGCTTGGAGGTGGAGGGTTAGATGGTCGGGAATAGCGTGTTAAATGGTACGGAGGTGGAGGAAAAGAGAGTAGGGTGGTGGGGGGCCGGTGGGCAGTTGTAGGGTTAGATGCTCGGAAGCTGGAGGGTTAGATGGTGGGCAGATGGAGGGTTAGATGCTTGGAAGGTAGAGGGTTAGATGGTGGGGAGGTGGAGGGTTTGATAGTTGACAGGTGGAGGGTTAGAGGGTAGGGAGGTGGAGGATTAGATGTTGGGAAGGAAAGGTTGAGGCAGAGGATGCGAGTAAAGAATGATAAGAGAGGCGGGTAGAAAACGGGAGTTTAAATAAATACAGGTTGTTACATTACTGAGTCACTCCATTTTAAATCTCTCCTCGTGAAGAACCTGCTCCCTGCGGCTCCTCGCTTTCTTGGTTTGCTCCTCCCGGTCGTCTTCCAGAGGGAATGGTTTTAAAGCTGCGTGTGTAGAGAGAGAGAGAGAAAGAGAGTCTTTGTTTGTCCGGTGCAGGCTATTTCCAGTTCTCCCCGGCAACGGGCGGGTTACCCAGGATGACTTGGTGGTGGGAGGATACTTCATACCTAAAGGGGTGAGCAGGACACACATAATCATGCCTAGATCAGTCTTTCCCAAAGACTGGGTCGCGACCCACATGTGGGTCGCGGGAGATTTGGTTGCATGATATATATATTTTTTTTTTAGCATTTAACAAACTTTCAACAAGAAGCATGTATTTGATAGTACTGAATGTTTGTATTGTTCTGATCATTTTACTTATAACATTGAATCTAGTTGAAAAGCTAATGTACATTGTGAGAGGAAATAACAACAATGAGATAGCCAAAACAAGGAGAGGGGAACTCTGCCTAAATGCATTTATTTGGTCTCATTTAGGGCTGAGTATTTAATATGTGTATTATGTTTTCAATAACGAGTGAATAAAAAAAAGTTGTGATTTATCTCTTCGAAATGGCTGGTTTAAGTTCATATATAAGGGGATGCGGAATTGGCAGTAAAAACTTTCAGGAATGTTCATTTATGCACAAACTTGTTCAGCTCACGATTTTATAAATAAGGTCTATTGTGAATTGGGTCGCGATGGTTTGTAATTTAAAAAAAAATGGGTCCCCAGAAAAAAAGTTTGGGAAACACTGGCCTAGATGACTAAATGTTGAGTCTCTCTGGATTAAAGTGTCCTAAATGACCCTATGTGCTTCATGGTGCCAGACCCAGCTGGCTCTTTGTCACTACTCCACATCTATGGAGGAGGAGAACTTCCCGGACGCCGGAGACTTCCGTCCGGCACGCTGGGTCCGAAAGGACAACACGGACCGCGTGGACAACTTTGGCTCCATCCCGTTCGGCTACGGCCTCCGCAGCTGCATCGGCCGCAGGGTAGCGGAGCTTGAGATGCACTTAGCCCTTGCAAGGGTAGGAGCAATACACACACACACACACACACACACACACACACACACACACACACACACACACACACACACACACACACACACACACACACACACACACACACACACACACAGCAAATCAACACTCATCAACTGGTTGAATGTAAATGTTAAAAGTGTTTTATCTCCTCCTGTCAGCTGATCCAGAGGTTCAACATCGACGTGTCCCCACTTCTCTCCTCGGAGGTCAAAGCCAAGACCCATGGTCTGCTGTGTCCTGCGGCGCCCGTACATATCCGGTTCAGAGACAGAGACCCCTAGACACGCTGGAGACAGAGATAGATACCTAAAGACAGACACCATAGACCTAGACCACCTAAAGACATAGACCCCTTTAGACATGGTGCAACTAGACCCACTACCACCTTACAGACATAAACCCCTTCTAGGCAGACCAAATAAACCCCCTTGTGAAGATGTGAATGGCATCTTCACTGTGTTAACATGTTTTAAAAGATTCACGTGTTCCTGTCCGGCTGTTAGCCCTGTAATAGTCTGCAGCTGTGGCTCATAGGTTAATTGAGCCACACCCATTCTTGTGCTCCTTAAGAGGGCCAGAGTTCTAGACTGGAGGGAGGCTTGAGTTGTGCAAGTGACTCGACCTTTGTGTTATTGTTTTTAAATAAAAATATGTTTTTACCAACAGTGCGTCAAGGAAACACTTTTTCCACCCCTACACAATAACTGACAAAACCACCTAGCGAGAGAAACCAAGAGACATAAACCAGTGGAGGCTTATCCAGTGAGGAGAGGGAGGAAGATCCTACTTAACATTGTTGAGAATAAAAAAATTTGATTGGCCAGACCACTGTAATGAATTAATGCCCTTAAATATCACTACTTTAATGCCTTTGTATATGTAATGTTCGTTTCCATGGGTAAAGGGACATTAGCACCCCCTATCGCCAATTACATTTAAAATGGCATCACTTCTGGTTTTGTGTCTTTATTTTTCTTAACACAATTGTAGCTGAAAATATGATGGACCCAGATTTTTTTATTTAGTTTTACAAATCATGAGAAGGCCAGAGTTGACGCAGGGGGAGAACACACAACACAACAGCTGTGGCTATGACAAAAGGGATGCTGTACTCCTCAAATTTCTGTCTGGATCCATGCATAGTGTATCTTCATTTTTCAGGTTCACCTCACTTCTTTTCACCCACTGTAGGGAAGATAGAGGCCGTTCTGACTTCTTACCAAAATAATGAGTCTACGCTATGAGTGAGGCAAAAGCAATTTAATTTTCTTGATTGATGGGAGCGCTAGTTTCTAAAGGAAATACGCCAAATAAAGATCAATGGATCAATGTTGATGTCACACATATTTGAGAAACCCTCAAAAACAGGTGTCCAAAATACAACCAAAGATGGACATGACCAGAACATATCTGGTCATTTCTCTGATGACAACCTCTGCTACCATCCGGAACACACCCGAAAACATGCCTTATACTGAAAGACAAAGCATGTACACTATATATCGTACACTGTGATGCCATGTGTCATCAGGTAATTCACATCCAATGTCCTGTTCCAATGCAGACTTAGTCTTCAACCATGATGGTGGGTTCATGTTCGGGATCATGTTATTTATTATGGAGTTTGCACCTTGGGATTGAGGTCTAAGCAGAACTCAACCGGGCCCTTGGCAGGACTTTGTTAGCCTGGGTATACCCATGCTGCCTTGCGCGCATATACTACACAGTATAGCTTTCCAACCCATTTTTGTGTAGTCCACCTTCGTGAAATGTGTGGGATAAAATGTGTGATAAACAGGAAAAGGCCCTGCCACACCTGACACCTGGAATGGGGTAATTTTGGGATTACTGTTGAACTTGGCTAGTTCACCCGGCTATGAACTGATACTTGATCAATCATATTCCATAAGCACTGACCTAGATGCATCTGACACTTCTGAAGGTTTCCCAAAGATAAAGATGTGAGGAAGAAGTGGGAAGGGGCTTTGAGGAGAGAAGGTTTCACTGCGTGATTATTCAGATTATTCAGTGGTCTGCAGTCAACATTTTAAGCAGGCTGATTTTGACGGGACGGGTCAGGTTGTCAGACTATTTGATGGTGTTATTCCATCCCTCTTCAGCTTCCCGGTTCACCTCAAAAGAGTAGGTGTATCATCATAAGGCTAGCATTCATAAATGTAAATATTATATTGTCAAACAAACTTATCCTTTTATATATTGTATTGTGTATTATGTATAATATTATGTATTATTTAATTTTATTATCTTGTTTTTTTAATATTAAAGTTCTTTAAAGCTGACCGTTTTTTTCCCCCATCGCGGGGATTATGTTCCCAGTTTTGATCTCGGATGTCTGGTCATTTACAGCATATCAGAATATTCTATTAGTGTTAAGCCAACTATGAATAATAAAACAGGCCAAACCATGTGTCCTTTATCATAGCTACACGTATGACAAAAAACCGCATGAGGTATTCAGTGAGGTATGATTAATTAAATGCACTGAGTGGAGCGGATGACCACTCCCAAGGTGGCGGCCCCGCGTCTCGTCAGCGCCAGTAGGCGGTAGCGTTCGATGCTCCAACGATTATATAAGATGTCTATCTGGTCACCACATACCACGTTTCGTTTTGTTTACGCGACGAATACCCTGGAAACGTATGGATTTCCGGCGCATAACTATGGTACACATTTCCCCTGTGCCTATTCTCTAAAGTTTACTAGTTCCTAAAACGTAATTGTTTTCATTATTAAGGGAATGGGAAATAAGGGAATAACTGAACCTATACAAATCGATTCAAACGACCTATATATAAACGTTATTCCAGCCGGTCATGTCTGCTAGTGCAAGGAACGGCCCACTCCGTGGCGTAGGGTGTCGTGCCTCTCTCGATTGGTCAATACGCCATCTGTGTGGGAAATTCGAAAGACGTTGGGTGGAGTGCATTTCCTGTTTTGCCATACTATGTTTTAAGAAAAGACCCGCTAAAAGTAGAGACGTATTTGAACAGTTTTCTATCTCCTCGCTAAAATGCCGACAACATTGAGGCCAAATGCGAATGAAAGTCACGACACGCCAGTAGAGGAGTTTGAGTTGAATCTCGATTCTTACGTCCACGTCGAACTTGAAACTGAAGATGGCAACGAAATTCGTATCGGAAATGAATCTTTCGGTTTAAATCAAGGTTAGTCCACTTTTTTCAATGCCGGCTGGATAAATGAACAATTATTTAGGGTGAATGCGTACTTGGTTCCTTATCATCAGATAATGTTGGAGCTCTTGGTTTATGTAGTTTCACACTGTCAGAAGATCTAATTCAGCGTGTGTGTTTTTCTAGCTCTATAACAGACATTATTTGGATAATGAAATATACATTAATATTACAATTGATTCTATTTCTCTTAATTAGGACTTGTCTTCAGCAACCTCCATGTGTGCCTCTGCGCTCCGTAATCACTCCGCAGCAGGGTCACAGTCTGATGCAATTAACGTTAGCTCGTCGTTATTCACAACTTTCTAACGTATTGTATTATATTTTTGGTTACCTAGAATATTCACCGATGTGTCGTTAAAACGCAACGAGACTGCATCTATACGCTACTGTAGCACTCCAGACTTGGATCAGCTGATGTTTCCCTGCTTAGCCGCATAAAGCTTGCTGCGCTCCGTATGATCACGTATGACACCACATTGCTGTTTTGGCCGAGGCTACACTCGAAACCATTACATCATCGGTTGTTGAATACCATAGTTTGAGAGCAGTGCTCCAAACATAGCCGAGGTACTGATTAAAACGGAAGATGCCAAACAATAAGTAGATTTTAAAAGTGTTTCAAAGCGTATATGGGAGTTTTTCATGAGGAAAAATGCTCGAGTACTCGCAAATAACCGATTCGACATTGGTAAAAAGTGAAAAAGACCAGTGTAAATTCGCCCCCAACAATCCGCGGTGTGATTCAATTGCTAGGTGTGGCGCGCAGGAGGCACATAAGGGGGGGCATTTCAATGCTGACTAGGACGTTAACGCCCGACTATAATTGCTGTTGTCCTTTTCTTTGGAAGGCATAAGTCAGAAAGATAGTGGCCAAGAAGATCACGATGAAGTAGATGATGGCGATTCAGACCACTTGAACAGCACAGACAAATCTGGGACCCGGTTACAGAGAGCTGAAAGACGTTGTCGCGGTGATGTCACTCTCCCTGACACATTCCAAACAAACCAGCTTCTCTACTATGAGCGATTTAAGGCCTACCAGGACTATATGCTTGGTAATGCATAACATTTTTGAAAAAGTTATCCATATTATAGTTATTTCATCCAGCATGTACAAAAGTCACCAAAGCTATGGTTTATTACAATGTTTTTTCTGCATTTATATTTATAGGTGTTTACTTCTTTGCAAAAATTCAATTTGGGTATTTAATCTTTGCCACCAGGTGACTGTAAGACATCAGAGGTCAGAGCCTTCATATCAGACTATCTGGAAAAGGCAGTAGAGCCATGTGACTGGCAGGCCCTATGGTCCACCGATGTCTTTGATGTTCTTGTTGAGGTGAGTTTCATGTGTTGATCTACAGTATGAAAAGTTTTTATATTCAACACAAATGTTAAACTAGTGATGATGTTCATCTATTTAGTCATCATGAATTATATTTTCTAATTCGGTAATTAATTTGTTTTATGAATAGATTCATACATTTAGTCATTTCTAGTGTATTTTACAAATTTTAACAAATGTAAAATTCCTTTGGCCTCTGGCAACTTTAATATTTGATTAAATTCTTATATTAAGCGATTTGGTAGTTATATTTCCATGAATGGCCTTAAGTCTGTGCTATCAATACCTTTTTGTAAATACTTTTGTTTCCTCATTAGCATTTTTTTCTTAAGCCACTTAATTGCTGTTACTGTGATTACAGGTGCATGCTGTAGATTGCAAGGAGCTGAAAGCATGTGTTCAGCTCGCGCTACCTATCCAGTGTGAGACCCATGGATGTGATCTGAATGAGGAGTCCATGAGAGTGCTGCTAGAAGCCACACAACACAAGGTGCCTCTACAGGAACTCCAGTTGGTGTTTGAAGATTCAGGGGACTTGGACCAGACAGCCCTGGCCATTGAACACCTTAGGTATAGAGTAATTCTAGGGCGACACTGTGTTAATGAAAAATGGTTGGGTGATTGAAGTTGGCTCTCCGTTATTATTTTTGTTTAACTCTATATATTTAAATCAATTCATATAATCAAAACCCTTCCACAGATTTTTCTATCAGCATATTTGGAGAATCTGGGACGATGAAGATGAAGATGATGATTTTGATTACTTTGTTCGCTGCGTGGAGCCTCGTCTCAGACTGTGAGTGAAACTCATTGCAACTAATTCCTGCAACTCAAATTGCAGGAATTATTAGTGAAACGATGAAACAAATCCTGTAAGAGTCACGCATATCAAATCGATTCACAACTACCAAAAATGTAGGTAAACAATGACAAGATATGATTGAAGCCCGTAGTCAATAATCTGACCCCAAAGGCATTTCAAGTAATAGTGAAGACAAGAAGGGAAAAGGAATAACCTAACGTTGCATCCGGACTCTTGAATAAGAACTATTGTATTGTGGTGCGTAGAGCAGTGAGACGGACAGTTCCCCCTTTTAACAGCTGCACTAAATAACTGGAATAGGTTTCAGTTTTCAGGAGTTGCTTCTTGAAGTGATTTTCAAAGCTGGTTGCTAGACCTCCAACATCGGTCTGCAAGACCAGGGTGAGCTGTAGAAGTCATGGGGTGAGTTCAGAGAACGGGCTCGACTGGGGTGGACTCATTTGACTGGGGCGCCCCCTGGTGGTGACTCATTTGAAGGGCGCAACATAAGGCAACAGACGTAGGGTGAGGGTGCAGAGGCACAAAACCGCGAAACCAGGTATCACACAATGATATTTATTTACAAAAGAAAACAAGCAACCCAGGGGTCAAGGAGGATTAACAGTGGCACCAAAGGAAACAAGGAAATAATAACCCACCCCCCCCCTTGACAGGTGCTAAGCACCCAAAAATACAGTGGGTGGTGCACACTCTAATCTATGGTTGTAACAACGGGTAAACCTACGTGATGCAAGATGTAGACCCCAGGGTATCCTCCTGTCCTCACTTTCTCCCCAAAAACAGCCGGGTTAGAGCACTCCTAAACGGCCGGGTTAGAGCACTCCTAAAAGCACCGTTCCTTTTCTTGTCCATGTTGGAAGCTTACCTGTGAACACGACGGCAGTGCTTTGTGCGCCACACTTTACTATCCATGGAGGACACAGAGTGTACCGCAAGCCTTCTGTCGGAAAGGCAACGCTTCCGCCTAACAATGTTCCTCTCTTCCCTAACCATAGCTACTTTGACGTCCTGGAGGACCGTGTTCCAGCAGGACTGGTGGCAGAGTACCACTCCCTGTTGGCCCGCTGCTCAGAGTTATTCCAGGAGTTCTCCTCACTCCGCAACGACCTCACCTGCGACTCAGATTGTGAGCTGGACAATGTGTCGATGGTGGAGGGTGTCAAGCTGTATGACCAGCTGGAGATACTGAAGCGCAAGCTCTGCATCATTGAAAACCCGCTTTTACGGTGAGGTGTGATTTGACTCTGGTATACGTGTATTTTTCCAGTCGTAATATGAATGGTGTCTGATACTACGGCCCCTGTTTAAGTCACTTCAGGTTGGGTCTCATTTAGAAACGATTGCATCCGTAAGGAAGCCATATCTGCTGTTTGTATAATTGTTAAGTTGCCATTCTGGTCCGAGCAGTGTCACTGGTGAGGGAACCAGATTATAACAATGCATGGATGAAACAAAAAAACAATTTGCCAGAGAAAATAGACATTTGCATTGTGTCTTGACCATACATTTTGCCGGCACAATGTGATGACTTGGGATACGACACCATTGAGACCAAAGTGAATGTATAAATAGCTTTTCTCTTTATCATCTGTCATCTCACACCCTACAACCCCAAGCCAGACAAATGCTTTACATGCTATCTTTCACAATTGAAACCTCCAGGTATGTGCTTGGGTACAAGGGGAATGCACGCCAGCATTGTGTCGAGGCAAAAGGTTCCAGGGCATCCGGGGGAAGGGTCATCCATGTTGTCACAGCATCCACTTCAGCCAGTCAACTCCAGTCCCTCCTGAATGACAAGTTGCTGCACCTGTGCTCTGCCGACGACACTGAAATACAGGTAGGAGTGCTTTATTTAAATCTTAATAAGGTCAAAGAATGGAGAAGAATCAAATGTTCATTATTGATAGCCTCCAAAGATGGTGTAGGTAAGGTTTTGAATTTATAGAGAGCTCAGAAGAGCGCAAAAGTTTGATGATAAACGTCTCCAAAAAAGGTCCCCTACCTACATCCCTACATTACTCTTCCATTGATATAACACTGTGTGCAGACATGTGATTGCCAGGCAAGATGGATTCCCTGAACCAATGAAAGGAGAGAAGCACTGATTGGTTGGAAATTAGATGGGAGCAATCTAAAATTGGAATCGTCTCCTACAGAGGCAGGTGCAGTCCAATTGAGACGGATAATCTTATAGGACATTTTCCTAAGGGATGACTATGGATCTTCAGATTGATTTCAGTCAAATTAAAAGCCCTTGAATCAGCACATTTAATGTGCACGACTGAGATCTGACTAATTTGTCTGTTTTTCCTGTTGTGTCAAATATGTCTGTGCAGTTCCACAGTGACCCAGTGTTGGCAGTAGATGCATGCTTCCAGGGCGATGCTGTTTTGATACTCCCGGGACATTACTCTGTAACCAGTTCCCTGTTACTGCCTGATTCCATAACCATAGAAGGTAAAATAGGGAATATCATCCCATTAACTTTAAGGTTTCTTGGCTCAATATGATTTAGGCCGATAACACGCATGACACAAATGTCCCAGAAGCGTGTAGGGATGTGAAAGAAAAGGCGTAGATATCGATTGCTTACTAGGCTTTATAAGGTCACTCTTTTTTCAACAATAACAATAAAATATTGTTGCATGGAATAAAGAAAGCATTATTAAGCTCATGTGTTTGTTCAGTGTATATTATAAATAACATCCAATCTAAAGGCTAAATAATTTCTTCCATTTATCATTGATCATAATTTATCATCAATTGAAAATTGTGAAATTTAAAATGTCAACGATAACCTCCAGTCCAAAGTATGCATGGCTTACCTCAAAACATTGCTTATATGTTTGTAATACATTTTTTTATTGATTTATTTATTTTTATACATTCTTTAAAGGGCATGAAACTCTCTGTTTGGGGCAGAATCTGGAAGATGCAAACATTTGCTCGACACATTGTTTTCACACTATGAGAATGATGCATACATAAAATGCTGTCTGTGTTCTTCAGGCATTTTATATATGTGCACAAAAGCATAAGGGCGGAATTTAAGCAAGGAGGACACTTCTTTATTGTATATGCAGGAAAACCTTTCAGTTGTGTGAAGTAGAAGTTGGATATCGACCACTAGCTTACATCTAATGAATCCCTCGGCCTCCCCCAACGTCCAATATGCATGTCTTTTCAATCTCATTACCTCCTCTTTTTATTGTTGATTGGAATGTGGGTCCATTTTGTGTTTGTGTTAATTCAAATGTATGTTAAATTTGACCAGGATTTGGCCTTCCTGATGAAGTGGTGATCGAGAAAAAGAACAAGGGTGACACTTTTGTTGAAACCACTGGAGCTGCTATCAAAATTTCCAATGTGAAATTCATCCAGCACGACGCAATCGAAGGCATTCTCTGTGAGTTGGAATAGGATCACGTCTAATGATTTTGACCATTGCTTGTTCAAAGATTAATGTTGATTGCTTTTTGGTAAGAAAAACTCATTATACACAGAATCGTTTCAGCATTTTATTATTTCACGACAGAAAACTGATATATTATGAACTGTGTAAAATAAGTCAGTAATGTCTTCAATGATAACTTTGACAGTAGTACAACCTTAGTTGTCTGAATTAATAATTACAATTATTAAATAAAAATTAGAGGTTGACAGATTAGTTCCCTCCGCTAAAAACAATTCCTAGTTAGAGAGAAACTGAGGTTATTCTTTTTTTTTCAGAATATATTTATGGTTGTTTTTGTATTTTTTTAACAACATAAAAAGACAGCCACTTGCACCATTATAATAAGGATACCAATAAAGTAATTACTTAAATAAAATAAAGTAAAAGAATAAATAGTAAATTTATATACAGAAAGATATATATATATATATATATACTACACTCCAAGCACACACAATTTAGGATCCAAAGGGACCCAGATCTTAAACATCTCTGACAAACATTTTATAACTTCTTTCCAGAAATCCTGGATCCTTGAACATTCCCATAAGCAATGGAATATAGTTCCTTTTTCATCTACACATTTAGAACACACATCTGGAATATTAGCAGACATCTAATGAAGCTTGACAGGAGTTATGTATGTTCTCATCAGCCATTTATAGTGAAGTAATTTAAATAGAGTATTTATGGTTTGTTTTTGTGCCTTTAAACAAGCTTAATTCCAGTCAAGCGTTTAGTTTATCTAGTGTTGATTCAGTACTATGTGTAACTAAGATACTGTAATATTTAGATACATGGCCCTTTCCTAAGTTTGCAAGTGCTACTTCCTCAAGTTTTGTCAAGTAAATACTTGAAAAAGTGTTTTTTTGGGATTTGGTATGGCTGACATAATTGATCAAAAGAAAGCAAAGCTCAAACTACATATCGATCTATTATTTTCTGGATGCCTTTCGTATTCCATAGCCTAAACCCCCATAGCCTAAATCGAGATAATTCAGGCATGTCACCTACATGTT
Source organism: Gadus morhua (assembly GCF_902167405.1). Taxonomy (NCBI): domain Eukaryota; kingdom Metazoa; phylum Chordata; class Actinopteri; order Gadiformes; family Gadidae; genus Gadus; species Gadus morhua. The sequence continues at coordinate 18,742,194 of NC_044061.1, read as the reverse complement.
TGTGTGCAGCATACCAATCTGAAATCGTGTTTTAAGGATAGGAATTTTTGTATGAGTGAGGTTATTCTTAATGCGATTGGAAAGAAGGATTTCTTGAATTGCGTGTTTGTATAAAGGTAGGGGGTCTCATTTTTAGACTCATTCAAATTTCGCTGCCGTTTACTATTTAAGCAGTGGTAAGGTATATAATATGCATTATTTTTGAGAAATGATGCATATGGAAGTCATTAAACTTTGGAGGAAATACACAGAAGTAATAAGAATCATTACTGTAGTAGAGTGACTTTTATCTTTTCTGGGCATTCAACACAGACTTATGTTAATTGGGCCCTGTACTGGACTATGCATCTTTATTTTTATTTATTTTGACAAATAATGTTATTTTGCTTTTTCTCCACTCCCATTCCCAGGTGTGCGTCAGGGGAAGCTGGAGATGGAGAACTGTGTGCTGCAGTGTGAAACAACGGGGGTGATTGTACGAACCTCTGCCCATCTTATCATGAATTTGTGCGACCTCTATGGCTCCAAGGTTTGGAAATTGACTTTAAAATGTGTTTGTTTTACATAATAAAGCTATATTTAGAATTTTTGAAAAGACTACTGTGTCCAGCTGATGGTACTGGAGGTGACACCATTATTGTTATTATTATTATTATCAATTCATTATTCAAACAATATGTGTTTTTCTGATTAAACCATAATTTGTTATTAGCAGGTTTTAAAATCATGTTTTGTCAGGATCACCCTGCCTTAGGTTATGTTGTTGGTGATAGTTATTTTTGATTTGATTCCAGGGGGCTGGCATAGAGATCTATCCTGGCAGTGTATGCAGCATTACTGGGAATGGAATCCATCACTGCAAAGAAGGAGTCCTCATTAAGGTAAAAATACAAATCATCTAAATTAATACAATGATTTAGATTCCAATGACTGACACCATCACATAGGAAATTAATGAAGGGAATTAATTTTTTTGATTGAGATCAGATAACATGATAAAAAAATTACGGGGTTTCAGATACATGAACATACAACCACATAAAACTGCCTGAATCTCACTCGTCCATGTTTCACTTCCTTTCTTAGGACTTTGCTGACGAACTAGATGTGATGCCCCGTATCATCATGGAAAACAATGTGATTCATAATAATGAGGGCTATGGAATAATCCTAGTCAAACCTACCAATCGGCTGCAAGAAGGTAATGGCAGTGTACCACTGGAGACCGCAATGGGTAACCTTCACCATTTTTATAATACTTATACATTACACGGATCAGTGTAATGGCTTTAAGACAAGAGTACATCTTAATTCCGTAGTGTGACATATTTCCAAGTAAAATCTGTAATTGGACACCTGCTGGTATTCAAATGAATTTGATTGAATGCATTGCAACTAAAAATGAATGCTGATCTTTTATTGTATTGCACAAGTTCTACATTACTGTAAAACATTTTACAACGTCCCCAATGGTAGGCTGATTGTGTTCAATAGGTGAACTGCCCCTGCAAATATATTGCTATTTTTATATACTTAATTGGTCAATATATTAACTGCAAGCCATTTCAGAAACTCGACAATCGGTCTCACAAGCTTGTTTATCCTTTGTGCTTCTTTTCACTCTAGACAACCTTGCTGAAAAGGACCATGGGAGTGAGGTGGCCCATGAAAAATTGCACCAGCCACAAGAGAATCCAAAAGCCCATGCAAATCCTCCACCAGAAGAGGTTCATGGACCCCTCTCCACTGATGGCCTTGTCTCACCAGCAGCCTCTGCCCTGGCGACCCCTAGAGCGGCCTCCATGAACGGTCTCGGCGTGCAGCATCATATTCTGGGTGAGACACCCGAGCCGGCCACCACAACCTCAACTAAAAAGTGGCAGCTTTGTCGCCAGTTGAGCAGAAACAAAGACGCGGGCACTACGCACACAGACATGGGGCTTCTGGAGCAGAAAATGTTTGTCTCGATTCAAGGCAACCAGTTCAAACGCAACGGCATGGGGGACTTTGGCACTTTTCTCTACTAATGGACATTGATAGACACAAATGTATGTTGTCTCATTTGTGAGACCGATGACAGCTTCTCAAGGACCGTAATTAATGCTGAATACTTTTTTAGAGATTTTATCACAGCCATCTAATACACTTTAAAATGAATCAAGTAAAGCTTTTCTTTCCCTTTGTCACCAGTATGTATCACTCATGTGAAAATATTTTGGACTTGCCCTATTTAACAGTTTTCTTGTGTTTTATTATAAGCTTTACAGCTGTTTTGAAAGCATTTCCGTTTTATTTTATTGGAATTTCAAATTCTTAAGATATTATTGAATCAACTACCATTAGTTTGTTAACTGTGGAAATAAAATGTTATCACTAAATACTTAGTATTTAGCATTTGTCGTGTGTGTGGGTGAGAAATTACCACGGATGGAATTAAAGTAAATTGTCTGGGTTCCATGGTGCTGTTCTTTATCAGTCTGCATGAGCCCAAGCGCTGTTGTATACATTTAAAGTAGGGGGTATTGTTGAGTTAAAGCAAGGTGGCTGATTGGAAGCTTTTGTTTTAATAAAAACAATAGGATACCTGACCTCGACAACAGCTCCAGAGACTCCTTGTTGACTAGTCTTCACTAGGTGACTACTGGTGTGCTCTCAGGTTCAGCCCTGTTAAGTTCTCAACCATCTTCCAGGAGACCCAGTACCTCTTCTGCGTCTCTTCCCCCTTGGTCAGGGTGACGGTTGGCCGGCAACAGCTCAACAGTCCTCTGCACTGCTCCTTACCGCGTCTCCACTGGGTTGAAAGACGCTTCATACTACAGACTTTGATGATTTCAACCTGAAAATGCTGACTAGTATTCTGAATGTCAATTTCAAGTCAATAAAGGTTTCTATATAGCAGTTATACTCAAGTAGCGGCCCGCGGGCCTTTTGTGGCCCGCGGGGTGTCTATTAATGGCCCTCGAGCTGTTTTGAAAAGTTTTTTTAATTATAAAAAAAATAAATTAAAAAAAAATAAAATAAATTGTGCTGGGCGCTCTTATTTTGAAACCGCGCGCCGCAATCTCAATACGAGGCTGGGGGTTGCAACGATAAACAGATAGCACTACAGCCCACAGACCACTCCAGCCCTCCCAAACTCGAGGCAGACAGTCCATCTCAGCAGCAGTCAAGGCCGATTTAGGGTCGTTTTAGACGCAGAGACGTAAGCACGTAATTTACACAAGGGACTTGTTTTAGACAAGTTTTGATTTACGTTTCCTTTAAGGTTCCTTAAGGATTGCGCGTGTTGCAATGGGATTCTCTGCCAGAACAGTAGGGGGAGCAACGAACGAATCTGTGGGCGTGGAAGTGGAAATCGCTGGCTTGTTTATATTTATAATTATCATAATTCGTTCTTGTGTTTTCTTCTTCTCCTTCTTCAAAATTCTTCATTCGCTTCTGTCACAGCCTTTTAAAAATGGCGCTATTATGCTGTAAAACCGGAAATGTGAGACTCCTGAAAGGATGTGGTTAGCTGGCCAATCACAGTCTTTGCGAGCTGCGTAGGGCCGTAGTGTTTTAGTCGCATAGTCAGGAATTTTGGCCGACGCACTTAAGCACGTAAGGGGGGATATTTTACCGCGCAAGGGGGGGTTATGTATCTTACGTGCTTACGCGTTACGTCTAAAACAGAGCATATATCGGCCTCAGTCACACGTATACCGACCGGCCCCTTGAGTCACTGAAAAAAATTTTTGTGGCCCCTCATCATTTCTACTTGAGTACCCCTGCTATATAGGTACCCTGTCCTGTCAGCTCTCCTCCAAACCTGCCACAGAGACTCTTCTCTGTATTTTCTCCTTGCATCTGGACATAGTAATACATAGTAATATGCTTTACAGTTGTATTGGTCCTCCCACCCACAGGAGAACGAGACCTGTGGGGCAAAAAAAAAAAGTAATTCGACTGTCATGTGTCCTTCTGAAAGTAATCATGTTGAATTCAATCACTAACTGTATACGAGGCAAGCTCTGAAACGGCCCGTCTACAGCGCCATCTAGAGGAAGCCTGTGACTTCTGTCGAGTATAAGTAGAACGAATAGTATTCACTGGCTGCAGCTCAGTCATTCAGCAACCACGCTCTAGCTTGACTTGACGCACCCTCTGCTAGAGCGTAGTGACATTGCAGAAGTTCTTCAAGGAAAGTCGTCAAATCCAGGACATCTTTTAACAGTTACTTTATTTGGTAAGTATTTCGGTATGGTAAACTAATACTATGGAGCAAAAGGAGGTGGAAGCGTGTCTTTGCACGTGCTGAGCATCTCCTAGCTTATCATACACATTAACCCTTATCTAATCGCTGCTGGAAGATTCTAAGGAGCTTGCTCCTGGAGATTGTTGTTATGGTCTGATCCGCATGGCCCGGAAGGAGTGGGAGGAGCCGGTGTGACGTATTACCCTCGGCTTCCTCCCTTGTCTGTGGTGCTGCCTTCTGTGGATGGAGCAGTTATTGCAGCCTTCAGTAAGGTCCTGCTCCCCTTGTGGCTATGTATAGTATTTACAGCTTATATGTTTGGTCCTGCTTCCTAGGGTCTATGTTTGGTCAGGTTCTTAAAATAAGTAACAACATAATCGCGTTACAGTATAACATATAGCACATTGTTAACAGCATAATACTGGTAGCCTACTGACACAGTACATGGAGTAAGGGCACAATCACATAACACTTAACACAGTGCAAAACAAAGGTATGTTTCCGTGGCTTTCCGATACTCTTTGGAGAAGTTAAAGTAAAAAGAAAAAATCATCACACACCGATGAAGAAAAATCTAATGATTTACTCAGAATTTGGCAGATAAATAGGATTACATTGTTTCAGAATTTATAGGCCCTGTCGTATGTTTTTAATTATTTATTTAATGCATAGTTTCTCTATGATATGAAGGCCTCCCACAAGGCGGCTTGGGCGGGTTTTTTCCCCTTAAGATTTAATCTTCGCCATAAATCGTCACAAAAATATTAATTCAATACCTAATTCACCTAATTAACTTGTATAAGTGCTACGTGACGTAGGCCTATGTTGATTCAACTTGATTGATCAATCCACCTTCTCAAGTCTTTTCTCTACGGTGACACTAATACAAAGTAGGTCCTCCACTTGCAGCAGTACCCGCACCGGCAACGGAAGCCTGCCATGGATACACAGCAGGGCCCTGCGAAAAGTACACAGACTCAAAGCCGTCATGAAGGTAAGTCCCTGTTGGTTGTCTGTATTTTCCAGCCATGCATCTCCTTCAAGCTCATTCATTATTTCATGATCAATCATACATTGAGATAGTAGCAGTAGCATTAGCTACACTAGAGGTAATTGTTCTGCTGGCCTCTGTCTGCCCTATGTCCCCAGCCACTATCATATTTGGGGATTTTAGCAGCTGTCCCCTCGCTGCTGATTCCCTATCACTGCTGGACTGACATCCAACAACATGTACAGGGCCCAACACATGCCAAAGGGCACACCTTGGACCTGGTGTGCTGCGCTGAAACAACCCCCTCCCATCTCCATTGCAGGGCCCTGTTGTTGGGCTGTTTCTGATCACCATTCCGTCCTGTTTTCTGTCCCTGTGCCCTCCCAAAGCAGCCCTCAAAGCAGTCCATCACATACAGGAACAGGAAACGTGTGTGTACATCCATGCTGGCCAACACTCTAGCGATCAACCTCACCATCCAGCCCCAAAACCACACAGTCGACGGCCTGGTGGAGCATTACAACATCGCTCTCGCCCTCAGCCTGGGCTCCATTGCCCCATTAATCACAAGATCTGTCTTTTTTGCCCGCCCCACTCCCTGGTTTACCCCAGAGCTTCCGAGGTTGAAGTCCATTGGGTGCCGGCTCGAGAGGCTATACAAAAGACCTGGCCTCACTGTCCTTCGCAAAGCCTACAGAGACCACGTCAAGGATTACAAAGAGGCTCTCTCCTTGACAAAAACACTCTATTACTCCAAACACTCTAACACTACTCAAAAACATCCCAAACAATATTTCTCTACCATCACCCTCCTTCTCAACCTTCCTGATGCCCCACAACCCTCTGATGCTGCTGACCTCTGCTCCAGGTTCCTGGATTTCTTCAATTTGCTGATGGATGGAAACCCTCCATCAGCAGCTCCGGATGACCCTGCCCGCCGGCTACATAAAATCTGCAGGATACAAACCACCCATATGCCTGCCCTCCACAGTGCTGCTTCTCTACCTTTTCCCTGCTGGAGTCTTTGACCTCATGACCAAAGCCAGGACTACATCCAGCAGTCTGGACCTACTGCCAACGACCCTATTGAAGGCCTGTCTCCCCACCCTCTGCCCTGGGGTGTTAACCATCATCAACTAAGCTCTGGCGTTTTACCCTCGAACTTCATTACGCGACGGCCAGTACCTCTAGCGTCTCTCGCGTGGAACTACAGTTTTCCTAAGTTGGATTACAACAAGCGCTCCCTCAATCGATGCGTTCTTGTCGTACTTAGGTCGGACTTGGTCAACGGGAATATTTTAGGCCAGTTGAATCCCAAATCACATGTGAAAAAAAGAGGCTCAACTTATGCTGATGTTGAAATTAACTGCCCCCAGTAATCTTTCTTAAATGTGAAGTCATCATTTTATTTTCTTACGGTGTATTTTGTGTGTTTAATAATCAGCAATTAATTTATTAATTTATATTCAAATAATATTTTTCTGGAATTCGTATCCATTATTATCTATTGTATTTTATTTTCTTCTGCTTTACCGCGTCTCTCATGCGTCTTCACGTAGAGTCGGTAAACTTCGTCGGAGAGCCCTTCCAACCAATCAGAGGTGGGAATCCAAAAAAATTAAAGCAGACCGCACCCTGATAGGTCGTTTCTGCAGGATGCTGCTACGGATCAATAGTAATCAAGTGATGCACATGTGTAATTGTTGTTACCAGAGTAGAAGCTGTTGCATGGATGAGTTATTCTTTAAAACCTCTGACATCAACCGGCTGGTCCCCAGGGATACATATGCCTATACAAAGTTATCTTTCAAATGGAAAAAGTATGAACACATCCAGAGTGTAGTAGGCTACATACTAAAATGTCGACACAAAAGCCTTGAAAATGCGCTTTGAATAAATTCATCTAAATGATATGGATAATAATTGTACCGGTTATCTGACCTTTAGTCTGTTAAATGCATGGACATATTATAGAATATAGGTTAGGTTAAATGGCGTAGGAAGTAGTACCGAAGTGAGGAACGTCACATCTATGCGTCACGTAAGCTGCCTTGCACAGAACCGGGCGGAAGTACCTGTACATGGAGGCTATTGGTCGGTCAGTCACCAACGTCTGACAGACAACATTCACGAACAAATCAAGGGGAGAATCTGTTATGCCGCCTATTTATTTTGCACCGCCCAGTTCTTTGGTACCGCCAACCCCTAGGTCCACACGTTACAGTGTCGCAAGGACTGGGCTCACTGCTGTGTCAACAAAAACAGTCACGTGAATGAGACAGCGGAAATCAATTGTGGTGAGACTTCGCTGAGCGTTGCATCTATAGAAAACGTTGTTTACCATACTATCAAGTCTATGGAAATATTGTTAGGGTTACGTTAGGTATCTGTTAGTTTGAAACGTGACACTGAAAGGTAAGTAACCTAAACAACACCACGATTTAGTATTACCTATCGAATTGATCGGATATCAATTCATAATAACTTTTAACGTCAAACTCTAATCTTTCATAAATACGTCTGATTTTAGACCAGCCTTTATCTACACCTCAAATTTGTATATAGATTTGCATCCGAGTCTAAAAAGTTGGCGAATAGCCTATCCTTGTGTCGTCTATAACGCATAACATTGTATTTTGTTTTTCACTGCTTGTAACACTACAACGCTTGATGCATACTTCAAACGTTTGCAATCAAAAATAACACTGCCTGCACATAATAAAGAGGACAACAGGCTGCACTTCTACAAGTAGAACATATCCAGGGGAGGGGACTATATATTTTACTTGAAAGGCCAACAGTACTCAATATTGTTAAACTATGGTAAATACATTTAATGAAAAGAATGGCTGACGAGTAGGCCTATGTATTGCACACGAAATTGTAAACGCACATATTTGAATAGCTAAAACCGTTGGCTAAACCATGGAGCAATACTTAAAAAATATTACCGATTGGCTTAAATTAGTATTAGCCGGAATGCTAAAACACCTGTCCTGATAGTTACAATCAGGAAGTTTCGGCTGCTTATTTCCTTAAAGGATACATTTTCGACGTAACCAAAGTATTCAAGCATCCACAGATTGACTAGTGTAAACATCTTTATTTAGTGCCTTGGTTCAGGATATCGGTTTTGCAATGCCACTTTGAACCACATTCGGCACCTGCAAGGTGTTAATTTCTGACCCTGTGGACAAATTTGCATTGTCGATTATTCGCTATACCACCAACCTTTATTCGACCTTCAGAAAGGGGAATTTTGCACATCCCTGGAACTAGAAAACCCTGAACTTCAGTTTTCGAAGGCAATCCTGGCCCAGCTAGACGCGCTGCAGGAAAAGCCACACAACTATAAATTGCGTTGGAAACCAGGGTCCAAGGTTTGGGAAGCTTGCCATCAAGCTGCATTATTCAAGTTGCTGTATAACCAGCAACAACACATCTCATAAAGAAGGAAATTTGCTCATGTATGTTCCTGTAGCGGCAGCTACTGCCTCTAAATAGGAACACAGCTATACACAGAGTGTGAACTTATAAAACACAATGACTCCGGTAGCATTATCATGAATTACACGCAACACAAATTATTCAAAAGATAAAGCTAACATGTTTCATGTGTGAACTGACCTTTTAAGCCTCCAAATATATTTTCTTTACTGTTTCATTTGCTTAGACCTATACGATCAAAGCCTCATTTGGGTAATGATTTCAAGACACTAACCAAGCATCATGGACGAGGACTGGAAACCACTTGTAAGCTCAGATCAAAATTCTGAGAGCTCAGACCGGAGGGACTCCACCGACTTTTTGGACTGCAAAGCTAAAAGGCAGGTTTACATCATGCACCACTTAATATTCTTGTCATAATAAAGATGAGGTGGCAGTAGCAGAAAAAGATGATCTTGTAATCACGTTTTTCCGCTGTGCACTAATTCTTGTTACCTGATGCTGCTAAATGGGTTTGATTATTAAATAAGGGAAGCTCAGCAATACAGAAACAACAGAGCTATCCAAAGCCTGCTCAACATCGCTGATCCTCATAATGTCATCCTCATCCAGTGCTTCCACAAATGTCTTTTAAATAGATTGAGAGGAATGGGTTGCGTTAAAGGAGAAATGTGTAGAATTTAATGGCCACTGGCAGAAATTGAATATTCATAAGTATGGTTTTAAAAGTGTATAATATGTATCGCGCCACACAAGTTACATCACCATCTATAACCAGCATCTAGTATATATTTTAACAAAAAATGAATTGGAGAAATAATAATCTAAAAATGTATTCTTTCTTTCTCAAGACCTTTTCATGTTGAGCCCAAGAACATAGTAAAAGATGACCTACGGGAGCGGGTTTCATCTGAAGCCTCCATTCTGAACAGCAGACTGCACTACTACAGTCGATTGACAGGGTCGTCAGATAGACTACTGGTATTTAAATCTCCCAATCAAAAACCCTCCTTCCCTGCTTACTCATGCATTTTATATATTTTTTTTAAATGTCACTTTGTTTTGATGGGTATTTTTCCATTAAAACAACCTATATGTTACTATTTTTAGATGGTACGATGATATCAGTTAAGGTTATCTTGTGACTTTACCTGTCTTTAAAGATAAATAATCATTTGTTCATTGATCCTTCCCTTTGCTTCTGATTGAACATGTATTGGACACATCCGTACAGTATTTTGGTAATACATAGTTGTTTTTTTAAGGTTATAAAATAAGCTTGAACTTGAACATGAAAAGTATGGCTTCCTTGAAGTGAGCAGTTCTGTGTGGTAGCTCCATGCTCACAAAGGACTGTCTTCTTTATTTCCTTTTTCATTGATAAGTGATGTGAAATCTGATTTTAATCAAATTAAAATAAAACTGTACTTTTATGATCCTTCTATTAGAGCCCCCCTGACCATGTTATACCTCAACCGGAAGAGATTTACATTTACAGCCCTTTAGGGACCGCATTCAAAGTGAAAGGAGGGGAAGGCGCCTCTAAAAACCCAAGTATTGTCACAATGTAAGAAATCATGGAAAGGGAGACATTTAGACTCATTGACCTTATCGTTTAATTATTCATGGTGCTTGATTTTTTTTTCTTCAAAGATTTGCAATATGGAATACAATGATGGGCACGTCTATACTGAGTATACCTTGGGGTATAAAACAGGTAATTTCCAAACTGTACACATTACTACACTGTTGCTTACCTCTGTATGTTTTTTTGTTTATCCTGCAGAAAAAATATAAAAAATTAAAGAATTAAGTGTTTTTCAGGCTGGCTTCACTCTAGGAGTTCTTATTCTGAGCGCTATGGGGCTTCTGACCCTCTACTGCTGCTACAGAGTCCTGAAATCCCCCAAGTCAATACGTAAGTTGAGTTAGTTTGTGAAAGAGAGAGATACAGTATATCGTATAGATAAGATAGATTGTACAAAGCTAAACATTTTATATGGGACTTTAAGGGGAAGACGAAAACATGGGTTGAAATATGTTTAATTCCTACACGTATTCAATGATACTTAATGAATGCTGCATCAAATTTGAATTGTGTCCAAGGGATATACAGAAACCTAACTTGTCTTTCTATTTTTGTCGATTTTCCAAGCCTACATTGACACATCTGATTGGGAATTCCCCGACGTGTGCAGGTATTACTTTGGTAAATGTGGACAGCTGTCCAGCCTGGTTTTCTCACTGGTGTCACTGTTAGGGGCAATGGTGGTCTACTGGGTCCTTATGTCCAACTTCCTCTACAACACTGGCAAATTCATATACAGTAAGTTCATGCCATGGTGCATATTTGTAATGATGCCGTAAATAATGTGGGCTGCAACAAAGCTCTTGATATTTTTCTTTTTGTTGACGATTGACTTTCAGACTATGAGCATAACATATCTGATCCTGACTTCGGAAGCAATACCTCGGGTAAGAACGAAGTCATCTTTCATATACCATAGAAGTATAGGCTCAGAGCGTTCAACTTCCACTTCTAGGGTATCCAGTTTGAAACCCAAACATGTGTATGAGTAGGGCTTTTGCCACACATATATCCAAGAAGAGATCAAAATGCAACTCTGTAATCACAACACAATAATGGAACTACAGCTAAACAATTGTTGCATCATCCCGTTTCTGTAAACTATTTTTTTGTTATGGGACTGAGTAACCTTTCACTCAAAATAATATAACATTAAAAAAATAACATTGGCTTTACAATGCAATGAAATACACTGTGTTGAGCACAGCTTATGTAATAGACCTTTTGTGGCTGCTCGACAATCTTTTTTAGTTAATTGATATTTTACAGAAGTTAAGTATATCTACACTACAGTTTCAAACCTGTTGAGTGGTATATTTGTAAAAAAAAAAAGAGTGAGTCAAATCTTTGGGCAGCTGTTCGAACAATGCAGGAAAATAATTGTTTATGTTCTGCAGTCGTACTGTTAGTTTGAGCTTTTTCTGTCAATATGTGGTTGTTATATTTCAATACAAATTATACTAAAATTTATATAGATATATTATTTGTATTTATTATTATAATCATTATTATTTTATTTTTTCAATATTTCCCTTCAAAGGGAACATGAACTATAGAGGACCAAGTGTGCTACAGAAAGAATTTATCGATGATAAATCTGTCTCATAGCTCATGTGATTCTGTGCCCATTGTGATGTGACAGCTCAGAGGAGCCTGGGTGTGGTTTCTGAAGGGAGATACCTACCTAATTGCTGTCTTATATTGTTCTGGCTAACAGTAGGGGAATGTGTTAACCAGCTGCTGATTCCCAGAAACTGTTCCCAAGGTATTAAATAAGGCTCACACCCATCTGATGGGGCTCACCTTGCAAACGAGAAGACCCTACAGAGATTAGTGGCAAGAAGCTATTGGCCGGCTATCCAAAGGTCCGTCAGAGAATACGTCTGCTGGCAGTGTGAAGAGTGGTCCCGAGCGCCTAGCCTAGTGTTGTGCTAAAGCACATCGTTGTAAGAATACCAGCTCCTCTGGTTGACATCATGGAAACGATAACAAAAACGACGCAGCCCCAAACGGACAGATGGAATCCAACTCAAAAGAAAAATATCTCACATACTAATATGCAACTGTCCCAAATTTTTTGCTTTCATCAAGAAAACAATTTAATGATGAGACTTTATAGACGTTCCGGACCAAATGTTTGATCACTTATGGTATTGGTACTTGACATATTTTTTTGCTTTCATGCAGAGATATGATGGTTATTATTCCGTGATGTTCTTGACCATAGCTATTTATTTTTAATTTATCAAATAATTGAGATAGCTAATGTATTCAATTTGATGAGCTATTGAAAATAATTTTTTCACAAAGAATGTTTTAGTTTATTTATTTATTTGTTTCCCTTTATGTCAACAGTGATCTGTCCATACCAACTTCACAATAGCTCCATGGATATTAGCATCACTTCTAACAATACCTCAGATGCCCTTTTTCATTTTTGGTGGAGCAAGACCAACACAATACCCTTTTACCTCATCATCTTGTTGCTGCCTCTGCTGAACTTTCGCTCAGCCTCCTTCTTCGCAAGGTTCACATTTTTGGGTAAGTTTTTATAAACCACACCTTTTCCATTGCATTATGATAGGACTACTGACGGCACACAAAAAAGAATACCATCAGTACTGTAGTATATTTTTCTTGATTTGACAGATAAACTGATAAACATGTAAAAAGAAAGAAAGAAGAAAGAAAAATTGGTTAATGGATGTATTTTGTCTGATAAACATACTATTAGAAATGTTTTCTAAATCTCCAAAGATTTTAATTAAATCAATGAAAGTAACACAATTTTGATTGAGCCAACTGATGAAAGCTCTTGCATTTGCAGTACATTGAATTTTAAGAACTGGATGTCTGTGGCAACTTTTCCATCATGCATTCAAATCTTCAAGCGGCATAGTTAGTGCTCTCCCACTGTCTTGTTAGCCTGGTCCTACCAGACCATCGTACTTCATTTCATTTGTACAGAAGGTCTGGAACTGCTCAATTGACAAACGTTCACTCACTTGGAGGCGGGTGTCTGTAGAAGTTTTAAAATGATTGGATCTGCCCAGTGCCACTCTGGATCTGCCATAACCAATCGCATAGCGTTTGTTTGTGACTTATGTCATGCGACGGGACCGGCTCCTTCACCACTAACGGAGCCAGCTGGAAAATCAAACTTTTCCCGAACCCGGTGGGGAGAAGCGCCACAACATCATTGCCACAAACAAAACTCTGCAAAGCTTGTTCTTGCTCAGGCTTTAACTGATCGATTTTCGGCAGCGATCCCATAACAGACCGAATAGCTTCTCTCGTATCCTTCTCCATTGTCTTCCTCTGACTACAACTGAATCTGGCGCGCGACCTCACTCCCTCTGTTCTCTGATTGGACCGCCAGAAATCTGGTTTACATGGAACGCATTTACATTAAGCAGACCCAGACCTAGTACTGAAGTGAAATGAAAATTGAGCGGAAGTAGGTAGGTGGGCGGTGCAAGGCTACTGTCTTGTGCGTGTGGCGTTCAGTTTTTTTTGACCCATAGGTGCCGCCAAAGACAATGTTACGAGATCATTGAGAAAACAAATGTAATGTTCCATATAGATTTGATTTGCATTTCAAAGTAGAAAAAGCCTTAAGGATGTGATGTAACAAATCTAACATTTTGCTTGATATACAATGTATTTTAAAAATGAAATGCAAATCTGAACCATAATGCAATATCTAATTTGTTTAGGTACTATATCAGTAATGTACCTGATCTTTCTGGTCACGCTTAAGGCCATTCAGCTGGGCTTCCACTTGGAATTCCACTGGTTTCACTCAAATGACTTCTTTGTTGCAGGTACAGTTGTGTTTTTTGAAATTATTGCTTTGTGATGTAGCTAAAACGGAAAAATTGGACCAACATAAAATGCCCCACGTTTGGTTTCTGTTATTAAGTGATGACCACCACATTTAGATGGATACGCTGAGAAATGTGAACATTTACGTTTTACTATCTTACCCAGATTCAGATGAGTTGTTTTATTCCAAATTTCTCAAGTCAAACTCCAATTTACATATATCTTGGCGTATCCCTTTAAATGCAGTGGCATACATTTTCTACTTTTTTTTTAATTTTTCTTAAATACATTGTTTAATGCATTTGATTACATCATTTTATATATAACGTTAATAGTATCAATTTTAAATTTCCAAGAGTTCAGGACGCTGTTCCCTCAGCTGACCGGTGTTCTTACGTTGGCCTTTTTCATCCACAATTGTATCATTACCCTGATGAAGAACAATAGACATCAAGAAAACAATGTGAGTTATTTTCTTTATACAGGGCTCTCTCTGTATTCCTTGTTGAAATTTGAAAAATATGAACTGTAGATTCGGTTAAATTAAATATGAAAAAAAAAAACATTTAAAGGTAATTAAACTGTACTTTTTATTGTGCTTGCAGATCCGGGATCTGTCTGTGGCCTATCTCTTAGTTGGACTGACCTATCTTTATGTGGGAGTGTTGATCTTTGCATCTTTTCCCTCACCTCCGTTCTCCAAAGACTGCATTGAACCAGTAAGAATTCTACTCTTCCCTTTCATTTTTTCTTCCTCCACTTGCGTAGTAGCACCTGCACCGAACTCCCTAAGGCCTCTTCATTAAAGATATAATAAACATGCATCTAACAATTTAACAGCTGTGGAAAATAATTTGCCATTATTATTTTTTATTCAATAGTCGAGTGTTAAGTGTGATAATTCACTTGACCCAAACCAAAGTGAGGCGTCTCAAGGGCCACGCCACAGCCCTGTAGGGCGACATACCGTCACCTTCCTGTCAGCTCGAACCGTCATGCCACTCTGACCTCTCATTATAAAAGGCATGTTTGCCCTCACAACTGTGGGCGAAATGTTTTCTGTACATTTTAATTATATATTATCATCATTGTCAGTAAGTTACGTTTTTATTGACCTTTCCTTAACGTATCGTCGTGGGATGTGTAATAAATAACCTATTTATTTTTCTGTTTTTTTACTCTTTGTAGAACTTCCTGGACAACTTCCCTAGCAGTGACGTCTTGGTGTTTATTGCTCGAGCATTCTTGTTATTCCAGATGACCTCAGTTTATCCATTGCTCGGCTATCTAGCCCGGGTCCAGATAATGGGATATCTATTTAACAACTCCTACCCCAGGTAACTGCATGACCAAAGTTAGTTTTTGATTTATATTAAATTAGACAAAATTCAACTCTTTAAAATCACAGCATGGACTTTGATCTGGGCTGTTTTATTTTTTTTTATTGTGATTGTCTCCTCAGTTTCTTCCACGTCATCACGTTGAATATCTTCATTGTTGCTGCGGGTGTCCTCATGGCCAAGTTTTATCCTGACATTGGATCCATCATAAGGTTGCTTTTCTATTTCTCTTTGTTCACTGACATTATGCAGTTTGCATTACGTAGTAACAGACCCTTTCCACCGAGTTTTTAATCGAGGAAACCAAACAGGTGTTGCTCATAACACTAATTATGGGTTTGCTACTTTTATTTACCAGGCAAAGGATGTAGACTTTATAAGTGAAGATGGCACACCATGACCATGGCCCTTTTCACAGATCAGGGTTACATTTACCAGTATGTGTTTCAAAGCACCAGCAGTGGTCAATGACCAGGGATTATCATCACCAGTTATAAGTATATTACCTGTGCCCTGATACATAAGAGTAGCAGACCCATGATTAGTGTCATGAGCAACAAGATGTTCTTTCTACAATGACACTTCTGTGAAAATGGTCAATCGGCTGCCTCTGATTTTTTTTTTTTTTCTGTTTCCACATGCAGGTACTCTGGAGCAACATGTGGCCTGGCCTTGGTCTTTGTCTTGCCTGCTTTAGTGCACATGATATCGCTCAAGAGGCAAGGGGAGCTTAAATGGCCCTCAGCCATTTTTCATAGCCTTCTGATCCTGCTTGGTATAGCCAACCTACTGGGTCAATTCTTCATGTAGACACTGACTGATTGGATATTTTCATAAATGGTTTTCAAAATTCTAAAACATGATGAGAACATCCCATTGAATCTATGACGTTGGTGAAAAGATCCTTAGAAGACTGTATTTTTTTTATCCATTGCTGCCTTGTGCTTTTACTTCGATTATTTTTTTCATGTCAATGGTATTAATTTCTTCTTTCAATAAATGGTGCGATAACCTATAATTAATTGAAAAATGTGGACATTTGCAGAATTATATATTTTAACATTGCATTAATCTCGGTCAAATAGGCATAATTTCCTATTGAAATTTGGTATGGGATCTCATTTTAATGTTAAGTCCGTGCTGAAACTGAATTCAGTTGTTTAGGGTGTACTCTGTATGAAAATATTTAACTGTATATAAGGGTGCTATTGATCACATTTTGCTTGTACAGCTGTCTTCAATTGTATTAAAGAGTCGTTATATGTGAGGTAATTAATTCCTCAATGATAGAAATTATTCAAAACACTATTTTACTCATTTAAGTTTACACTCCAAGATGTATCTCCCCTCTTGAATGTATAAAGGGAATAAATGGAAACTGTTTGCAATAACAAGACTACCAAAGAGAAACATTTTTTCCCCAATAGAGAAATACAAAGATGGTGGTACATGTCAACATTCAATAAGAGCTAAGCACAAGTTCGTTTTTGAAGACAGAGGAATTTTGCAGATAATATTAAGCTATTCTATAGATCATATGAAGCTAGAAGAGCTAGGAAGCTCATGCTAGTATACACAATTGCAAATTCCTGTTCCAAAGCAGTGCCAGTGCCAGGGGGGGGGGGGGGATATATAACGAGAATAGGTCGTTATGATTGCATAAAACGGAAAAAACAGGGTAGAAGCGATACCCTTTTGTATTAATGTAAACTTTAACAACTGTATAACACATTGCAAACATACAAAACTAATTAAATCCACCAATACAAAATTGCATTTCACCAGCCAATATTAAGGCCGAAACAGAGCAACTGAAGTTATGTTAAAATTAGGCCATTGCTTTTCAATATAGTGATCAAGGTTGTTATTTTCAAGGTTTGTCTCTTTAAATACCTAGAAACTAGATTGCATTTACGATCTCTAAGGACAAAAGTTTCTTGTAATGGTTATTATTAAAACTCAAGACAGAGATTTCAATATGAGAGCAAGATATTTACAGATGCAAACATTCCAAATTGTGCCTGCAGCAATCATTATTAAACAGGGACGTTAGCTGCTGCAACTTCTTTATTAGGCCTATTTACTCTGATCTCAATCATAAAATTGAAAGGTAGATTGGTTGGATTCAACAATAACCACTATGCTGTTACTTTGGCTTAACTACGTTTCATTTAAAGATACAACAACAACAAACAACAACAAAAGAAGGGAGGCAGGGGAAAAGTAAAGAGGTGAACTCATTCATCATTGTATTCATCCATGGGCACGTTGCTTCTCAACTTCCAGCCACTAGATGTCAGTAAGACTGCAGCCTGCACTCTTGTCTTTTGAAAAGTGCATGTTTCCATTTTGCCTGTAAGCACCTTCCATGGTGAGCACCACCGCATGTAGGCATGCGCGCGCGCGCACACACACACACACACACACACACACACACACACACACACACACACACACACACACACACACACACACACACACACACACACACACACACACACACACACACACACACACACACACTTCTGCAGGTTTTCGTAGGAGTCTGTAAGCGTATTTGTTTATGAGCCACTGCCCATCAATGTTATATTTATCTATTGAATAAAAAAATGGGTGAATCAGGCATTCTTTATATTGTATTTCATTTTTTATATACAATCATATTGCTGTCTTGTTTAAAATGACGAGGATGACGTGTTGCTGACGAGAAATTCCTGCGCCGGATGTAGTGCATGGAAGGCTAATGCTGATGTGTTACTAGAATTTACAACAGATACAAACTTTTTTGAATTCTAAATGAAACGATAAAAAAGGTTGACCCGATATAGGTCGATGTTAAAAAGTACTTACTGCGCTGTCTTGAAGCAAGCGACAGCACTCTGGCGTAGACCAAATGGCAGTAAGTAAACTCAACATTGACTAGTCACCACTTTATGTGAATAATAGCCCCGATTTTTGGCTTATAATTTTACATTGATAGTGCCCATAATGCATGTGTGCGATTGACTGGTGATTTAAATGTTGCTGAAAAATGTGTTATCTCATTGAGAAACTCTTACTGTTCAACTAGCTGTTGATCCCGATCCATAATATTTATTTTAACGTATTTTTTTAGTTATTATTAAATAACCCTCTTCCAGAAGAAACGTCATTTGTCTGGAAGGAATCGTGAGGGAATGTCTTCACGTAAAGATTGTTTGGATGCTTTGTTGTTCTTGTACCTTTTTGTAGATTGGATTTACATTGAAATTGCCCGAGTTAAAACCTGTATTCTGCAAAAACGTGTGTTCTTCCAAAAACAATCGAGTGCATCGAGTCTCGAATTTGACTCCTATCTGCTAGATACGGTATAGCTGCTGAAGCTACAGCACAGCTGATTTGGAGAGGATAAAATCAATTGGTTCTGCATAGACTCAAGATTGGATTAGTTGTACCTTTTATCAGTCATCAATATTTAATAACGCTTTTTATTCTTCAGCCCAAAGGTAAAGTTGGCACGAAAGGCAAAAAGCAGATCTATGAGGAGAACGAGTCGACTCTCAAGTTTTATACAAGAGTCATTCTCGGAGCAAATGTAAGCATCTCAAATGTATTACATAATGTAGTTTGTCAGTGATTGTCTTTATGATTTATGTGTTATGTCATAAACTTAATCTGATACCAAAAAATCTTAAAATACACTGCTGTTTATTCTCTCTCACACTCGCTCTCTCTTTCAGGCAATTTATGCTGCTATAAACATTGTGGTGTTCTACAGCTCATCCACGTTTTGGACATGGGTGAGTGCAACCCTCAAGTTAATGTTATGCCTTCCCTCTAGTGTCAATGTATTTTAATTACGTTTTTTTTCTTTGCATTTTACAAAACTAACTATACGTTCTTCCAAATACATCGGGCGCTCGTTCCCTCTAGCTGCTGCTGGCGTTTGCGCTGGCCGTGTATATCGGGAGCTACCGATCCATGTCGGCCATGGCCAAGCCAGTATTTGGGGAGGATGGAAGTCTGTTGGACGGAGGAATAGATTTAAATATGGAACAGGGCATGGCTGAGTGAGTGCTCCCTGACACACTTTCACAGATGTTTGAGTGACATGTGGTCGTGAGGAGATAGATGTTAGGACCTCTGCTCAACAAGTTTCCTTTCAGTTCACTCGTTTTGTCATTTGTTACTTAGTTACTTGTTTTGTTTCAGGCACTTGAAGGATGTCGTTCTCCTCACGGCAATTGTACAAGTTCTTAGCACCATCTCGTCCTACTTCTGGTATCTCTGGCTGCTGGTAAGGTCATTTTACAGGCTAGGATTCCTTTGAAGCAGATTTTCAAACAACTTGAAACATTCAATATATATATATGTGTATATTTGTGTGTGAAAATGTTTGTTTGTGTGTGTGTATATGTGTTTGTCTGACGGTTGGTTTGTTGCAGGCACCAGCCCGGGCGCTACACCTACTGTGGGTTAACATCCTGGGTCCCTGGTTCTCGACCGACGCTCCCTCAGCCCCAGAGGAAGTCAATGAGAAGAAGCAGAGACGGCAGGAGCGCAGGCAGATGAAAAGATTCTGACCCCAACTCCCTCCTTTTAGAGCAGACTGAGCAGTATTTGGCTGTTTTTATATATACTGAATCTAATGTACAGACAGCAAGGAACCCATAAGTTATTCAGGTGGACATTTTGATATGTAATTTAAAAGAAAAAAACAACAGTACAAATTAAATGATATAATGTAACTATTGTATTAAAATGAAATCTCTATTTCTGCTTTCTCCTTGAATCAGTCATTGTTTTTCTTGGTCAAATGTACAATCTAAAATCGGCTTCATTTGGTAAATGTTTTTGTGCACTGCATACATACCTCTAAATAGCACAGAGTCTTGACAGGCACTCCACTGCTCTTGATATGTATCTGAACACCGCTGAATCATTTCAGCATTTGCATCCTTTTGTCATCACTTTTAAATACGGACAGCAACTTTTGTGAACTCCTGCGAAGATGAGTTAGTGTACAGAAATAGTTTTTATGTTGCTTCCATTTTGTCATGAGTATTTTTTTCTTTTAATACAATATCAAATAATGAATTGCCAATTCTCGTGTTTTTCGTTCAAGGCTTGTCTTTCATAGCGCCTTCAGTCATTCTTTCAGACTTCTGGCTAATGACCTGTATTATTTGATGTTCATATTCCATATTTCTTTCTTTTTTTTTACTACTGTTTTTAAACTCCTTAGTAATGTTAAATTCCCCTTAAGAGATAATCTTTGGGAATGGCGTGTATGCAACGCTTACTGTAAGGTCTGTACTTTTGTTTTATTCCAATCAAATTATTTCCTCTCACTTCATTTGACTTTTCCTGAATGGTTTTCCCCTATTCCTTTACCTTTTCATTCTTTGCCTTGGGGATGGGTATTCTTGTATGAAAAACAATAAATTAACTACACCTTAAAGCTTTCTCCATGAGTAAATTATACTTCAAAAGTGACCACTATCAGGTTCCTAATTTAGTGATGGAATGATAGTGACAGGGGAGACATTACCTCATGGATAGCCAGGGTTTACACTGGCAATGCTACCATTAAAAGCATGATCCTTTCCAGTTGTCTTTTTGCTCCCATCTGCCTGCCAAGTTGCAATGCTTAATAGGTTTAAGGGAAGCCAGCGCTGCAACGCTCTCTTTTGTAGCGTTCCATCCTATTGACAAACAATTCTGAATGTAATCACAAGATCTCTTTCCTCATCTTGTGATTACAATTGGCTTAAATTCTTCAAGGACCAACAACTAAGACATTCCATTGGTGGTTGCTGTTTTAGATCATACCTTCATTATCATAAGCAACCAAACAAAGTGCCTATGATCTGGCAGAGATGTTGCAACGGTATTATATTTCTTTGGCAGTAGTAGTCTGCTAGCCATCGAGTCATAGCTGTAGGTCATATGAAACTGAAACAAAGTAATACTGAGGCATGACATCGTGTTTGAACAATTAGGGGGAAATGGCATGATCTCTCCCTAAAGAATTAATTGAGACACATTAATAAACATACTGAATTGCAAAAGACAGGCCATTTTATAACGACTTTGTTTGGGGGGAAGGGTTTAAGTATTGTCTAATGCTCATGTGCAGCCAATGTAATGCCAAACAGTAACCATATTCCCATTGACTCATAGGTTAGTTGGTTCTTTCAGTGCTGAGCTAAACAGCGCAAATGAAAATGACTGACTGAAGATGAAGAGTACCTACCCAACACCCAACTAAGAAAAAAGTGAATCAAACATTTTCATCAAGTTATCATATTTTGGCTACCAAAAGCTGATGGCTGTTTGCCTGGCAGGGAACTTCTTCAAGTTAGATATGGGGGGTGTTATGATGTTACTGAATAAATTGCTATTTACAGTAAGTTATTAAAAATTATTGTTTTTTAAAACGTGATAAATAAATAACAAATAGATAAATATACGTACACGTATAAGTACTTTAAAAGACTATGCATAATTCAAAAAGTCTCTTTTTATAAACTCTCATACTCTTTCTCTGATACTTTTTTTTAGAAGAATGTCAACAATCCCATATGCCTTGGTAGAAAAGGACAGCTTTAACTTTGAAAATGACAGCTTTTACTTTGAAAATGACAGCTTTTACTTTGAGTGGCCCCTGGCATCCCTTCCTCCCCCCGCTCGGCCCTGTGGCTCTATACTGTCTGTATTATAGGCCCTGTGGCTCTATACTGCCTGTATTATAGGGTTAGAAACAAAGTTACCAAAATTAGAGCTGCACGGTATCAAGTTGTCGGGGCCAATTCCAGTTGTGGGCTGTGAGCGGGACCACGTTGCAGTGTAATTTCGCACTCAGGCAACTCACATAACCTCCTCCAATCACAGCTGAGTTCACCCACGGATTTGTTTTTATTCCTCCCTGAATCTGCAAGTATTGTTATTATCTACTGATGTTTCTTGAAAATTGGTAACAGAATTATACTGTCTTTACTTTAAACCTTTACTGGTAACCTTCAAAGGTATGCATACAGTTTTCTTCTTCTTCTTTTTTTGTGTGTTTCTTAATATCCAAATGCCAAAGTTAAAAAAAATGACTGAGATGTGTGTGTGTGTGTGTGTGTGTGTGTGTGTGTGTGTGTGTTGTGTGTGTGTGTGTGTGTGTGTGTGTGTGTGTGTGTGTGTGTGCGCGCTTGCGTGTGTGTATGTGTGTTCGTGTGTGAGGGATGCTCAGAAAGAGACGTGCTGCAGTTGTGCTGCCAGAGTCAAGGACACATGGCCGCAATCTCATGTCCTTTTTGACCCCGGGAGCTGGAGACAAAACAGGAAAAGGAGGGAATGTGTGTGTGTAGGTGGGTGTGTGGGTGCGTCTGAGTGTGTGTGTTGTGGGGCAGGGGGAGGGGGGGGGGGTTCTAACCTTCGACCCTTGAACTATCGCGCTCTTTACCTTTGAAGTCCCCAGGGGAGAATCACATTCAATTACGTGCAATACAACGCACGTTACCATGGATATCATGCCTGTGCTACAGATGGAGCTCCCTACACTTGAAACGGGACTTTAACATATGATTTTAACTAGAGTTTAGTTTTAGTTTAATATAATTTGTTTTTAACATGAACTATGAACAACTACACAGCTTTTTATGAACCAGAGGAAGGAATTTCCACCCCCATGCCTTCTTCCCTCTCTGTTTCCGTTTCTCAAAGGTGCTTTTCTCTGTGGAGGGAGCCAATAAATCTACCCATCGAGCATGGGCCTGTATGGTTGTTTGGAACTTTAACTGGAAAAAGTATTGCAAATATATTTGACTTGATATAAACGAGGTGGTTCATGACATCGTATTACCCTTATGGTTTACTTGTTTTGCAAATAATTTTTCAAAGTAGGATTTAAGGACTGATCAAATTGTATAAGTCTTTATCAAATGAAACCAAATGACAGAAAACATTACTGCGTGTGTACATGCATGTTTGTGTGTGTGTGCGCCTGCACGCTTGTGCCACTCTTCTAAGAATGAAGAGATAGCCGATTTGTTTAGGAAATCCTATAGCTTTGTTATGACAAGCCTATAGCTCTACCTTCCCTGAGCCGGCTGGTGGCCTTGGATCCTCTTCCTGCTTTCCGATTAGAACCACAGTCGCAACCACATTGAATGCCCTCATCACCATGGGTAACCGTCGTTGTTTGAGACTTACACTTTAAGTGACTTGTTCCTCCCGGGGCTAGAATCTGTTGTGTTCTTTCCCAGTAAACATCTAACAATCAGTTTGGAAAAACTAGAATGAAATTCAGATGTAAATGGTTAGAAACTGATTATTTTGGGTTTGTCTTTACATTTCCCATCCCTGTCAATTTGTATTAACATGAAGTTGAGTGAAGAAAGGCGTAAACATTGAACATGGCTCTTGGACCTTTCATGTCATTTCAATACAAAACCAATGACATATGTTGTCAAGCATTTCATTTGCTACACTTTTCGACCGAAGTTTTGGTTTCATGGCTGCAATGTTTTTGCAGTTTAGCAATAAAATAGCTTTTGTCCTTGTATGCCCATGAGGACTCATCATCTAACTAAAATGGTGCCATGGTCTAAGACTCCAGCATACAGGGGCTGCATTACTGTTCTCGATATCTCCATTGTTCCACCATTCCAATTGTCGAATTGCTAAAGATGCTCGACAAGAAGCTCATATGGCCGCTGATTCATGTTGGGGCCAGAGGAATCATAAGACAATCTTTGGTGACATCACCAGACATTAACACATCATGCTACTGTATGGACACATGTAAAAATGGGGTTGGCTTAGTCTGAAGGTTCGGATCATCAACAGTCATCACATCAATCCACTTTAAATGTGTTGAAGCAGCTTAGCTGTCCCAATCAGTCTCAATTGCACATTTCTCCTACATCGCGACACTGCTAAGCTCGAAGCTTGAGGGATCAAACCTGGGCTTGATCACTCAAGGCTAAGCCCAGTGATCATGTTGAAATGGAGCACGTGTCTCTCCTGTCTGTGGTCACTATTTTAATAAGGTTCCCTTCCTTTTCATTCTGTGGCTTTCCTTGTTTTTTATTATACTGCCCCCATGTGGTGGAAGTGGAAGCATCATAGAAACAATGCACCAATACAATTTGCGAAATAACATGAAACTAAATAACACAACTAACTAGTTGTGGCCCACGAGTGGCACAGGATAGCACACGCCACAACCCGGCCATTACAGATGGTTGCAAATCTATACAACACAAAGTTAACATATTAATTAGAATAAAATTGATATATATATGTCCGAAAGGATATATATATCTTATGCACTGTGACAAAAAGTGCTTCCAATAATCTGTCCACAATGTAAGGGTTCCCTTCCCAGACTTATTGTCTGTAGTATTCATTGACAGCCTCATGCCCAGATTTTGATTGACGAGTTTAAATCCTTTTGAAGGCAGGATTCAGCCCTCTAGGTGGCAAATCAGACTTTGTGGGGGGAATTTGCTATTTGCTAACAACAGGCCCACACCTAGCCGGAGCCATACATGGACCCCAGCTCCACACTCACTGCAGCTATCAGATCTAATACCAGGGCTAAAGAATGGTTGGGATTATTTCAATTGATAGAAAACAAGTTTCATATAGTGGTCAAAAATTTGAGCAGGGTAAAAGGGGGGGAAATATGGATTTGGTTTGAATTCCAATTTTGGCCAGAGTCTAATTTCCTTTTGGGGCCTTCCTTACATTTTGTCAATAACACATCAGCATGCAAGGTAAAAGGTTGTTTCGAAACATTGCTACATTTGACCTTATACATTTGACCTATGTATAATAAGGTATTTTCCAGATATGTCATAGTAATCGATACCCTGTAATGACAATCAATCACTTGATATCACAACGTTTGTATTCAAACCGCATTGAAAGGCGGTCATCATTCACTGTTTTGCTTTACACTGCCTTTTAACAATAATCTTAACAAATCTTTAGCCTCAAAATCAAGCATATCTCTTTCAAGGGTAAAATCACTTCATCCATTCATTGTGTCTATTTTTTTACCAACCAAAACCACCCCCTCCTTCTCCTCCTCCTCCTCCTCCTCCTCCTCCTCCTCCTCCTCCTCCTCCTCCTCCTCCTCCTCCTCCTCCTCCTCCTCATCCTCCCGGCCCTAATCCATGCTATTATTCCTTGTAATGGAGGTCCAGATTAATGGTTAATTTACAGGAAACCCTGTATTGTCGTAAAGTGCTTTCCATAAATTAGTGGCTCAGTTTCTTCGAACGCACTGTCGTCGAGTGGGCGGAGATGAACGAGCTGACTGGAGCGCTCCAGCCATCGCTTGCGTGCCGTGAGAGCAGGATTCCGACGCACAACAGAGAGAGGAAGCAAAATAAATAGCCAGTACTGGGTGGACAAAAAAACAAACATGGACATTCGTTGACAGGGCAGATGAATGTGGGGTTGTTTTCATTGCTTTTTGTTCTGTTTCGAGAGGAGGGGTGATGGTGAGGGAGTATTAGCGTTGGACTGAGAGAGTGTCTGGTAAATTGTACAGCCTTGATTAAGTCTTCCCTTGTTGCCAGAGGATGGGCGTAGGCCCGCCGGAGACCTGACGACAAGAAAGCAATTTCGGAGGGCTTTCTTGGCTACTCTAAACATCCTAATGAGCTCTGCTCACCCCGCTGAATGCTGAATGGGTTCATACGTTTCATTTCAACTGTTACATTTCCTATTTCACGACTAACTAGGCTATAATATTATGTTGCATGGAGGGAATGAGTGTCCCCCGATGGACCAGCAGGGAAGATTTATGGAATTTGGTGCAGCACATTAAACTACATATATATTTTATATTTAATGTTAAATTATCCTCTAAGGTTTTTTTAAATCTCGCCCCTATATCTTGAGGAATTGTGGTTCAGTGGGACAGCTGATAAATATTTCAGCTGGCTAATGTTAGGGTCCCTGGCAGGCACTGTCTCCAGACAGGCTTCTAGGACCAGAGATTAGGAGGGCTGCCTGGTGGGGCCCACCTTATCTCCTCCCGCTCTGCATGCTCATAACACTGCCCCCCAAGTCTCCCCGGACCCACCATCTAAGTGGCTGTGTTTGTGTGTGTGTGTGTGTGTGTGTGTGTGTG
>NC_044061.1:18708153-18710653 GCF_902167405.1 Gadus morhua | reverse complement strand
CCTACGGCCGGGACGCAGAAGACAGTCACAGCGGAGCGGAGCGGCGGCCGGTGACCCGCGAAGTCCGGCCCCTGGGAACTGTTACCGGGGAAGCACACAGTGGACACCTCGGGGACGGCGTCGCGCAGGAGGGCTACCCCTCGGAGCATGAGCGGGGGGGCATGTGTGTCCCAGAGCATCGCTGCTCGCGACGGGGACAGGACAGTGACGGCAGGACGGTGACGTGTTGTGTGTTTAGGGAATGGAACCTCAGACCTCGGCGACCGTACTCGGCCTTAAGGAAAGACGGAGGGGGGTCTTCGTGTCGGTGTTGTCCGAGGCACAAACGCCTCGAGGGAAATACTTTGGGCGAGCAGGAACTCAAGAACATGGTGCACGCACTGTTAAAGAGGTTACGCGAGAATCACCTCGAAGCCTTGCTGAAGGCCATAGAGACCAAAGGGGGACACCCCGGTGAATGTGTTATGATGCCGCAGTCGGACGCTGATATCCAGAGCGCCCCCCCATTTCTACTTTGTAAGCTTTATCGCTGGAACGACCTTCAACCATCGGCCCAGCTGAAGGTGTTGTGCCACTGCAAGAGTTTCCATGCAGTGGACAGCGCGCAGGTGTGCTGCAACCCCTACCACTACAGTCGTTTATGTGGGCCAGGTAAGCTCTCCGAAGACCTAAAGTTCACTCTCCAGCGCACCAATAACCTTCCTGATATGACGGACATCACACAATCTTTATGAACATAATAGCGGAAATCCTGTGTTCCTCACACATTTATCAACAAGCAGATTAAATATACCTGCCAGGTGTGGCTAGAGGCAGGACTAGGCCCACTGCTCATGTTGCGGGGTTGATCATGTCACTCTAAAGGGACATCATGTTACATGAGGACGTCGGACCAAGGCTCTATAGCCTTCATATGAAAGGTGCGTTTTAAGCAATTCCTAAAGTCACTCTGAAATAGGTCTATGTCAACGCATACACACGCACGCACGCACTCAAGCACGCGCGCGCAGACACATACACACACACACACACACACACACACACACACACACACACACACACACACACACAAAAAGAAACACGCTGTTTGGACGTATTTAGTTGTTGTACATTTGGTCTTGCAAAATACTGTTTTAGTATTCATTTTATGTCGATGGGCCCAACATTCAGTTTAAACTTGCGCCGAGCTTTGCGCCTATGTCATTCCCTTAAATAGCGTTCTCAAGTTGCACTTAGAGGCCTTCTCTTTGACAAGAAAGTCCTCCTCTTGTTATTTAGGTGAAGGAGTGCCGATAATATACAGTTTGCATACGGCTGGCGCCACACTGACTAGCTGGGTATCTCACTGACTGAGTACTCCGGCAATTACTGGCTTAGCTCTTAAAGGGGCCGTAGCAGTAATGTGGCCAACTTTCCTTGGAACTGCTCTACCAGGAAAGAGACAGCATTTTCGCAGACAGTGCTCTTATCCACCTTTCTATCGTATTGGTGCACACTAAAACTATGTCTTGTCCAGGGTATTCAACTAACAATTGAATACCCTTATGTGTGTGTGAGTATGTGTTCCAAAAATAAGGTGAGCAGAGTACACAATCATTTAGCACAAATTAGTTTATCTGCAAGTAATGCATTTTGTTGCGGGACATGAGATTGTTGCACCTTACTGTCGCTTACTTGACCACGTATCCCTCAGCATCCAGGGTAATAAATGTTTCGAATTTTTCCCTGTATCTTCTAGAATCACCTCCTCCCCCATACTCTGTGTCCCATTCAGATGCACACAAGCCACTGGGTGAGTTCCAAAGCATGCAAGCCACAACACAGAGTGGAGCGGATATCATCAGGTCTCATTAAAGTCCTTTACCCATAAACGCAACAGTCAAATCTGTCGCCAAGATTAAGCTGCGATGCTGTTTTTGCTTTGGGTTTATTCTCAAGATGTTTCTCTTTTTGAAAGTTGGTCAACAAAATCCAATATTCCTAGTATCCATTGCAGTTTATCATGGTATGGAGATATGCTCTAGGTGGATAATGTGATAAAACAGGACAAGACTAGGCTAATAGACAACCTGGCTTGATGTACATCTAGTTTACATCTGCTTTGTGTGTTTTTGTGTGTGTCTGTTTCCATTTCACCAGAATCAACTCAGTCTTACACTGAAACTGTACCCCTACATCACAACAACCACCCTCAAGTCCCCCCCAGAGACTACACTGGTGAGTACCCCCCACCCCCATGTCAACACTGGGCTGCTGCAACCACCTAGCTCCACCATTCATATCTGGACACACAGACACACACACAGACACACACACACACACACACACACACACACACACACACACACACACACACACACACACACACACACACACACACACACACACACACACACACACACACGATATTATGGTCTGCTTCCTGTCTCAATGTAATTTGCATTTTCCGAGGTTATTACGCTGTGCTTTGCTTGCTAATTTGAGTTAATATTAAGAGGAC
>NC_044061.1:18695653-18698153 GCF_902167405.1 Gadus morhua | reverse complement strand
TTTAGCTCTCGTTCTGTCTCCCTCCCAGGGCTCGTGGGAGATGTATGGGGCATGGGGTTTATAATGCATTAAGCTGTGATGGGCGGAGAAGGAGGAGGAGGGTGAACAGAGAGAGAGGGAGGGAGAGTTGGGAGAGAGGGAACGATAAAGGGGCCGTCCTGGTGGCTTTAAGCCCGACTTCTCCAGCCTGTGGGGAGGTCGCAGGAAGCGGCTCGTCTGAACTTTGAACTGAGCTTGCCGCATTCAATCATTTTATCTATCTATATATATATATATATATTTATATATATATATATATATATATATGAGGACAAAACAAAAGTCAATGTATCACCTCTGCTCCTACTTGGGTTGTTTGTTTAAATATATTTCCTCCGCCTGTATCGGTTGTCGTGTTTATTCGCAGTGAAAGGCCTTAGTGTTTTATAGTTTGGTTTTCACCAGAACCGGATCTGGTTTGGAGGGAACATGGGCTTACCGGGCTTTTCCATGCGACTGGCACCATGCGAGGGGGGATTTGGAGAAAGCAATAACAAAAGCTACTTATCTAATTGGTAAACAGAGCTGTTAAATGGTGGTCGGATTAAATGGTTGCAGAACACCGCCGTAATTGCTGCCAGCCCTCGCACACAGTCGCATGCAGCACACATACGCACACATTGCTCACGCACGCATTTGCAGGCTACTACACACACACATACAAACACACACACACGCCAACAGACAAGCACACACTGGAACACGCACATTTTCTGACTTCCTCCATCCAAACATAAACACACTGATAACCTCTGGTTTGAACCCTTTAAACATTCCATTGAAGGACTTCATTGCCAAGCCAACACCCCCCCCCCCCCCCCCCCCCCCCCCCCCCCCTCCAATTCCAACCCCCCAACTTCTCCTCGTCTTCCTCTAGCTTCCCCCCACCCGCCTCCTGGGTCTTTCTCACACAACCTCTTTATACCTCTGGGTTGGAGGTGGGCCAAGTGAGTGCGATGACGGTACGCGGCGGGTGCCAAAAACATTACACGTGACGAGCTGTAGCAGCAGAGCTGTCAAATAGCATCTAGTTTACACAGAAGACACAGCCCCACTCCAGCCCCGATGGCGTGCGCCTTCTGGAGACTCGCATTCAGCGTGTGGTCCACAGGTTTTGCTGTGTGGGGGTCAGTGTTAGGGTTAGAGGCACCGTCGTGGTTGTTTTGTTGATGTCGTTACTATTCATGTTGATTCGGCAATGGGTTCGTTTCTGGGGCGACATGACACACGTTTTGATTTGTTGTTCCATTGATACGGCGCCTCGGGATTTAAAAGAATCAAAAAAAAATTGAAAAGAAAAATCACTTGATTCATTGCCATCATGGAATTGAAGTGAGTTGGAACAGGAGGCCTCGGTGGCCATTTTGGTCTGTTGTGAGGATGTTTAGAGCGTGGGTTCATCCTGGGATGGCTGCACAGCGCTATGTCGTGTTAGAGTGTGCATGTGTTTGTGTGTGTGTATCTGTGCGTGTCTGTCTGTGTGTTTTTATCCGCACACAAAGCTGAAGTGTGTTTGTTTGTTGATTGTGTGTCATCGTGTCTGTTTATGTCACTTTGTTCATTAGAGAGAAAAAGAGAGGGAGAGAATGAGAGAGAGAGAGAGAGAGAGAGAGAGAGAGAGAGAGAGAGAGAGAGAGAGAGAGAGAGAGAGAGAGAGAGAGAGAGAGAGAGAGGGAGAGATCCTGTTAGTTAAGCCTGTTCTCTCTTATTGGGGAGCAGTAAAACCTCCAGACTTACCAGCCTGGAATTTACTAATGACACACGTGGGCCTCAGATGAGTACAATTTTGTGTGAGTATGAGTGTGTATGTGTGTGTGTGTGTGTGTGTGTGTGTGTGTGTGTGTGTGTGTGTGTGTGTGTGTGTGTGTTTCTCTTTGTGTGTGGGTGTCTGTCTGTGTATGTCTGTGTGAGTGTAAGTGTGTTTGTGCACGTGTGTGTGTGTGTGTGTGTGTGTGTGTGTGTGTGTTTGTGTGTGCATGTTTATGCATTTGTGTGTGTATGTGTGTCCGTGTGTTTACGTGTGTGTGTTTGATGCACTGCTTGGCTCATAAACTATGCACACAAATACGCACAAAGGCAATACACACATAAACAACTCATCTTTGCATCTCTCCCCTTTAAAGCAGCACTGCTCTTGAGCAAACGCATTCAGCCCCATCTCCGCCACAGTTTTGCCCCAAAGCAGCTTGTTCAGGGGAGAGGGGCAGCCGTGATGCCCCTGGCTAGATGGAGATGGAGGACGCTGTCGGGGCTATGAAAAGAATGAGGCCAGTGGCACATGGGCCTTTAAATCCTCCATGTCAATAGAGTCTCTGGGGCCAAATAATGGCATCACTCTGGGTGGGAGTTAATGTGAGCTGATAGCATGAGGGCCGGGGGGTCAAGGGTTCATGGGCTCGCGCTAGGCTGTCAGGGAGCTGAATACTCTGCAAGTATAACCCCCCTCCCCCTCACCATCCCG
>NC_044061.1:18620653-18690653 GCF_902167405.1 Gadus morhua | reverse complement strand
GACATAGGGACACAAACCCCACACAAGCACCACCGATTGTTTCCTGTGCGCTCAGATACATCTCTCTCTCCTTCATCTATTTCTCCTCCATAGTCAGGCTCTGTTGGGGGCACTAAAACTCCGACTTCTCTTACTGGCTCAAAAGCATAGGCAATTGGATGCCTGCCCTCATTGGTGGGTCTATCCAATTCGTCCATATCCATTTTGTTGAGGCAGTAAGCTACCTGTGAGGCTATGAGCCGCTATGTAAACAACATAGAATGTTAATACCAACCATTCTCGTGACGTCATCGTATTCTGAAAACAGAGATGGCGGCGCACAGGCTGAAAACATTGTAATTAATGCAACGTGTTTGTGCTTCATTCTGAATAACGGGACATATTTCCGACTTTATTTGTATTTATGGTATATTTAAATATTTAACTAGTGCTATAGACATGTTTTATTTGATTGCTTCCTTTCCACTTTAAGACTGCCCATGAGGCCAACGGGTGCATGTATTGGAGGTAGGCCCTTGAGTGCTGGGTTCGGGTGGGAAGGGTGGGGGGGGTCTGCGGTGTGCTGAACCTCGTCTGAACCAAGAGCGATGGCATTGGGTAGTTCTGCTGCTGCCCGACAGGCTCCACTTTGCCCCCACGTCACCACCTCCACTGCATCCAACACGCCATGTGCTCTCTCCGCCAGCGGGCCAATTATAAGCCATATTCAGGGGGAGACGCCCACTTTTTATGACCTAAGGGCATTTGTAGGCAATGCACTTCCAGACTAAGATTATACTATTGAATATAAATATGTATTCAGTCAAAAACCCAAGAGTCAAATTCAGCTATGTCCTGGGGGAAATGGTATGGTTCACCAAAGGGATGGTTACACACATGTCAATGGAAAACAATATTCGGACAAAGAACAAGGCATGTTACAAATGTTGAATATAACTTTGTGTATTTTAAATCTCCTTTGAAGATGACAATGCCCCCTCTGGTCCCTGAGTTAGCTTATGCCTCATTATGGCTCTAATTGATGGAAGCCATTTTGTCTGACTTCATACTGCAGGTTGAGTAATGACATCATCTTGTTGTATCTCCCAGAACCCATGATAAGTGGTTTGTGGTGATGGTTGACAATCCCATTATATGTCAAGCGATCTTTGTTGTACCGCGTAAGGCTGAATACACACTTGATAAAGGCAAACCAAGTTCAGATCACTTGACCCCCAAACTAATGAATGGTTCAAGGTCACCTAATGGCTATGTAAAGCAGCTGATCTACAGCTGAGCTGGGCCGGGGTAGGCTCTTCTAGATGTTCTTAGTGAATACCAGACAGTTACCGTCATAACAATATTACAAAAATGTTTAAAAATAGATAGCTTGCAAGAAGACTCGAGTAGGAGACATAAGTTTACCTTTTAAGCAAGTTCCACATATATTGAACTTGTATAAAAATAGAATTCCCTGTCCCACCTTCAAGGTTTCTCAAAAGAGATCCTTTTGTTTTGGCCCCTTCTTCCCTAAAGCACAATCCCCCTCGCTATCTTCCAAACTAACTAACTCCCTAACTTACGCTCTCACTCCCGCACTAATGCCCTCATTCACTCCTAACGTGTGCACTATATGCTGCCCGGCATGGCGCGTCCTTTTCCGCTACATGGCTGCGGTTCTGTTTATTTCTCAGCCCGCCTTTGTTTTGTTACTTTAAGCACCATGTCTGTCAGCCCTAGTGTAATTATATGGAGACAGAGACGCAGGAGGGGAGAGGCCCGGGAGACAGCCCTCTCTTTCAGCTGCTGTGAGCCGCGACCAGTACTGCCTGAAGCCCTTTGCCTCTTTGAATGAAGGCCAAAAGACTCGACTCCCTTTTAACCCCTTGGATCCGCCAAAAAGCTACGGCTCCAAGCACCTGAAGGCTTACTCAGACCGCTTCTTCGTATTGTCTTTCCCATGTGTGCGAAAGAGTAGGTGTATGTATGCGTGATAGTATGTACGTACGTACGTATGAATGTATGTATGTGTGAGTGTATCTGTGTTTGTGTGTGTGTTCATGTGTGTGTCTGTGTGTATGTGTGTATGTGTGTGTGTGGGGGGGGTATGTGTGTGTGTGTGTGTGTGTGTGTGTGTGTGTGTGTGTGTGTGTGTGTGTGTGTGTGTGTGTGTGTGTGTGTGTGTGTGTGTGTGTGTGTGTGTGTGTGCCATCATGAACCGCCTCGCTTGGCTTGACTTCCATGTTACTAAGAAGCGTTTGCTGATCACTATGATGGTTTCCTTTTCACATGGCTAGTAAGTAACCATGTCAGCCAGCCAAGGGCCAAGTGCAGTGAATGGTATGCCTTGTATAACAGTGTGATTATTGATTATAATGGTACTACATCGTCCTCCTATAGGCAATCCCTTCCTGGTATTCCCCCAGATTTACATCCATGTCACGTCCAATGGAACAGTAGGTTCACCGACAGGCAGACAGACAGACAGACAGACAGACAGACAGACAGACAGACAGACAGACAGACAGACAGACAGACAGACAGACAGACAGACAGACAGACAGACAGACAGACAGGCAGGCAGAAAGACAGATAGATAGATACATAGATACATAGATTGATACATAGATTGATACATAGATACATAGATGGTGGGATGTGGTCAACGGGGTTTTGCATTTTACAAATGACAGCAAACCAATCCTGCAGAAATACAGAACATTCAAACCAACTGGCAGTTTTTTTTGGTTTTCTTCATTGTTTGCAGATGAAAGGATTCTTTTACACAACTCGAATTTACCAAAGATGTCATGAAAAGAGAGAAAAAAAACACACTTGTATACACGCACACACATAACAAAACGAAACGCAGGAAATGTAAAATGGACTGTTCTTCTTTAAGTGCCCTTAATGTCTTCCATATTGTGGGGTTCTAAATTGATGCAGGAAATGCTGTCACTCCGCTGTGCTTTCCAAACTTCCAGAGTGAGGTTTTGGCCTCGGCTCATGCCAGTGCGGTAGATTCCAACGCTGTACCGACCCTTCTCATGTTTCCCTCTAGCAGCGAGAGACGGACTCTTCGCCTTCTCCCCATTCTGAGTCCAAAATGGAAAAGACTGTATACCCCCCTAGCCCTCCCTCTGCCCCCCTGCCTGATCCGGTGTGTTTGGGTGTGTTTTTTGGACTGTGTGTGCAAGGAGGTATTTAAGGGGTATTTTACGTCTCATTTATATTCTCAAGTGTGTGTGTGTGTGTGTGTGTGTGTGTGTGTGTGTGTGTGTGTGTGTGTGTGTGTGTGTGTGTGTGTGTGTGTGTGTGTGTGTGTGTCTATGTGTGTGCGTGCGTGCATGCGGTGCGTGTGTGCGTGTGTGTGTATGTGTGTGTATGTGTCTGCATGCATGCATACGTGTTTGTGTGTGTGTGTGTGTGTGTGTGTGTGTGTGTGTGTGTGTGTGTGTGTGTGTGTGTGTGTGTGTGTGTGTGTGTGTGTGTGTGAGGGCGGGTGCATGCGTGTGTAAGGTAAGTTTGTGCGTGTGACTTTGTGTGCGTCTGTGTGTGTGATGCATAAGGTATGCAGAACCGTGCAGTTTCGGTTTGACATATCTTGATCTACGATACATGCGTCCTCCCTCCTCCACACACATACACATACACAAGCACATAAACACACACACACACACACACATACACACATACACACATACATAAAAACACACAAACACACATACACACACACACATATCTCAGTTTCTGGAATAAAATAATGTATACAATATATTGAAGGACTTCTTAAAAGGAAATAAGTTACTTCCTATAGGGAACATTTCTAGAGAAAGACGACACAAATTAAGGGTAATGTTCTTTAGGTATGTGTTTACATCACTCCTCTGCAAGGGTTTACGTGTCATCTTATGACAATAGTGCATTGTATAAAACCGTTGCGATCCACAACTGCAGAGCCCAAAGCAAGGGGATCCCAAGTTAACCCTTTATGCTGCCGACTGCACCTTTTCTCAATGCAATCCAACATCTGCACGGCCAACAGCGGGGGCATAACGGACAGACAGCGAAGAGCGAAGAACAACCGACTTTTAGACTTTATACACACGTAATGTTGGTCACTGAGTACCAGGCCTGTCAGAGCTGTATAGATGCAACTTCTGAAGACTCAAATCACTTTTAACAATTAGCCCTTTGCTTTCAGTTTGATCTTTTTTTTTTGTTCATCACGTCTTTGTTCATCACTCTTTCAAACACTTCTTCATACAAACACAAACCAACAGACACACAAACACACAACATACACACACAAACACACCCTATAAAACATACACAAACACACACACACCGTACATACACAGAAACAAACACTCACCATACAACCACACACGCAAAAGCACAAACACATACACACGCACACATACACACACACACACACACACACACACACACACACACACACACACATGCACACACACACTTACTATAAACACACACATACGTATCAGCCTTTTTATTTGGCCCTCGCGGCTAGAGTTGCACACAAAATCTCTTTGCCTCCTTTCAGCAGGACATGGGAGCATGGGAGCCTCGCCTCTATTGTCTGGGAGCCAAGGCGTTTAAGGAACTAGTAAAGGGCCAGGATTGAGGGGTCCTGTCCCTTCAGGATAGGAGCTATGTTTTGCAAGCCCACCCCCCTGATCGCTGCATGCCTGAAACTGAAGAACATAATCTGGGCTCATCATGGCGACTGGAAATGATAACAAAAAAAGTCCCAGTTTGTACTGTCAGAGTAATCAGATACTGAAGAAGGGCTGCAAGCTACAATTGTCCTTTTAGACAAATTATCTTTCTTTCTATCTGTCTTTCTGTCTCTCTCTGCCTGTGTCCCTGTCTCACCCCGGTAAGATGTATTAATGAGAATGATCTCAGCCTTCCTCTGGTCCTGTCAATCACAAGGGTGTCGGCGTAAAGGCGATGTCGGAGAGTCACTGTGTTGTGTTTGTAGCCCTTCAACAGAGCCCTGCAGGTAACATTACTGCCCAATTATGGATGCTCTCAAACAAGATGATTGGGGTAGCTGTTGACGCATGCCCTGCAGTGCAGCCTGGCCCAAAGATGATATATGGACTGATCTTGCCATGAGGAACTCATGTCTCTGTCTCTCTCTCTCTCTCTAACTCTAGCGTTTTTATCTAGTGGATAGTGCTGCAACGATTAGTCGATTAATCGATTAGTCGATCGAAAGAAAATGTATCAAATCTTATTTGATAATCAATTAATCGTTTGAGTAATTTGTCAAGTACTAATACAAAACATATGCTGCTTAATGCTTCAGAAATTTGGTTGAATAATCATTATTAAATCAAAATCCAGAAAATGTCAAGTAATTTCGACTCTTGAAACATGCCATCATTGCTATTATGACATTTCTAGACTAAATGATTCGTCCGAAAAATAGATGGCTTGAATAATCAACTATGAAAATGATCATAGTCGATTTAAGCCATACTGTGGGATAGTAAATTGCATTGTGGGAACTCTGAAAGTCCAGCTCTCCTGACTGCAGGTCTTCTCATTTATGTATACGTTACATAAATTATTCTCACAATTTAAAAGGCCTTTATTGATCTGAGTTTCCAATCAACTCTATTATTATTAAAGGGTAACTATACCCCATTTTAGCAGAACTTCCCCTACGAGTTTGAAATTATGCAATCTGAACAGTCATGACAGTTGTTAAAGTTGTCATGACCGCTCAGCAATACCTGACACGTGTGTCAGCAATACCTAACACATTCGGTTCCATAGTAGTAGGTGTGAGCTGTGTTTTCAAATGTTTTTAAAAACCACGTCTCACCCACTGTCTTGAGTCCAGCCAATAGAAAGCTACTAATCTGGAAAATAGTTCTCATTTACAGAGAATGACGATTATTATTCTCTGTAACAACTTTTAGTTCATTTTACAAAAGAATAACAACGAAATGTTCACCAACCAAGTGAGACCCAAATGGAACATTTCATCTGAAAAAGTGATTTGGGGTGATTACTTATCCTTCAACGCTAGTTATCCAGCATTGTTCCAGAGCATCATCCCAAAATCAGCTACAGACTACACATGATTTCAATACAAATGTGCAAAAGTCTACATTGTTAATATGTTGTGAATACATTTCAATCAGGAGAGACTAGTAATTAAAATGAACCACAACATTTATTCAAAACACATTTGGAGATTTTAGATGAGGAGGAGATGATTCTTCATGGGCACATGGATCCATGAATGCCCGGAGTTCAATGGCTCTGGAGGACGCCATCTCTTTCTCCGCAGACAGGTGGCGCTCAGTCCCAGAGGTGAAGGGGACAGAGGAGGGCTGCAACCAGTCTTGATAAAACAATACCAGCTACAAGCATGAATGAGAGTTTTACATACACCACGGCTTGGTGCACATTTGTACTGCGATTAGAACCCAACATAGAGCAATGAGTAGGGGAATGTCTTCTACCTGATTCATCTTTTGCTTTAGCTACAATCTTGGAACATGGAGTTATACCAAGCCAGAGATAATTTCAGTACCAACATTTGTTTTTATGTTGCCATTTTTTTCCGTCTGCCTAGAGATGTTCGGTTTTATTTAAACAATGGACATAGAAAATGGAGTTAGTGTGCTCTTACAGCATGCGTTGAATACAACACAAAGTCATGTCTAACAAATGGCAAGGAATCAAAGACT
This sequence comes from Gadus morhua, assembly GCF_902167405.1. Classification (NCBI taxonomy): domain Eukaryota; kingdom Metazoa; phylum Chordata; class Actinopteri; order Gadiformes; family Gadidae; genus Gadus; species Gadus morhua. The sequence goes on along the minus strand of NC_044061.1, from coordinate 18,683,940 downwards.
GAATGAGATCAAGGCTAAACCAATTTATGAATGGGAAAGGTCTTTTTGAAAGCATTTGAATCCAACTATGCTCAGTATCACGACTACAATCATGGATTAAGAGAGCCTTTACTCGAGACAAAGATACAGATAGACGAGGGACATTTTCTGTTTATTGTTGAGATTTATTCTGTTTTCCTATAGCATTTAGAAAGCACTAATAGCCCTTTCTGATTGATAATTTTGTATCTCTCATAGTCTTTTATTATTTATTTTATTATTTTATTTATTATTAAGGTTCATATATCACAGACTACCACACCTCTGCATTTTAACTAGAGAAACAATGTTCACTTTTTAGGCATTACGGTCATGGTCTCCACTCAAAATATTAACTTCCTTGGACAGAACACGCCCTTTAAACCAGCCAATCCCTGGTAAAAGATGGGTCGTAGTGTTGATAGATTGGTCCTCCCTCAAACATCACTGGCATGCTTTGTGACTTTGCAAAATGTTAAAGACAACAACGCCGAGACAGGATAGGAGATGTCTGAGACAGAAACAGAGAGTGACAGAGATAAAGGATCTCATCCCTCCCTCGGTCTCTGTCTGCCTCCAGCCCCTCCCTGCCCTGCTCTAAAGCATGGCTGCTGGTCAGCCTGTGCTCACACAGACAACCAGACAGACAGGCAGCTAGACACTCTGGCTCCATACCATTGCAGTACATACACACAGACAGCCACACACTCTGTCATGGGCTTTGCCTTCAACCCGGACACACTGACTATACTGAGGGGAAGAGAGGGCACACATACACGAACGCACGCACACACACGCACAATACATACACATATTCACATACGCACATGCACGCACAAACAGGCCTTCAGACACACAACAGAAACACAAAAACAACAAGAAACACAAAGCCTATGCAGTCCTTCTTCAGCCCCTTCTCAATACCACATTTGATGTACTACTAAACACAAACACTATCAACAGCATCGTTAATAACGTTAAATTCATATTTGGTCAACCTGTAGGGATCCCTGAGCAAGTTGCAAGAAGCACTTCAAGTCTGCTAATGAATGGTGAATACCACATTTTTATTAAACTTTTCTGGTCACTGCAAACTGAACATTATCACCCAGATATTGTATATGAGCACGTTGATATCGTGTCATTGGCATCACCCACATACTGCACTTGAAATAAAGTCAGTCCCATCACCGACTTACAATATATAAATAAATGTTCAAAATCATCCAGATACTGCATATTAATGCATATAATGGCAACAATTCTCTGTGTTTGAGTATGTCTGTGTTTGTGTGTTTGTGAGTGTGTGTGTGTGTGGGTGTGTGTGTGTGTGTGTGTGTGTGTGTGCGTGCGTGCGTGCGTGCGTGCGTGCGTGCGTGCGTGCGTGCGTGCGTGCGTGTGTGTGTATGTTGTGTGTGTGCGTTGTGCGTGTATGTGTGTGTGCATGTGTGTCTGTACAGTTGGTGGCTAGAATGAGTTCCTTCAATGTTGCTTCATGGCTGTTTGCTGCCACCTTCTGATTCAAAGCCACTACGACATGTAATGTGTCCAAGTTCCATGCATTCTTTGTGATAGTGTTGAGCAGGCTATCAGGGTCCTATCATGTGTTACTGGCTTGTACTGTCAGGTGAAGGTGAAAGCTAGTCTTATGATTCCTTGGTTTTATTTATAATCTGTTAACGGAGAACATCCCCTTCCACAATACACATACATTTGAAAATTTCACACACACACACACACACACACACACACACACACACACACACACACACACACACACACACACACACACACACACACACACACACACACACACACACACACACACAGACACACACACACACACACACACACATAGCCACAGAGGCACAGGGAAAGTATATTGGCCGGAGGTAGAAACATTCAGATAAATGAGGCAATACAGCTTAGCCGAACAGAACAGCCTGAGGGAATGATTTTCTGCCCAGGAAACCCCTGGTTCACCCATCGCATCATCCCCAACCCCTGGAGTTACACACTGCATGCTGTCATTAGCATGTTGAGTGTAGTGTGTGTGTGTGTGTGTGTGTGTGTGTGTGTGTGTGTGTGTGTGTGTGTGTGTGTGTGTGTGTGTGTGTGTGTGTGTGTGTGTGTGTGTGTGTGTGTGTGTTAGAGAGAGTGTGTGTGAGAGTGTGTGTCACTGTGTCTGTGAACCCTAACTCCTGGATCAGAATCTTGTTGGAATCTATTGATTACCAAGTGACTGCTTGAGAAATACTGGAGCAGATCAGCACAGAACAAACCACGATTGTATCCTGGAGGAAGAACGTGTTGTTTTTCTACAGAAGTGAATCATTCTATCCTGGGCCCATACTGTTATTTTTAGATTATATTAGGGTAATTTGTTTTCATGTGTTTCTTTATATGTTCCTTTATTCCTGAAAATACACGTTTGTGTGAGCGAACATCGCGAGATAACTTGTGCATGTAATTGTCTGATTTCCATATTGGTAAAAACCCAGGACTCCAATAACAACATGCAACACAATGATACCCTTTTGTTCATGGGCCCCGACGCTAGTACCATCTTCAACACATGAGCCCTATGAGATTTAGATCACAACAACACTATCTGTGAGTGCTCCTCTTACTCGCATTGTACAAGTGTAGCAACACAATGGTAGCCCAGGGATGCTATTTGCATATTGTCAAAGGGGTGTGTGAATGGGGTAAAAAGAAAATGAGGAATTATATCAGGCACAGAAAAAAGCAATGGGCTGTGACCAAATCCTAGTTCCTCCATGCATATGTTATCCCAGATTGAGTGGTTTTTATTGTCATGTGAATGCAAATGGGGGGACTGGTAGGATGGAAGCAGCGAGCAATTACGGCTTCGATGGGAGGTTGAGCAGATCTAATCAGATCTGGCGCGATGCAGAGCATTATGTGCGATTGATGACAACGTAGCTGCGTTGTGTATGGTTGTTGAGAGATGTACGTTGAGAAGTAATACTGACATGATGTGGTCATCAATAACTGATTATTGTGGAAGCAAGATCTCCAAGAATCAGCCCAGAATGATTTGATTCGTTTTTTTCATTGGATTTGTTTTGAAAGCTACGGCAAAATAACGACAATAACAGTAATAGGCCTACTACTATTTTCTGCACACACTTATTTCCTGTCCAGGGTTGCAGTTGGGTGGATACTATTACACTTTATACTGGTGGAGGATACTGAACTGGCTAGGTGGTTCGACCAGCCGAAAGGTATATTTTGATCGTTTATGGCCTGGCCACATCTTTCCTGTATAGGCAAGATCGACATCCTTTATGACCTCACGTAGGCCTAGTCACTTTCGATTTTCTGCTGAATGCCGAAATAGTTCAATACTCCATGGATCATTCAGTCAAATGTTATCAAAATCAGTCTAAGATTGAAATTATCTTGTTTCCAACCTTCATGGAGAGAATGCAGGAAACGTGCAACCTTCTGCAAATAAGGTGCACCGTAAGTGCTGTCGCGTAGGGGAAGTTGTGGTAGGCCTACTACTGATTGTTATTATCCAACTGTTTTATGTCTACCTAATTAGCTACCATTGTACTCTTATCGGATAATTCTTACTTTTCTTTGGCGATGTCGTCAAATATGGGCCTGGCACTTTATTCCTGAAGCTGACTAATTTAATTGTAGCATGTTATTAATGCATGTTCAAGTATTTCACCCACATGGTGGCGCTGTTTACAAACTAAACTAAACGCTAAACTTGCTGGTTGTTTATCATGCAGAGACAATAAACAAATGAGAAATACATATACATGTTGAAAAGTGTTTCAAAGGTTTCCATCGCACAATAAATAACACTGTTGCTGTCTTACTCTAGTATTCAGTCGTCACATGAAACATTGCAAGAATGGCTGTGCTGCGCATTTTGAATGCATTCCCCTATAAGAAAAGTATTATTTCCCACAAGTGTTATATCCTGGTGTGCATCCTTTGAGTCTGTAGCTATGGGATATATAGTTACAGATTGTAAGTACTTCCCTCTTTCGTAAAATTCAGCCTCGACAGAGCCCCCATAAAAAGGTTGAAACAGGACTATTTATAGTACAATGAATGAAATAAATCATTAAGAAACGTGGTTTATTCCAGTGGTGTATAGGGTAGTGCCTTGCACCCCAGAGGGGCGGGGTCCCACCCTGCAAAGGAGTTTTCCATATTAAACATTTTTTCACAAAATGAATTTTTCAGAGATAAAATACCACAGCTTTCACTTCATGTCGTAACTCATCAATGTGTACAATAAAAATAGAAGGTGAAACTACCATTGCACTACGCTGTCTTATCGTGACTCTGGCCCCTTCTCTTTTGGACCTCTGAGTCATCTGACAAGAACATCCCAGTGGCTGACTTCTCTTCATTGGCTTACATTTGCAATGGCTTCTTCGGAGAGGAAAATAGCAGTGGTCCCTTGGTAACAGCGTCCCCCAGCCGCTGAGTCTTTCTTCTGAGTCACGGGCCACAAGACAGTTGGATGGTTGGTAAATTGCCGTTGAATTCAATTTCCTGTTGTGAGGATTACCGCTATTATCAGTCAACAGGATATACCATGAGCTCATGTGGTTTGAGAAAGTCTCTGAGGGAGATTTGTCATGAGTAGGCCAAGAGTTCAGTAGGCCTAATTTTTTTTGGTTTTGTCACTTCACATACAATGTGATAGCTTATCCCTTTGTGCAATATCGTTCTTAGAAGAAGAATGAACAACTGAAGTTTTTGTAGAGTTCCACTCAAGTTAGGTTACAAGCCAAATCTATACCTGAAACATTCCTTTTCAATAAAATTATAGATTGGGGAAAAGCTGGGCCTATTGCAAATGCATGTCTTAGATATCCTGTACTGTAGGCTCTTTGTAGCTTTTCTTAGTTAAAATAAAAACAAATCAACAAAACCAGATGGTGGAACATGCAATGTGTGACTGTGACTATGACTGCTGTTGACATTACGAGGAGTGAATCAGTGGGTTTTCTGGGATACCCTGAATTGCACACAACACAGAGACATATCTTGATCCGCAGCAGCCTGTACTGCCAAGTGGGCTCATGACTGAGTCATGAGTAGTGACACCGGATTGCATCTCGCTTTTAGAACTTGCTTTTACATTTACAATTTGAGTGCCATTTTCAACCAGCTCAGCTCACCACAAAGTTTTGAGAAATTATCATAAGTTCATGGTATTATTAAGGGTTGTTTTTTTTCAATAGAACCCCAATATGCTTACATGAAACATACCCTAATAATGCCAACTTCATATGAAGAACAATATATATAAAGAGGAATTACAGAATATGAACCAAAAGCAAAGGGGAAATAGAAAGGGTTGTATTTATATCCTATATATATTTTCACACCATTTTGCTTATGCTTTCAAACTGAATTCATTCCATTAGTGAGAAGGGCTCATCGTGTGTACTGTAAGCACCTCAACCAACCCAACACCAGGCCAGGTTGGACAGACTTCTGGCTTCTTCTGTATCGATGAATATAAGGAAAATAGGGTATAGCCTAAGCCTTAGAGAGAATTAAAGAGAATAAGAGCAAGAGAGGGTGCGAGAAACAGAGAGGGAAATGAGCCTCCATTATAGGCACTTTATAGTCGCCCTTTGGCCGTAGGCGATATACTCCTAGACGACGGGGGGTTCTGTACACGAAACGCAACACATGAAAAACTAGTTGTAAGCTCCAATTTGCAGAGGAATGTGTCGCCAATGCAGAGGGAGATATCACAATATAATTAGTGTGCTTTTACTTTTAAGGAGAAGCTAACATGTGTGCCTCTCTATGCCTCTATGCGCAGGTGTAGTAAACGTGTGTGAACTGGCGGACAGGCTCACATAACCTCTCTTGAAATGCGCGAGGGCCTTGATGATGGCCCTTTTGGCCATTGCATGCCGTTCGTTCACACAGGTTGATGAAGTGAGCAACAGAAGCGAGAAAGATTTTGATAGAGAAAGAGAGATATGCTGTTGAAGGGAGCTAGTAATTTTGGTAGTGAAAGCGGAGGTGCAGATGGGGCTCGATCTATCATCTGGCTGAAGAAAAAAAAAACGGTAACAGCCTTGACTACCAGTGGGTATCTCAACATGTACAACGAATTACAGGAGTTACTGACTGTGGGGTACGTACGGCGTCTGGCCTGCAGGGGGAGTATGGGCATGTTGGGAGCACACCGGATCTGCTGGGTGGATTGGATCTGATGCGGACACCTGCTCGCAATCAGACCAATCAGGGAGTGTGTATTTATGTGCCTGCTTTATCTTGTAGTGAGGAGGGATCGGGAGCAGAGACGAAGGACTGGAGCACATGAACTACATTGCAAGAAAGTCTCTTGAAACGCTCCCTGTGACCGCTGTGGTGGGTTTATAATTTCTGGACTGTCTTAATTCATGCAAATTAAAGACTTGCGTGTGCTTCCAAGCAACCTCGGTGTCCATCCATTCTCCATGAGTTCCTTGCCTCTGGAGGTCACAGAGACAAACCAAGACGGGCAGGATCCGTGCCCCACATCCACATCCCAAAGATGGGGGAGGCAGACGACACTGAGGCCTTCCTGGAAACCTTCCAGGGAGTGGCTGAGGTCTCTAGGTGGCCTCGTCAGGAGTGGGCTCACCATCTTCTGCCACTCCTGACGGGGGAGGCCAAGCTTGCAGCCCACAGTCTGCCGGCTGGGGCCCAACGGGACTACGACACCGTCGCCAGGGCCATCCGGGACCGGCATGGCCTTCATCCAGAGGAACTTCGGGCCCCGTTTCCGGGCGTTGACCTTCGCAGAGTGGGACCGACCCTTCGCCTATGGCCAGCGGCTGCGGGACCAAGCGAGGAGGTGGCTGGTACCGGACCGGAACAGGGTCCGGTACCAGCCACCGGACCCTGGTGGGGGGTCGTCGAGCAGATAATGCTGGAGAGGTTCATTGAGGGGCTTCCGGCCAGAACCGCCGCCTGGGGCTGGTACCATCCCCCCCGAGAGCCTCTCGGCCGCTGCGACCTCGCGGATAGCCACCTGCCCCCCCATCCGATGGGCCAGAGACCACCAACACCGGACCGTCGCAGCTGCCCTGTGGCAGGACAGGCCTACCCCGGTGCCAAGGGCGAAATGGGGGGCCACCATGTCAGAGCGGGCACGTGAATCCCCTCCCTCCCCCCTGCAGACGGGCGCTCAGACGGCAGGGAAGGGGTGTTGGCGGTGCGGACGGCCTGGCCACTTCCGTGGTGAGTGCCCTATGATGGAGGTGGGCCCGGTCGTCCGCGTCACCGGTGCCCCGTCTGCTCCCCACGGTCCCTGCGAGGCGTACAGTATCCTGGTGAGGATACAGCGGGGTACTACGTACCAGGCGCTTTTGGATTCGGGCTGCATTCAGACCACGATCCATCAGTGCCTGGTGCGATCCCAGGCATTGGTGGAGGCATCTAGCGTTTCACTGAGGTGTAGACACGGGGATGTCCACGAGTATCCCTTGGTCCCTATCGGAATTCATTAGAGGGGGAAATACCGTAGAGTCAAGGCGGCGGTTAGTTCGAGCCTCACGCGTCCCCTGATTCTAGGGTTGTATTGGGCTGGGTTTCCACAGGCTGTTAGGGGGTCTACGGGGGTGCGTACACGACAGATGGGGACATGTGAGTCATGTGCTGTGCATCCGACGCTGTTCAGGGACCGGGGGAGGCGGGGAGTCCTCCACCCGGGGTCCCAGCACCGAGGTTCCCACCGGTGGAGAATTTACCTCTCGAGACGCTGCCCTACGCTCAGCCTACGACAAAGTGATGGCTATTGATGGTACTTAGGTACAGCCAGACACGGTGCTGACTGACCCATACTTTGTGGTGGTCAGGAATAGGCTTTATCGGGTGGGTCGTGACACCCAGAGTGAGGAGGTTGTCACCCAATTGCTGGTACCCCATGGCGTGCCATTTGGGATATGATAAAACACTTAACCGGATAATGGCTCGGTTTTATTGGCCGGGGATTCGGGCGGAGGTGCGCAGGTGGTGCGCCTCCTGACCCGAGTGTCAGTTGGTGAATCCCCTGGCACGCAACATCCTAAAGGACACATCTCACCCCAAACATGGACTGTTCATCCTACAACGTGGCACTCGCTCTGGGGCACGTTACCGCAGCCTCCAAGGCAAAACAAACAGGACTAAGAACAGCTTCTGCCCCTCAGCTGTCAGACTGCTTATCTCATACTGCCTACAGCTCACTCACACTTTCTTTTTGCACTACTTGCACTTTACTGTAATTAGAACAGATATTATACTGTACATATATTTATAGATGCATGTTGCTCAAACTGATGTTTGCAGCTTGGTCAGACCCACCTACATTTCGTTGCAGTGTAAGGTGTTGCTTTTTAATGTCAATAAAGTGATTCTAATGTAATCTAATCTAATTGAATGTAATCTAATCTACATGCACAGGGGGCAAACTATTATTGGAGAGAGTTGCGACAATGCTCATGTCCAGCCACGTAATCAGCCCTACATTGAGCCCCAGTTTTTGGTTAGACGGGGGAGAACCAGTGCCTGCTGAGATAATCTTATCAATAAGGTTATGGCTCCTGTGGAAAAGCGAGATAACTTTCAAATGTCCAGATCAGCCCTGTTTAACCTCAACAAATACTACAATCGCATGAGGAAGCCAAAACTACAACTATGAGGGCCCCTGTGGATGTACTTACAAAGGTAGCATGCATGTTGTTTTACCTCAGTGATGATGGAAGAATCTGGAAAACCGCGATTGCATTTGGACTTTCACAACAAGATGTTTCTGGCATCATCCAACAATTCTCTAAGGCCATAACCATCTGCCTGGGTTCAGACTACATCAAAACCCTGAGTACAGAGCCCCAAGTGAAGGATCTTGTTGTCAACTTCTACCAAGCACACTGTATGCCACAATGCTTGGGAGCGATTGACTGGCCACACATAGAACTACAACAACCCCTAGGCCACAGACTAAATCAACAGAAAGGAAGCATTCTGTGAATGTACAAGCGTTGCGGGACCACAAGTACTGTTTCATTGATATTTATTCATTTATTTATTCAACCTTCATCTATTCAGGGAAAGCCCTTGAGATCAGGCTCTCTTTTTTTCAATGACGCTATGATTACAACATACTGTGGTGACCACAGGTGTAGGCGCTCATTCAGTTGTGCAAGGGATTCTGGGGGGTTCATTTATCCTGGGGATTTGGACCCTTTCGAGGACAGTGTGGTTGCTTAATTGAGTGGGGTTAATGGGTTGGGGTAGTTAATTAGTTGTGTGTTGTTGAGTGTTGAGATGTTGTGTGTATCGTTGCCGCCACCGTCACAGAGAGTGACGTGTTTGTTTATTGGGTGAGCTGTTTTCCATGTGGATCGTAAATAAAGGCAGTCCGTATAGTCGTGCGGTGTATGAGGCACGGAACTGCATAATTGGTTGAACCTAGGCTCCCTTCTCATCCTTCCCGTGCTGCTCGCCACAATACAAATAAAAACTTAAATGTTGCACAATGTGCAGAGTGGTGATTGCAATGTACTTCTTGGAAAGAGGGGTCGAATCCAAAGGAATAGCTTTAACGAGACTTTATTTGTATAAAGTATTTTCGGTATGGTAAACTGATGCTCTGAAGTAAAGAGAGATTGGAGATGTGCCTTAGCACGTGCGAGAGTGTTCTCCTAGCTGATCCTAACCACAAACCCACGTATGGTAATCGCTGCCGGGAGAGTTCTAAAGTTTTCGTGGCCAGGTGGTCTTCTTTATGGACTCAGCGAGGACCGGAAGACTCGGAGAGAAACCGGTGTGACGTAATCCTCGGTTTTCCTCGCCTGGTCTGTGATGCTGCCCTCTGTGGCTAAAGTATCTATTGTAGCCTTCAGTAATGTCCTGCTTTCCCTTGTGGCTATGTGTAGTATTTACGGCTTATATATTTGGTCCTACCCCCTATTGGTTAAGTGAGGGAAATACAGCTTGTGTTCCTAAAATACGTAACATGATGAAATATAAAACCCATGTTTTGTATTGTCTATTGTATGGCAAAAGCATCATTTACGTAGGGAGATCTTCGACTTTCGACTCAGAATTCTGGCATTCGAGGATTCAGGAACACACCCTGCCCATTCTGCCGGTGATTTGAGTCGCCCTGCAGAAGGGTCTGGAGAAGAGCAATACATTTCTTTCTGCTTCCGATACGTTCTTGTGGGATCAAATCACCAAGCTGGCTTTTCCCCCTTGCGAGCTATTGGCTTGTTTAACACATTGACGACAGGGAAGCGACGGCAAGCAGCCAATTGCGTACAGAGTCATTTGAACTAGGCCCATTGATCGCACCTCTAGTGCTGAATAAAATGACAGCAGCTTCCCCAGATCAACGTGCAATCTACGATTGAGCTTGGTCTGGCAATAGCCAGGCTAACGGTCGGCCTCGCTGAACTCGCTTAACTTTCAGAATAGCGAGTGGGACAGACCAAAAGGGGGCGTTCCTCCGTGAAATGCCGGAAGAAAGCTGGGAGATTTACACATTACGACTAGGACATACCGGCGTACCATACAAATGGATAGCACTATTAGCTACATTACCTTCAATCCAGACAAAGACAAAGAAATGCACACTGTTTAGTCTTCCTTTAAATATACACATAATACATAAATGCATAATATCTTGTGTTACACAGAACTATAAGTAAAGATATCTTATATTGACCTGAATATCAGCATCGGCCTGATTGTTCTTCTCTTATGCACCCTAACAAAGGATCAACACTGCTTTTAAAGCCATTTACACTCCCCTCTGAGACACCAGCTGACATTGCACACATGCATGCAAATGCAGGCACACACATCCACACACACACACACACACAAACGCACCAAAACTCCTGACCAAGTCCCTGAGGCCCGGCGGAGCACAATGTCATTGCCATCCATCGGATCGTCTGGGGTCACCACCCTATTCATACACGCCCAACGGGGCCTTTAATGCTGGGCTCATTCTTCTCACGGACACCCCTCTCCAAAGATTTCCTCCCCTTCAGCAGCCTCCCCTCCCCCAGCATCCCTAAACCTTAACCATCAGCAACCCCAGCGCTATGTAGCCGCAGCCCATCTGCCTCCACCCCCCTCCCCTCCCCTCACATCCTCATCCTCATCCCCCAATCCCATGTACGTCCTTCCTATGGAACGGACCAAACAGCTGCCCCAGCCCACAGCCAGTCATGTTCCTCAGAAGGGGATAACAGGTGCTGGGCAACACGGGGCAGCATGTCCTCCTCCTCCGATGAGAGAGAGAGAGAGAGAGAGAGAGAGAGAGAGAGAGAGAGAGAGAGAGAGAGAGAGAGAGAGAGAGAGAGAGAGAGAGAGAGAGAGAGAGAGAGAGAGAGAGAGAGAGAGAGAGAGAGAGAGAGAGAGAGAGAGAGAGAGAGAGAGAGAGAGAGAGAGAGAGAGAGAGAGAGAGAGAGAGAGAGAGAGAGAGAGAGAGAGAGAGAGAGAGAGAGAGAGAGGTTGTATTTGAGGGAGAGAGACAGCAAGGTTGTAAGTTTATGTGTGTGGTTGATTGACAGAGATTGATACGTTCACCATTGTTTTTAAGACGTTATTACATGCTTGTCTGGCAATACAAATATGATATTTTGTAATGCCAAAAACCCACTGTGATATTGAAAATGAAAAAAGCAGTATAAAAAATGCACAGCTTTAAGTTATCTGACATCGTCAGGCATAATGTATTCTCGGATCCAGAAGTTTCGACAATGTCAGCCAAAGATATGGGGAGGGACTGCACATCGCCTTCGCTGGAAACCAGAAAGTGATGGACACAGAGTTATGCAGTGTGAACTTATTTGTTACAGAGATATTCTTACGAAGATAAACTCATTTTCGAGTGCAAGATGTTTGTTTCAGAAGACATTTGACAGATCTACAGATCCCTGCCGAAAAATGCAAGTGAAAATAAATTCTATGCACCATTCACCCAGATTTGAACGCAACTGCCAGTCTTGGATCTAAAGTCTGATTCGGCTACAAAGCAGAATGTATTACACTTTCAAATACACAAATTAATGGAAATCTGAAAACCAAATGAGATATGGCAGGATGCAATAGTCTAATCTGCTAAACTTTGCAGTGTTGTTAGATTGCTGTGTAGAAATGGCCTTGGTACATTGAATGCCCCATATAATAAAAAATACTGCATTGTATCGATTTATATATATATAAAAAATAAATAACATAAATAATAATTTAATTATATATATATATTATACTTTGGTGTGTCACAGGGAGATGAAAGAACATGGGGCCTGACACCTAGAACCTGTAGCCGGTTCTGCTTTTAGCTACGCTCTGCACACAGAGGGCATATGCTAGAAACCAGTCAATAGCCAAATACCAAAATGGTATTGAGATCAATGTTGGCCTTGCTAAGAACTGCCTATGTTGGTGTTGAACTAAAAAATAAGTTTAGCCTAGAAACAAAAATGAGGACTAGAGGTGGACAGGAGTGGAAATTAGACCGGACATGCACAGTAAAATACTGTCTTAGATTATTATTTTAACAGACCTACATGGAATGACAGCAGACGCAATGTGTCTCACCACATAGACACAAACAAAATCAATTCAGCTTTGATCAAACTCATCCAGTGGCAATTGCTTCAGTGAAGTCAATTCCAATTGTGCACCATTTGTGAACAAAGAGCTTTTGTGCGGTGCGTACGAATCTTTTACGATTTTAAGTGCTCGCAAATAGAACACTCAGCTCCTCTGAGACGTCCCTGAATGTAGAGTTTTCTTTGAAGATTGGAGAAAAAATGTAGTCGGACACAAATACACACACAAGGAGTTGAACTGTCAATCTCTCTCTCTCTCTCTCTCTCTCTCTCTCTCTCTCTCTCTCTCTCTCTCTCTCTCTCTCTCTCTCTCTCTCTCTCTCTCTCTCTCTCTCTCTCTCTCTCTCTCTCTCTCTCTCTCTTTTCTCTGAGAGTTTTCTTGCATCCCACGCCATCTGATGCTGTGACTTCCTTTGTCATATCATCTCTCTCAAAGCCACGGTTGGGCTGTGTGTAGACAAGGGAAGTGCGTCTGTGTTTGTGGGTGAGGGGAGAGAGAGCTCTATCCTGCTGCATATAGATCAGACATTTTGTGTGACTCCTATAGGATAGGCCTAAGTCATTTGTAGTTCAACAAGCTGTGGCAAGTAAGACTTGTATACATGACATTGTTTCTTATCCATCTCCAGTGGCAATATATAGTTGGGCCCCCCCAACTATATTATTTCTCTGTTGTGAGAGTGGAGCCTCTTTACATTTCGACTGATAAAGGTCCTAATAGGCCTACAAGTCAGAATGTTGTTGTTTTACTATATGTGAAGTACAATAATAACAAAGAACGAAGCCAATGTGTGCACTTTTGTATCGTGAACATGGCCAGATGAGTGGAATACATTTGATACCACAAATAATAGTGTACATTGTCTGTCAAATTAATCAAAGTTTTCTTGCAAATTTCTACCTGATATTTATTTACTAGACAAATTATGGATATGAATTATAACATAACACTGTTCTATGCGCACTTGATTTAATGTTAACCAGTTTACTCCTACAAGCATTTAAACTGGCAAACCGAGCCACGGAAAGGATTGTGCAATGCTAACAGCGCATTGGGCCAGCTGTCTTCTCTTGGTCCGGCACCGGGATCCTTTTTTCAGTCTAAAGTCTGAATGGAGAAGGCTGACGACAGTCCTGCACTTGCATTTGGAGCAGACTTTTAGCAGACTTCAGGCGGCGGATGACTCTGAATTTAACGCAACTTCGAAAGATAAATTATGACATAAGACAAAAAAAACAACGAAACAGACAACTGTTTTAATAGTATATCCATCCAAAGTATACAGTATATATCTCGTTTTAATGTGGATCGGAAGATTTCGCAACGTTTAGAGGCAAAAAAAGCCTAGGTTTCTTCGCGGAGTAATCACAAAATCTGCTGGGCCAAATCACTCATGTCGTGTGGCTCTGCTGAGCTGAGCTGCACGCCACTCCGCAGACCGATCTCGGGCTGAAGTTGGGGTATTTCATTCGGGATGCATTTGTTTCACCAACGAGATTAGCAGACAATCGTTTGTTTCTTGTTGTACTTTTTTTTTTTTTTACTTACTATCCGCGTTCACTACGTTAAACGGGGAAAAACGTAATCTGCGGATCTATCAATACTGAAAGGACTCAATCTGAACTCAAGATGTCAATCTTGCCTTTCACTCCCCCCATAGTCAAAAGACTTTTAGGTTGGAAGAAGGGGGAACAAAACGGCCAGGAAGAGAAATGGTGTGAAAAGGCGGTGAAAAGTTTGGTGAAGAAATTGAAGAAAACGGGGCAGCTAGACGAGCTGGAGAAAGCCATCACCACTCAGAACATCAACACTAAATGCATCACAATACCGAGGTATGGACTGAATGACTGACGTGTTGAACGTGACTGTTTCTGTTAAGTTGGCATGGCCATCGTCGGCTGTAACGTTGAACCATCTCTTTGTAAAATACTACATTTCTACGAAAAAATGAAACCCAACGTTTACTCGACTTGTTCTTAAGGCTGACAGTGACAGCATCTCCACTGCGGTCAAACAATAGCCTGAAGTTGTTTTCATCCAGCATGCAATCACTCACTCAGTATGATCGACGGTTATTGAAGCTTAATTTATGTGTTATAGTTAAACTAGTAGCATAATTACTTGTAGTAAAGGGCTAGCAGGCTACACGGCCGAGCTAAGTACACTAGTAGTGTAATCCTGTATCGTTCTAGATGTCCTGATGTCTGTCACATTTTGACAACTGGTATCTTACTTCCTTTCTTTATATCGAAGTCACGCACAGCCCGACAGGTGCCCCTCGTGTTTTTTAATTTCACAGATTACTGCACATTACTTTGCACTCTTCATTACACATAATTTGCAATAATAAGAATGGTAGCCGAAGTTACATAATGAGTGATTTAATCTGCGTGAGTCTCATAATTCTTGTCTGCGGAACTTGCCTGGTCTTTCACTTGTTTTTGCTTGGATTGATGCCAGCCAATCAAGACTCTGTTCACATCATAGACTTATGAAATATGAAATGACTGCATTGGCCCAGTTCAAATCATCAAACTGTTTGCTGGCTGTTCCTGCTCTCCAGTGCTGAACTGTTGACAAAACAAATTGACGGCTGCCAAGTGGTTCTGTAAACACAGATGTGTGTATCCGCATGGAACATCCTTTAGTGTGCAATTTTATTCTCCACGAGTCAAGCTGCATGTCTTCTCATGGGGTGCAGATGTGGCATTTATAAAGTCTTTCACAGGACACCTAAATAAAGTAGGTCATAGCACTACACATGACAATATTTTAACCTATTGACAGTTCTCCACCTTCCATGTGGTGTACCGACCATGTTATTAAGGTTAGAACTTCATCATATGTAGGATCATCTTTTTTTTGTCAGTAACAAGCACCTCAGAATCTCACTACCATGAATTGGCACCACGTTTGACTGGGTGTAATTCAACCCCATGGAGTGCCGGACCACTCCCACATTCTTGAGCCACAAGTGTTGAGCATATCACACTGTGTGCAGGTCTGAACTGGTATCCAGAGCTTAAAGCTACCCAGAATATTAAACGTTCACCTCACTCCAGTTTCACATTTCCCGCTGCTACATTGTGGAGGTTAGGGCTGAAGAGATTACCCCCTGATATGAGTCTAATGACAATATTAGTGTCGCGGGAGGTCAGCCATTGCTCAACAAGTACACCATCTGTATTAATGGCAGCATGGTAAGGACTTTATTTTAACGGGGCCTTGTTTAATCCCAAACAAGGATTGGGAAATCAGAAGCACCAAAATATGCATATATATTGTACACAACATGTACAGGAGCATGAATTGATCTATTTCGAGTAATTGAGCCCAGACCTATTTTTGAGGCTCGTGTAGCCAATGCTACTATCAACTAGCGTATAAGGCAGGCGGTGGGATAGCAGCTGACAGCCAACTAGCCTGTTGAGGCCTGCTAATGGGCCCCCTGATGGCCTCTATGAACTCTAGTGCGGCCAATCACCTGCTAGAGAGAGAGAGAGAGAGAGAGAGAGAGAGAGAGAGAGAGAGAGAGAGAGAGAGAGAGAGAGAGAGAGAGAGAGAGAGAGAGAGAGAGAGAGAGAGAGAGAGAGAGAGAGAGAGAGAGAGAGAGAGAGAGAGAGAGAGAGAGAGAGAGAGAGAGAGAGAGAGAGAGAGAGAGAGAGAGAGAGAGAGAGAGAGAGAGAGAGAGAGAGAGATCTCTGGTACTGCAGCAGTGCAGCAGGTTCCTCATTGAACAGGTCAATGATAGTGTGTGCTGGTAGCCTGGCAGACCCAGCTGAGACTCTTTTTAAAGGGGATTAAATGCAGGCTGGCTGAAGAGGCCTTGTGAAGAGTGATCAGTGCTTCCAATGGATGGAACATTCCTGGCCATATGATGAATCAGAAATCGTGTTGAAGATCGGCATGGGATTCGAATGCAGATCCATGAGGGTTTTTTCATGGAAGCTGGTTGTTGTTTTTATTCATGTAGTCAATGTCCTCTAATACGATGATGTTTACGCAACATAACAAACTAAGCTCTGCTCGTAGTCCATGGATGAAACCCTAACCCTAACGCTACTATAAAGAATGTTTAGCCTAGTTTCAGTAAGGCCACTTCAGAAAAACAAGGATTCTTGGTATGAGCCGTGGAAACGCCCATCAAATAGATTTAACAGCTGCAATAGTCAGAAGCAATGTAATCAGTTAGCACGGTGGGCGAGAATAGCTAACACGCTGTGTGTGTGTGTGTGTGTGTGTGTGTGTGTGTGTGTGTGTGTGTGTGTGTGTGTGTGTGTGTGTGTGTGTGTGTGTGTGTGTGTGTGTGTGTGTGTGTGTGTGTGTGTGTGTGTGTGTGTTAGGGTTAGGTATGTGTGTGTTAGGGTTAGGTATGTGCGGATGAGTGTGTGTGCATGTGTTTGTGTGTGTGTGTGTGTGTCTTTGTGCGTGTTTGCTGTTATTTTATCAGAAATCATAAAATGTGTAGTGTGTTACCCAATGCAAAGCAGGCGATTTTATAGTAATGAGGTCAATAGAAGGTTTACTTTTTGAAACAGTAAGTGAATGTAAAATGAAGGCTGAAATTTCAAGTCTCATTCACTCAACAACAAGCAATTGTGGCTTGTGTTGTGGCCCTGCTGTCTCTCATGCTGTTGCTTTTTCTCTCTGAACCTATTGCTGAGCCTTTGCCGGTTAGGCAAACACTGGTGTGCCCAGTGCTTATCTAACAGTCATACAAGTGGGCCTCAGCTTTGTGTTTGAGAGATAGATGTGATGTGGTATTGCCTGCAATGGTCAAGCTTGACGACTAATGATGACTAACACACAACTTCCCTTCTGTTGTCAAGGAGCCTAGTTGTTTGTAAGTTGCTTTCTAACAGAAGCCCTGTCTAATATCATATCTCATATCTACATTAAAAAAGGCCTTTTGGGCTTTATTCTGACCAAGCACTTTGGTCCGAAAACCTGGGAATACAGATGCGATAATCAGGCTGTGTGTTTGTGTGTGTGTGTGTGTGTGTGTGTGTGTGTGTGTGTGTGTGTGTGTGTGTGTGTGTGTGTGTGCCCGCCCACCAGGAATAGTACATTCTACACACCTGTCTCTACACACCTAACTGTCTCTCCTCTCCCTCTCTCTCTCTCTCTCTCTCTCTCACCCTTTTTCTCTCTTTCTCTCTCTTCAAACTGCCTGGTAGGCCTCCTCCCTGGCTCCCCTCCAGGGAGAAGGTCTGGTCTTGTTCCCAGGCCTCCCTCAGGCGTTCAGGCTGCAGTCTGATTCACCTGACTGCCTGTCCCCTCAGGAAGGGTGCAGAGGGAAACTCGGGCAGGAATGGAAAGATGGGAGGGACATAATAATTGTAGAGTCGTCTGCATTAATGGGAAGATGGAGGGAAGTAGAGGGAGACTGCTGGAGATGTGTGAATCGATATGGATTTCCCATTGCAGGAGGGCATTGTCGGTGTCATTGAAGACGTAGAAAAAAAATGAGACAAGAATTTTACATGGTATTGATGGGTTCATTTATTGATGTGTTGCAACGCGATTATGCAATGGACCTCTTTATGTAATGTTGGCTATTTTCATCTGGTGAGTTATGAGAGCATTACAAATAGCTCTGCGATGAGAGATGAATATTCACCAGGGTAGACAAAGAAGGAGTGAGTACAGCACTTTCATGTATCAACCAAAAGGATCTGTATGAAATGCATTAAAGTCGCCGTTAAAACAATCCATGTCAAACAAGCTTCATCTGATGATCCTGCTTAGACACCACTCACTAAAACCAAACAATCTAATAAAAAAAAGGGTTCACTAACATTTCTAGGAAGCCTTAACTGATACCTTTCATCCGAGCTCAGCATTCTTCACTTCCTTTTCAGAAATGGTCAGTAGCTCTTTCTTTTAGTAAGTATTCAGAATTCAAATTTCCCCATGAGTCAGAACCAATCCACCCCAGATCGGTAGCCATGGTGGAGGCCCCAGCCTCCAGCACGGCTACTCCCCAACTACATTGGTTTCTGACATTGAATAAACAGGCCCATTACATTGGTGAGTAGACCGCAGGCTTGGGTGGGATCACGGTACGATATCGGGGTGTTTAGAAATACCAAAGGTATGATTCAATACCGCCAAAAATACAAATTTTCTTCTTTCTATTCAACTTTTAACCGACATCTTATGTATATTTTTTATATTTTGATATGGATTTTGGCCACATTTTGAAGCGGCATATATGAATAAATAGTCGCTATTAGTGGTAGGAGTCCTGTGTGTCTTGCAGTGTATATCTGCCAACACGGGCAGCAGCACTACTCTCTAGCCTCTTTAGAGCCATCGTTTGGTCAATATTTTTACACTTGAGGCAATTTACAAAGTACCCTGCCCTAAACAATAGGTTAACTAAAATGCAGCTAACCCGGATACATCTCACGTTACAAAATGTCTGCAATGAATTAAAATCAGTGCTTAGAAGTGTATCCCGCTAGCTCTACAACAGTTACAACTTTCCATGTGTACATTAGTGGAAACTATATCTTTAAACAACAAAAAAACAATAGATTATTGTTATATATTATCTTTGTTTTTTTACACAAAAATCATAATATACCGTACACCTCGGTGAAATTCAGTGAAGATATGATGGTATGGAATAAAAGATACCGCCCAAGCCTAGTAGACTGTTTTTCTATGGAGCTAACAGGCTATGGTGGGGGCTGTGGGCTTCGAACATGGTATACTACAGTCTAGCAGATAACGGAGATAGCACTGGTTGGTTTTCCAGCCTTGTCGGATGACGGTAAGGTAACATCATCAGGAACCTGTGGGTCTAGACGGAAGGAGTGTGTTTAGGCAGGACAGCGTAAAGTAAACGCACACAGACAATCAGACACGGACACTAACACGGGCACACACGGACACACACAAATGCAGACAACATATCCTGCCTCGGATAGCAGAGTGGTGTAGACAAACCAAAATCAATGCATAGTGTTTAGTAAAATCTGAAATTGGCCTTCCTGTACACAGACATTGAGTTACTGTATGAAAGAAGACAGAGCACAGGATTAGCCTCAGTGTAAAACTGCCAACAGATCAGAGTGCATTGCCTTGCTCGATGGACACTTGGTCATTATGAAATTGGGTAATATTATGGAATTACAACTCTTCTCCTGTAAGACATAAATAAAGTTTGTTTAGTCTACAGATTGATGAAAAGAAGATGTCCGTCCCCGAATGAATTCCATCTCTAGAATAATTAGACTCCTTCTCTCACTTTGTCAGTCACTCATTTATACACTCCTCATTGAACCAGTCACTTGAACATACACACACCCACTCACGGCCACACACACACTCACTCAGTGAATGGTGTCCTCGGTGAGTCATGGTAGACAGAAACGCGATACAGGGAAGGTCACTGAGGGGTTGTGTGTGTCGTCTGTCTGTCTGTCTACGTTTGTTGGTCTGTGGTTGTAATGGCAGGGAATTCTCCTGTCTGGTCTGTATCGGCTTTCATTCATTGTTTGATGTGCCTGACAGAAAGTAGATAGACCACCACATGCTGTCTGAAAGTGTGATACACGACTCCTTTGAATTCCAGAAGGTAAACAAGAATTGAGGTTGGCTGTTGTCCGGTTGCACACCCTCTTTGATTTCATGTTAATTATGACCACATATTTTGTGAAGCTTGTTCAGAAATCTTTAACAACAAATAAGATCAAACATCTCAAATGTATATATCCATTGATGCAGCACTTCAATGAAGTACTGTCATAGATGTCAGTGTCAGCCAAATATGCGGTTTTATAATGAAGAGGGGTCTGACGGGATCTCCATTCAAGAGCTGAAGTGCAACAGCAACATACCTATCAGGTTGTGAAGTACATCCCACACCCAGGCCAGCAGTAGGGAAAAGCACCTCAAAGGACTTCACTTCAAGGAATAGAACAGGCTTAAACACATTTACATTGTAATGAATGTCTCCCATCGATTTATTATTTATTCCAATGCCAGTTGTGCATTGTAAAGTGCATTATAAAGCATATTTTTTTGTTCTGGAATTCGGGTACCTTTTGCTTTTTAGGGATAAACAAAAAAAAGTCCCAATAAAAAAAAAGAAGCCTTTCACAGATTTGCATTTTGTTATGCAGCAGTCGCTGAGGATAGTAAGTGTACAGAGACATACACTTCATTAAGGACTAAAGCATTACAGTTTAGTTAGCAAATCATTTACTTGACCGACGGTAGCAATAAACATGTTTTTGCAATTATTTTTAAATATCAATGATGAAATAGCCCTGTGACTAACTGATCTCCGGTAGTAGTTAATTTCAATACTCGAAGAAAAAAGGGATATCCAATAAATCAATCCCTGACCATCGATACCTAGATGCATGGGCCATGTCTGGGGCTCCCTCGGTCATAGCAGAACAAGTCGTCTGGGTTAAAGTGACTACCTTCCCTCTTTGTACGAGGCCACGCCTCAGCAGCCGCACGGACATCATGCCCACGCCCCAAGCACGCAAAGCCAAAGTCCGTTCTTGATTTACGAGGCTGATTGTTTGGCAAAAATTTGTGCATCCTTTTACTCAATTACTGATATCTTGCATTGGCAACATTGAACACATCTTATATGCAGATATTCTAAGACTGAGCACCTGAGTTGTTGACATTTGGGAATGGAAACTAATATCTAATACTTATGGTTGCTAGAGGGATTTGAAGACATACTCTCCTATTCAACTCCATTGTAACTACTGCTGCTAGGTGTCCGTGTGACTTAGTATCTTCAGAATTATAGCCGCGGCAAAGTGAAATTCTACCCAAAATGTTACATGAATGTTTATATAATAGTATCTTGGGTTCTGCGTTGTACTTCCCCAATAGCCTAAAACACTTTAGGCCGATCAACTATGGCTTACAGCTGTCTATTACAAGCTCTATGTAATATATATTGCATAATAAAGAACAAGATATTTATTTTTTGTTGACAATAATAGCTATATATTCTGTTGGATTGTTTGAAAAATTAGAATTAATCAGGATCTAATATAGAATAGATTAATTTGCATAACTAAAATATCAATTTTAGGGTTGAGTGTGTACGTTGTGCGAGTGTGGGGTGTGTGTATACGTGTGTGTGTGTGTGTGTGTTGTATTTGTGTGTGTGTGTGTGTGTGTGTGTGTGTGTGGGGGTGGGTGGTTAGTCAGCCCAGAGGAATGTTTTCCCTGCCTGCTGAAGCCTTGGCCTGGGTGTGGGCTGCTGTTTGCTCTGGGGACGAAGGAGAGGGAGGTGGTGGTGGTGGTGGTGGTGGTGGTGGAGGTGGTGGTGGTGAGGCTGCCAGAAAAGGACACGTTTCTCCCTCCACTTGGCCCTTGGTTTCTTACTATCTATGGGGGAGCATACACACACAGATACACATAGACACACACACATGCATACACGCACACACATACTCATAGAGTCTCATCCAGTAGACAACAAGCATGCCTTTGTTTTCTGTTCTGCTGGCGGGTACTGCTAGCTGCTGCTGCCCCAGTGCTTGCTTGGCCACAGCTGGAGTGTGTGTGTGTGTGTGTGTGTGTGTGTGTGTGTGTGTGTGTGTGTGTGTGTGTGTGTGTGTGTGTGTGTGTGTGTGTGTGTGTGTGTGTGTGTGTGTGTGTGTGTGTGTGTGTGTGTGTGTGTGTGTGTGTTAAACAACCGGACAGGAAGGATGGGGATTTAAACCTTGGATAAGAGATTTGTTTGTCTCATTTCAGATAACTTGTCTGTGTAATGTGACAGCTTTGTTTGATTCCGGAAATGATAGATGGCAGGTCAATGCCATCCAACAGGAGGAGACAGGTTTGTGTTTGTGTCATTCCAGCATAATGTATTTCTTTCCAGGTAGCTATGGGATAGATTCATAGGCAGCAAAAATAAATGTAAAATAAAAACGATATGTATTTTATTCCACATTGTGTTGTGCTGGTGCATAGCAGGTTCTCACAACCTTTTTCAAATTTTACTCTCTGATCTACTACTACCTAGCATGTCATGTGATCTGCATGAAATTAAGACCAGAATAACTCGTAGTACCAAGTCATATTTTATTTGTAGAACAAAAGAGAATCCTGTTGATGTTACAACTTCCCAGAATATTGCAAACCTGTCTTTTACGGAAGGTCCCTAAATTACGAAGCACAGATATTTCATAATTTCAACAATGTGATCACATTGAAACCAGATTAGGAATCTGCCGATTTGACTGAGCCACGTAAGAAGAAGAAAAACAAACGTGCCCTTCCGGTTCTGGACAGCTCAACAACATGGAGTGTTTACTCTTTCATTCGTTGATATTATTTTCATCTAGCGGCTCTGTTATCTGCTTCTCTGCTTCTCATTTGCGCAGTAACAGCAAGAAGAACAAGTCTTTCATCGGGTCCCCAACTTTGAGACGTTGATCTGGATAACCTCTCAAGGTTTTTTCTTTCATATCACCCCCGCCTCCTCCGCGACACACGTACCCTTCCCCCTTCCCGGGTTGAGGCACACACTCCAGGGAGATGATATCACCTGTGGGCCAAAGTCTAACTTTCTTTCACACAGTTCTTCCCTTAACTACCCCCCTATACAAGAGTAAAAATCTGATTGCTTTTCCAGAGAGAGAGAGAGAGGGAGAGAGGGAGAGAGAGGGAGAGAGAGAGAGGGAGAGAGAGAGAGAGAGAGGGGGAGAGAGAGAGAGGGAGAGAGGGAGAGAGGGAGAGAGAGAGAGGGAGGGGGCTGGAATGCATATCCAAGCTATTAGACTCAATAGAGAGACTTATAGTGTAACCCTGTTTTGAAATCTGTGTTAAAGGCAGACCACCAAAAATGCAGTGGATAGTTACTTATGTTTCCTGTGTCATGTGTTGAGATAAAACACAATATTGATATTTGGTCTTTTCCATCCCAGGCCTGTTTAGATGAAAAACGAAAAAAATTTGCTTCAGTACAACAGAAGTCAACATCATTGTTAGGTTTGGCTACATTTCCTCTTCAAACCCCATCCACTTCCAGCACTCTATGGATGATACTGGTGGCTGATTTGAACCCAGTTGAGCACTGCCCCGTATTTCTGTCTGAATGTCGTCTGAACTACCTTCGCAGACCCCATCCCTGAAACAACACTCGATTCTCTTCATATCGATCCATCGATCCATCGATCCCTTCCTTTGCTCTTCTTTGCTCAGTGGGTTCCTCAACACTTTATCATCGATGTTTGTCACCTGGTTCGATAGGTTTCGACCGTCTATCATGTAAACGGTAGACACTATAAGGCCGTGGGCGGCTTGGCTGCCTGTCCGTGGGGAGCGCAGCGGGCCGGCCATGCAGACGTCTGTGAGCGCACACAAAAGCCCTCCTCCTGGGGGGTGGGGGGCCCGTCGCAAACACTCAGTCGGCCTGAGCTACTGAGCCAGTCTGTCATGTCTTTTGTCTGGCACCACCCTGCTCTTTCTTTATCTCTTTCACCACCCTGTATTGCCCCTCTCTTCCCCTTTTATACGGCCGTGTTGTTCAGGACCTTCTCCGCGTTGTAAAGCCAGAGGTTTGTGTGTCTGCACTCGTGGACCACGGTTACTCCACGCGGCTCCTTTAAATAGATGCTTTCATCAGAGGAACGCAATGGGTCTGTGGATAATAATATGCGTTGTCACATGTTTTCAATGTAACTTTTTAAGTTCAAGTTCATTTGTGTGTGTGTGTGTGTGTGTGTGTGTGTGTGTGTGTGTGTGTGTGTGTGTGTGTGTGTGTGTGTGTGTGTGTGTGTGTGTGTGTGTGTGTGTGTGTGTGTGTGTGTGTGTGTGTGTGTGCTGTTCTGCTTGGACCACAGCCAGCTTGAACGCCCACAGTGTATCTGTGTGTGTCTGAAATTATGTAAGGCACACTTGAAATGGTTATTATTCCACACGCAAACAAACACAGATTAGACAGCTCGGTCTGGCTTTGCTTCAGAATGAATCTACACATTAATACAAAATTGTACTATCCTCTTCTGCCCCCCTTCCTTTTCTTATGTATGTATTTCATTTCCAAGACAGCTCAACCATTAATTGAACAACCGTTTTGTAACTGGACTCTGAGGCTGTCACACTTATACTTGCACAACTACACGTCACAGTGGGAAATTTGGAAGCTGTGTGACAGAGACAGAGAGGGAGGCGGAAATGAGGCGCAGGTGAAGCTAATATTTAGGGGCATGAAACGATGAAGTCCACACATTTCACCAAAGAATTTTGGGGAAATTCCCCATTGAATTTGAGCATCAACTCACATGACAGAATAACATGAAAGCTTTGGACTGGGCTCCAGAATCAGAGGGAGGCTCGCTTTGCATGGCGTTATTGTATCGCTACATGGTTACCAGCTTTAGACTATTACATTTACATTCACATTTAGCAGACGCTTTTATCCAAAGCGACTTACACACATTCACACACCGACGGCGGCGTTGACTATGCCAGCTCATCGGAAGCAGTTAAGGTTAGGTGTCTTGCTCAGGGACAACCCGACACCCAGCTAGGAGGAGCCGGAAGTTGAACTAGCAACCTTTCAGTTACGAATCAATCCATTTACATCCTGAGCTAAGCCGACACCATACTCCGGGGTAGAAATATAGATTGGGACAAACAGTGTCCGTTTCAGAGTGCTACAAACACTGATAGGGACTCTGGGTGTGGCGCGAAGGGGAGCAGAAGCTCTGGTGGCTTGTATGGCTTGAGGGAGTGGGCCGACTGGGGCAACCTTGGAAGACCAACATTTCTTGGCCTTCTCGGTAACACCAACGTGTAACACAATCACACACACACACATACATACATGCGCGCACGCACGCACGCACGCACGCACATGCACGCACGCACGCACGCACGCACGCACGCGCGCGCGCACGCAGGCGCCAGGCCAGCCGGTTGCATTCAGGTCAGAGTTCTTTACCCTCTGCATCCCCTCGCCACATAACTGGAACCCTTGGAAGTCCTGAGCTCCCAATGTCCATAAAGCATGTTCAAAGACAGTGAGACTCCTGCCTGCTGCATAACCAGTGAGAGAGAGTCCCATTGGTGGCTGCTCTGACCAATAGGAAGGCTTCAACGGGACCGCTGGGTCCAAGCTCTGGGTGAGCTACTGCATGCTCAGGCCTGGTGGCATGATAGGAATGGCTGTGTGTGTGTGTGTGTGTGTGTGTGTGTGTGTGTGTGTGTGTGTGTGTGTGTGTGTGTGTGTGTGTGTGTGTGTGTGTGTGTGTGTGTGTGTGTGTGTGTGTGTGTGTGTGTGTGTGTGTGTGTGTGTGTGGTTGCATGCGGTATGGGAACAGACTAGTATTTCAGTAAAGGTTCCCTCCATCAACACTACCCAGGGCAATAAATCTCTGCTATAAAGGCAGACGTTTGAATTGATAGCACTGGCAGTGTCTGGACATGTCCCTGGGTACCGGAATATGTGTTCTGTGTGAAGTACTTGGTTCTGCTTCAAGTTTACAAGGAATTTCTGTTAGGCTTTAAAATCTAAAAGTTCCAATATGAATGTGGCAAAGTTAACCATTTTAAATGACTAAAGCACCCCAAAAATATAAAGCCAGGTGGTGCGCTTATGCACAGTTGAAATCGATTGCCTCATTCGGTTGAGTCACTACTGAACAATCGCAATCCCAACATTGCTCTCCAAATATTGCATTTCATTGACGTTCCACTCTTGGAGATTGTGATACTTTGCATTAGCAAGGAAATGAAAGGAGAGGAAGGGAGGGAGGAAAGGAAAGCAGTAGGATGAGGTGACATTGAGGTATGTTCTTGGTGTGACCATGCCAAATCTAGCGCCACGTAACACCTACCGAGCAGTAGGTCTGGCAGGTCTCTGTGACACATCAGTGTTGTTTTGCTTTCTCTCCCTTTCCCTCTCTCCGGAAAATAGAGAATGTCCCAGCTCTCACTGTCAGAGCCTGGAGGGTAAAAACTAGGCCTTACTGTGTTCATTGATTTGTTATGGTCAGCCCCAACCCTTCAAATCAAATCAATCAGAACACATAGGCCCTCTGTGGCTTAAATCCTACTGCAACTACTATTTTCATACTAGTTTCAACCGGGCCAGTATGTTGTTACCCTAGCATATGTATATTGTGTTTCAAGAGAAGAAAAGTCAACCTTTATCTTCCATGTTTATAAGCCATTCCTTTGTGCGGTTCTAGTGTCTGTTTAGAGGTTTAAGAAAATATCAGGCAACCTGCCACAGGGCCATACTTCTTCTGTGCATGCGAAAAAGGTTTAGGTGTGTATCATTTGTTTGGGATACTGTTATGTTTCATCTTTTCTCATGAATCATGTGTTTTTCTCTCTCTGCTGCTTCTTCACTGATTTCCCACATCAATATTGGCGTGTTCACAATAGGCTGTCGAAAACAATATAGTCACTGCGATGTCCGGGCGCTTTGTTTTATGATGGCAGGAGTTTCCTATTTTTTTCCATGACCTTGTGGACCTGCTTGAGCGTTCAAACAAATGTGCTTTATCCCTCCCAATCTCAGCACGTCTTGCTTCGAAGCGGCTCATCTTGAAATAAACCGTAAGCTGGAGGCAATAGTCTATTTTACCATAACCAAATATGAACAGACACCCAATATTGAAGTCATCATCCAAAGCAGTGTATTGGAGCCCAATGTTGCACTTTTTTTTGGTTGTGAACTGGCCATTTTTGTTTCGCTTACCCACTCAAAGAGCCCACTCTTGCCTTCATTAGCTCCACGACATCAAAGATCCCCTGCCATGAAAATAGTAAAGGACACAATTTCTCTGATGGAAAGACAATAGCTGCCCCAGATTTTTGCTGCAGAAGTGTGAGTGTTTGAGTATTTACATCTGTCCAGCCTCTGACATTTGTCCTTTCAAAGGGCTTTCGCCTTATCGTTTGATCTTTGATCCATTTTTGTCTGTGTGTTGTTAGATAAAAAGAATGAAGGATTATTTTTTTCTCATGGGAGAGTGATTGGTTTTGGCAGTCAATTTGTTGCCACTTGGACCGACTCAATCTCTTATATTTATTCCCCCGACAAATTGGCTAAGATTAATATATATGATTCATCAGCCCAAAATAGTTGTTTCCTGCGGCATCTAACCAAAAGTTTGTGAAACCCTGATTTATTTTTCAACTCCCCATTGAAGAAAATGCCAGGTCCACACTTATTATAAGCTTGGCGACCCACAGGAAAAACTAACCCGTGGAAAAACTGGTTGTGTCAAAGCCTTGGGCTTTAAACAGTAGGGATGGGCATTTGAAGGCATAACAAGTTGAAGTTCTCCCGTGATCTGGCCTTCACTAAACAAAGGTATTCATTTTCAATCTATTAGTCAAATAAATAAGGAAATCAAATCCAATTTCTTTCTCCAATTTATTGAGCTTATTAGAAGGAAAAAAACACTCAAAAATCAGTATGCTGAATCGAAACAAGTTGAAACGAAACCATCATTTTTGACAAGATTATGAAAGAACAGTATTGTATACTTAAGGCACAAACTGAAATTAGATTAAAGTAAATTTAAGGCACAAACTGAATAGATTCAAGTAATTGAAGCACAACAGCAAAACGTAAAAGTACTGGTGGGCTTGGATATCAACAGAACTCCACTTGCAGCGCATGGGCCTGCCTCGCATTACGCATGCTGCGCATGACAGAACATCAACAAAAATATATTATGTGTAAGTCGGAAATACAGTGTCTAAAACATTTCCAGTTAACAAAACACATAAGCCCACCTACTGCATCACTCATTGTTGTAAAAAAAAAAATAGCATATCTACGTACTCGGGGGGGATAGGAGGATGCGGAGCCGATCAAGCCCGCCTTGGAAAAGACTTTCCGCTGGAACGGAGGTTCCCGGTATAGCCACGTATTCCAAGTATTAAATGGCATTAGTATACACGTTTAATGAACAATATGTAATTAATTAAGCTAATGGATATATTTAATTAACTTTAGGCAAAAATGTATATAATCGAATATTCTAATAACCGTGGCCATCCCTATTAAACAGTATTTAAAAAACCTTTTGAAGAACCAAACCTGCTACTGTGCCATACCTCAGGGTTAAAAATATGCATTTCAAGGAAAGCGTTGACGCACCTTTGAATCCCCTATCCGGATCCGAAGGTCTTCCCTTTTTTTGCATTTTTAAGGTGTAGAAATCCCTCTGCTGTACCTCATGAGTTATTCAACAAACAGTGATTCTATCTATGTATGGATGGCCCCCGTGGTGCTTGGTCCTCATGGTCCCTGTGGTTGTTCCGCTCTCCGCAGGTCACTGGATGGCCGCCTGCAGGTGTCCCACAGGAAGGGCCTGCCCCACGTCATCTACTGCCGGCTCTGGCGCTGGCCCGACCTGCAGTCGCACCACGAGCTGCGGGCCGTGGAGCTGTGCGAGTACGCCTTCCACACCAAGAAGGACGAGGTGTGCGTCAACCCCTACCACTACCAGAGGGTGGAGACCCCCGGTACGCCCCCCCCCCCCCCCCCCACACACACACTTCACCACCTCCAATCGTTCTGCATCCTCATGTTGTTGCTTGGCGTTTCAGTTATTTCTGAGTGAATTCAATCTCTGACGGCCTCTTGGGAATCGCCAGTCATCAAAATTACTTTCTTTTGCCACCAGCAACAACCTCTGATCTCGAATTGCATTGGAGTTTGTTTTCACATACCGTAGCCAATCAAAAATGGGGATCAAATGAATTAATGTTTAACCCATAATGTTTGGATTTGCAATCTTATATTTTCCCATCTGTGAGTATGTTTCAAATGTCAAACTAGTGTAAAGCCATGCTGACCTCTCCTGTTGTGCTTGTTTGGGATACCTTGAACTGTGCAGTGCTTCCTCCGGTGCTGGTACCCCGACACACAGAGATCCCGAGCGAGTTCCCTCCGCTGGATGACTACAGCCACTCCATCCCAGAGAACACCAACTTCCCCGCTGGCATCGAGCCCCAGAGCAACTACATACCAGGTACCCGCAGCGGAGAGCCCTCTCTGGCCAGACCGACACTGGATCCGCCCCTCACGTACACGCCAGCAGGGGGTGACCCCAGCGGTGGATGTTGCCAGTTTACTGTATACTGGCCTCCGGTTTAGACCGCTGTTCCAGAGCGCCTGAGGCCTTGCACAGGAGTGTGGTTTGATAACATGTTGGCCGCATTGACGTATCTATCCCTTTATTTAAACATGGTGGATAATGGACCAAAACAAACATTTTCACTGCTGCAAGTTCAACTTTAGTTTTTTAACCAGTTCCCAGAAAGTGCAGCATTATTATTCATGAGTCTCTCTCTGGGTGAAATATAGTCCCTGGAGTTGATGTTGTTTTCCGTTCTCCAACACCTGGCATAACGTGGGCGTGATCACCCCCTCTCTGCACTAGCAATAGCCAGACGGCGTCACGTCTCTGCTCCTTCTAGCGTTGGGAACGGCCCGGTTTGAGAATGTTTTCTTGTGATTACTTTTGAAAGCAGTACCATCTTTGATCTGAACTAGGCTTTAGACTCAATGAATAAACCAAATGACAGAAAGCAAAGCTCGGTTATGATATCAGCGAGTTTGAAATGAGTATATTTGCTCAGCTGCCCACCTTCCTGCACAAGGACACGGCTAGATTTCTTATTTCTCATTCAAAGTTAAGCAATACAATCTCAAACCATCTCTCCGTATCCTCTTTTATGTGGCGAGTCGACCGACCGACCTCTACAATTTAAAGTTCATGACAGTAACAAATGCTCATTGCCAGTTCCCGGATAATACTTGTGCCGTGGGCACCGAGCCGAGGTTTGATCAATCTGTGAGTGTCAGCTGAATCTGTCGTGTGTGTGTTTGTGTACCAGAAACCCCCCCGCCAGGCTACCTGAGTGAGGACGGGGAGGCCAGCGACCACCAGATGAACCACAGCATGGACACCTGCTCCCCTAGCCTGTCCCCCAACCCTGTCTCCCCCACACAGAACAGCCTGGGTAAGGGACCACCTCACTGTACAGCACCAAGACGCTTTTGGAGTCAGGTGACTTACGACGCTGCACACACTGCGAGCCTGCTTATCTATTGATTTAATATTTCAACATGTTGCATCATCTTTTCAGCCGTTTAACATTTGAGTTGAGGTTTGAGTGGTCTGTCGGAGACCTCCATTGTTTTTATTTGAAGGCAAAAAAACGTAGTTGATGACCCCTGTGGGGTGGTTTTATTTGCTTCCACTAAGCCCAGGTTTATGGCTCGAAAGTTGCGGAAGCAAAGATCAAGATACTCGTAATAATCGTTTCTACTGCTGGATCCAACGAGACTGCTGAGTACAAAAGTCTCTAGTTTCATGTGACGATGACGTTTAAGGTATGGCCAGTAAAAATGTCCTTCGGGACAGTATTTTTCAGACCCACAAAATATGGCAAAATATGTGTGTGTGTGTGTGTGTGTGTGTAAGCTGATGGCAGGTGATGAAAGGGACATCTGCCTTTCCGGCCCTGCATGAGCCCCAGTCCCCCCCCCGCTTCTGGCGAGCCACGATACTATGTCAGCCTACTTCTAACGCCAGCACCACTATTATACTTCCATTATACTCCTTAAAATAATAATACTAAAAATAATATCCTCCACTTATTCTGTCAGGACAGGGAAGTCACCAGGGGGTGGGGGTAATAACAAAGAACACAGCTGTGTTCCACACGGCTCCACCGACCAGACTGTGCTGGACTTCAAAGCAAAGGCCAAATGGTGGCCTTGTTGATTTGCAGCGGACGAAGGGTGGGGGTTGAAGAGAAGCAAATTACCAGAACGGGGGATTGCATTGATTTTAACGAAAGCGGTTATGAATGAACATGTAATTTTTGGTTTGGCGCTGGTGTCGGCCCAGTGCGGGTTTACTTTCCACATTTTGTATGGTATGAGCTTACTGGAAATGGTGTATAAGAGGGTTGTTAGTGGCGTAAATGAAGCGTTTCAGTGTCCTGCGCCTTAGTCCTTTCCCTTATATTCTTCCAGCTCTCTTTTTTTAGCCGCCAATTCCCTCTGGTCCCTGCCATTTCTGTTCCTGACAATGTATTCCTGGAACTGTTGTCCCCCTTCTTCTTCTACTATAATCTTCTACTTTTACATCAATCTAATCCTTAATCTTCAACTCTCCGCCTCCTCTTTGTATGTATTTTTTGCCTAACACAGTCCATTAGGTATCCATTCTCTTCATTAACAAAGATATTGACATTGTTTAAATTTTAATTCCAGACTTCATTCCAGCCAAATATAATATACAATAGCAGCAAACAAGCAAAAATAGTAAAAACCAAAACTCATCGAAGCATTCAGATAGCGGAGCCTCCAGATTGAGAGCGGTCGTGGTAAATGTTTTCAAAATAAGCAACTTTGTAAATTATACAGTGAAACGTAAATATTGTTGTGGGCAGTGTAAACCATGCTTTCCACCAAAGTGATTCAGAAGCAGACGACCAATCACGTCACTTGACACAAATCCATTGATTAAGCTTGCCGTGAAGGCCTTACCACGGCGCCTGTGAGGGTCCCCTTCTGAAGATGGGCCTTGTGTCTTTGGGTGGACCAGGTGTGTGACTCCCTCTCCCCTTCCCTCTCTCAGACCTCCAGCCTGTGACGTACTGCGAGCCGGCCTTCTGGTGCTCCATCTCCTACTATGAGCTCAACCAGCGCGTGGGCGAGACCTTCCACGCCTCGCAGCCCTCGCTCACCGTGGACGGCTTCACGGACCCGTCCAACTCGGAGCGCTTCTGCCTGGGCCTGCTTTCCAACGTGAACCGCAACGCCGCGGTGGAGCTCACGCGACGCCACATCGGTACGCGCCTCACAGGGTTACTTATTATTATAACAGTCCTTGTATCCAGTCACTTAGCTTAGTCACTTTAGCAAATGTGCAGTATTAGTATTAGAATATTAAATACTAAAACAATATTATTGCATAATTCTATCCATGTAATAATAACCACAACTAGTTTGCTGTCTTCTTAAATCAGACCCCTACCCATAGCCAAAGTTCACAAAGACACCTACCCATAGCCATAGTTCACAAAGACACCTACCCATAGCCATCTAGTTAACTTATACCCCTTCCCACAGCCATCTAGTTAACTTAGACCCCTTCCCACAGCCATCTAGTTAACTCAGAGCCCTACCCAATACCATCTAGTTAAGCAATAGTGTGTGTGTGTGTGTGTGTGTGTTGGCCTGCAGGCCGCGGCGTGCGGCTGTACTACATCGGTGGGGAGGTGTTTGCCGAGTGCCTCAGCGACAGCGCCATCTTCGTCCAGAGTCCCAACTGTAACCAGCGCTACGGCTGGCACCCGGCCACCGTCTGCAAGATCCCCCCAGGTGAAGAGAAAGAGTGTGTGTGTGTGTGTGTGTGTGTACGTGTGTACGTGTGTACATGTGTACGTGTGAACGTGTGAACGGTCTCAGATAGAGGATGTGAGATTGGGTGTCATGAGGACAGTAAAAGAGGAAGACAAAGAAAGTATGATTACATTGTTGTTCATTATTCTGTTATGCATGAATAACAGAATGCATAACAGAATGCCCCCCCCCCCCCCCCCCCCCCCCCCCAGGCTGTAACCTGAAGATCTTCAACAACCAGGAGTTCGCCGCCCTGCTGGCCCAGTCGGTGAACCAGGGCTTCGAGGCCGTGTACCAGCTCACCAGGATGTGCACCATACGGATGAGCTTCGTCAAGGGCTGGGGCGCTGAGTACCGGTAGGTCCTCGGCAGGCTGTGTGAAGCCACTCAAACAGGATGGCTAACATGGACAGGTCAAGCAGCAGCCTTGGAGGCCCGTGTGTGAAGCACAGGCAGGGCAAAGCATGCAGTTCATCTAATGGCCTTTAGGTGGTTTGTGAATCAGAATCAGAATCACTTTTTCAGAATCATCTTATTGTACAGTACACAAGAGTAAAATTCTTAGGCTTGGTTCCTCAACATTCACATAGCAGCAACAGTACAAGATAAAATAAATAAAGATAAGAAACTATATGAAAAGAAACAAAGTAAAATGAGTATAAAAATAAATAAGTAAGTAGCAGCATCAATAATAATAAAAAGTAACTAGGTGTAATAAAGTGTGAAGTGTAGGGTGTTCAAATGGTAGTGATAGCAGCCACAGGTAGGGTGATTGTGTGTGATTGTAATCAGAGTGACCCGCCATCATTCTAAGTCATCAGGAAGAAATGGGATATCATTCTCGTGCAAAAAGGTCAGCCATGTTTTTATTTGTTTGGTAAGGGTCTCTGTTTAAAGTTCGCCTCCAGATTATGTGCATCAAGTTTGGCCTTGGACTAAGTCCCGCCCTCAGTGTGCCAAATATGGATTCTTACTGCTGCTTCCGAAAATCTCTAACAATAACGACGAGGCAAACAGACATCCTCAAAATCAATCGATGACGTCCCGTACGCCACGTCCGTATATTTATTTGACAGCCTATGGAACCTGGGTCCTGACTGATAACAACTGGGGAGTGACAGGAAAGCAATGAAAGTCAAACTTGGTATAGGCAACAGACTATCCTTTTAACACGCTTCACTTTGTTCATAAGGAAATGCACACAAAAACAATATATATATATATATATATATATATATATAATATAATAATATATATAATGCACACATGAAAGCCAAACATGTTGGTTCACGGAATGGCTATGGAAAGCCAGTTGCTACAGAGCTTAAACACATGACAACCCCCAGTTCTCTTCCCAGCGTTAACTTGGATGAGTAAAGGCCCATTCACTGCTCTACCCTCCCTAACGCTATCAGCCTTGAGATCTGTTTGTTTTGTGTGTACATATAAACACAGACAGGGGGAAAAGCAAAGAGGGCCGATGAGTCATTTCCCACACTGTCCCGTGGCCAGAGCATCTGCATATGCTCTGCTGCAATACAGGACACAACCAGCCCCACCGCTAGAGACAAGCCCAGGGATGTCTTAAACAAATACACGTGTGTGCCCGAACAACTGTGTCAGACTTTCCTTGTTCCAACCCCTCCCCTTTTCCACACCGTCTGACTTCACGATAGGGAGACGTGCGTGTGTGTGTGTGTGTGTGTGTGTGTGTGTGTGTGTGTGTGTGTGTGTGTGTGTGTGTGTGTGTGTGTGTGTGTGTGTGTGTGTGTGTGTGTGTGTGTGTGTGTGTGTGTGTGTGTCCGATGAAAGTTTGCTCTCAGACCAGAAGTTTTCACCCTAGGAAAACCTTTTTTGTGCATGTGTGCGTATTGTATGCTTATGTGTATGCTTGCATATTTCTGTGTGTGTGTGTGTGAGCGCGTGCATGTGCCAGATTGCGATTGATTGTTTGTATGTTTCTCCTTGTTCATGGTCTTGTTCATGGTTGAATGATGGAGACTGGAAGGTTGTGGGACGGCTAGATATTGGAGAGTTAGAGCGAAAGAGAGAGAGAGAGATTGAGAGATAGAGAGATGATATCCAGAGACCATTCTCCAGTCATGCCCAGGCCCAGTGCTTGCCTGTGGAGACAGTCAGGAACCAGCTTCAGGTTACTCGTCGTCTCTTGTTCCACTGCCGTCCCCAGCACCTCCCCCCCCGCTCATATGCTAACACTTTCTCTGCTGCTTCTCCGACCCCCCTCCAGGCGCCAGACGGTGACCAGCACCCCCTGCTGGATCGAGCTGCACCTCAACGGGCCGCTGCAGTGGCTGGACAAGGTGCTCACGCAGATGGGCTCCCCCAGCATCCGCTGCTCCAGTGTGTCCTAGGCTGCACCTGTCCTCCGCACGGCGCACACCTCCCCCCTCCATGCACAGACTAAAACTGACCACGCACACACACACGCATGCACACACACATACACACACACATACACACACACACACACACGCATGCACACACACATACGCACACACACATGCGCACGCTCACGCGCACACACGCACGCACGCACACACACACACACACACACACACACACACACACACACACACACACACACACACACACACACACACACACACACACACACACACACACACACACACACACACACACACACACCACAAGACCGAAATGTCTCCAGGAGGATGGAGAGTAAACAGGGCCCCTAACTCAGCCCACATCTCGATCTGTAACCCCTCGTTCTTATTTCCAGCTGTTGGTAGCACTTTTTCTTTTTCAATGAAACATGTCGTTTATGCCAAGGGGACAAGTGCATTAAAACGGTTTCATATTTTGCCCATATCCGTTTTTACCTGGCAATACATTTTTTTTTATATCGTCGATGTATAGTTTGAGAGAAGAAATTGCTCTGTTGTATTTCCCTCCGAAATGTTGTCATACAAATGTATGTTTTGTTAAAATTTCAAATTAAGTACATATTTATATATTTTTCAAACATGTATATACGTGTTTTTTTTACCGTCATGGATAGCGATGTACAGTATTGACATCTCTTAATAACTATTTTTGATATTTCCATAACTGGGAATTGATAGAAACAGAACATTTGCATGAATGTCAAAAGATCAAACATGCATCAAGGCGGATGTTGCCACCCGTTGTGAGCGAGCTGTGAGTGAACGATCCCATTTAAAATACATACCTGGGCTACATTACTAACTCCTGCTCAAGGCTCCTCAACCCTTTATTTCTAACATGATTCGTTCAACCATCAGGATCGGCCAGGATGATGAAGATCCCCCTAGAGACGCCTACTAAGTAAGCTGTTGTTATCATATCACTTCAATGTCCTTATCTAATTACAGGAAGGCCCGTATACGTAATAATGAAAAAACTGAATATTTTCATACATACATTTTCTAAACACCGTTCAATAGCCCTCTAGGCAGAAGGCTTAGCAAATGTATGGCTCTGCCTCAGCAACCAGGAGTATTGCTGTGTTTGTGGTTTTTGTTATACTGTCATTGTTGATATTGGCTCTTTGAGCACTCAGGACTGGCAAGAAAAGCTGAATTATGTATAGAAATCCTTGAATAGAGAAAGGCGCATGCTTATTTTTGTGACTCTTTTAAACTTGAAGTCTATTTTGCTACAAAGTGTTTTTGTATCACTTTATGCAGGTAGTGTCCTATTTATGGTATGACTTGCATTTGTTTGGGTTACTCTTGCACTACAATGCAACATGTATGTACTGCAACCAGGTATACAGTAGGTGTGGGTGAAGAGGAGAACAAGGCAGATGCATTGGATCAAGGGAAAGGTTTAAATATAGTAGTGGGCATATTATGTACATCACCTCACAGAATATAATGCTGATCATGTCCAAGCTTCTGTGCATGTGTGTATATAGCCATGTGTCTTTGACTGAGTTCAGATGCTGAGCTGTTGTAACGGTAAGGTTTTTTTTAGCAGCACAAAAGAGACTTTGCTTCACTCGATATTCTTTTTACTTTGGGGGCAATTAACTGTTGGCTTGGTTGTCACAATGGTTATCATGCCGTTGTGCAGATGGCCTCTGAAGTCCCTATTTAAATGGAAATCATAACAGTTATGGGCAATATTAAGAACTCGCATTAACCCGAGTTCTGCTCTCAATGCTAGCCCAGTGGTGCTAACGTTTCATGTCTTCATTGATTTGATCATACTTTCAAATTGTTCTCTTCTTATGTATATTGTTTCAGATAAAGTAGTATCTACGCTTCTGATTCAGCCTAGTTCTCACTAGAGGTGAACAAACATCATTATAATGATGAGGATAGCCTCTTTGAGTCCTATTGCCAAATACCTACACCCTGCAAGTATATTGCAAGCCAATTATTAATTGTATACACTAGTCCAGTTTATTTTTTACTGTATAATGTATGTATTTGTGCTTCTGTGCTCTGAAATGTTATTTTGTATGAAAGCTAGGCTATATCACATATATTTCCTTG
This sequence comes from Gadus morhua, assembly GCF_902167405.1. NCBI lineage: Eukaryota > Metazoa > Chordata > Actinopteri > Gadiformes > Gadidae > Gadus > Gadus morhua. The sequence goes on along the minus strand of NC_044061.1, from coordinate 18,646,422 downwards.
GATCTCTTTATGAAAGGTTAATATGACGCATTTTATCCCGGTTTGCTATTGTTTATAAATAAATTAATTACTTATGAAGCTGTGTTCTCTGTATACGAAAAGTTAAGTGAAAAGGTTGTAATAAGAGGTCACTAAACAAATAATGCCAAAGAGGATTTTTCACAACTACTATTTATGCAACTTTTATGTCTTAAATATCTGAATACTAATGAGACTAAACTAATTCAAACTGTCTTTACGTCCACCCTGTAGCCGTAGTTGGGGGATTTCTTGGTTGATGGCGCAACAATTGGCACCATATTCTGTTCCTGACAGTAGGCCTTCTCCTAATTATGATCTAAATCCCTGGCAGGCTAGTTCTTCACTTATTGCCAGGCATCGGGTTCATGCAAACCTTATGCATTCTGCAGACTGAGGGAGGCGATGAGGCGGCGTGTGGAGATGAATGGAAGCTTTGTTTCGATGGCCTACAAGATAAGGTAGGCAGTGTGTCAGGTAGACTGTGACTAAGCAGCCAAGACTATTTTAAGCATTCTCAGGGCGTCACTGAATTGAGTTTCCTAGACTTATCAGGCCTATTGAAAATGTCAGGACATAATAACACAATAGGATGCTATCCTTGATGTACACAGAACAGTTGTGTTGCAATGATAACAGTTTGTGCGTTGGTGTAAGTTACATCCCAATGTTTTATAATTCAAATAAATGAAAGCATATGCCCTAGGTCAATTTAAATATATTATAGGTGACATATTCATTACCAATATAAATATAGAAGACGATATTTATATATGGTTATACTTATAGTAGTAATAATATGTATAATTTCTCGAATTGTTTTTATTAGTAGGCCTACTTGACTGAATCCTTTATATCTTGTACGATAACGACGTATAGCGTCTGTTGAGTGTCGATGCCTATTACTGTCCGTCGGGTTTGTGTGCGCCAATTACGCCGGGTGCAGATCTAGCGACATGATTTGTCGAGACATATAAGCTTAAGCCCCCCTTTCACCTAGATTGGAGCTTGTCTGCGATAAGACTTTGGGTATTAGTCTAAACTCAAATTGCAGCAGAGTAGACGAAGCCACTGCAAAGAATTAAGAAGCCTCTGTCCTGGCTAAATACTGCCCTCTGCTGGCACATTTTCTTTCATGTGAGATAATAGTACGGAATAAAAGGTAAGAATTCAAGATAGAAAACTAAAATGAATATATAATGCATATATTTTAAATATATTATAGGCGCCAAATTCATTACAAATATAAATATAGAAGACGATATGTATTGTTATAATAGTAATAATATGTATAATTCAAAATCATTAGGCAGCATGATTAAGCCCTATGAGCTATTAGTCTCATTAAGTATTGTTTATCCTTGAAAAATGAATATTAGTTATGTTATCTCAAGTGTGCAAGAACACTGTGTTCAATTCTCTAGTGTTGTGCCGCCGGCTGTTCACAAGGTGAGTTCACAAAGTTTATGCTTCAATTACCTTCTCTGCAAGTAACCCTTTTGTGCACAAATACTTGGTGAATGTCACAAGAAAAAAAACCGTCTTAAATTCCTTAGATTTGTGGAGAAAAAGGAGAAAACTAGATAGATGCTGGTGAAATTATTTAGCATTATCCTTAAATAGGCCAATACGCTCCTGATTGTTTTTCTCTGAGCTTAGTGGATGTATTATCATACATAAATATCAGACATGACAAGCAGTATCCAAATTCACCCGCATGTCGGCATGGGTATAGTAACTCAGCTGACTATCAGTGTTATTGCCAGATAAACTCCGAACATCAGCAACAAGCTCATGAATGATCAATTCATTGTCATTTAATTGGGATTCAATAATTTTGACATGATGTGGCCATACTGGAATGTGAGCGCAGACCTTTGGTGTGCGTTACCCAGGGGACCTAAGGCATGGGGAGCTGAGTGTAGATGAGTGATACCAACGAGGAAGAGATGAGTGTATCCGTCATCTCCCGTCTCCGCATGAAGGTCATTCTTGCGCAGGTGTTGACAGCAAAGATTTAGTCTGAAAACAAATCCATCTTTGCAAAGGTCGCTATTAGTTTATGTGGCATTCTCCCACGCCTCCCTCCTCAAGCCTCTCCTCCCCATCCTCCCCCCCCCCCCTCCCCTTCCCTCTGCATTCCTCTTCTTTATTTTGTATCTTCACTGGGAGTTTATTTCCGTAAGGAACCCCTGTCACTAGTTTGGTACACCTGCCGTCTGCCAGCCTTCCAGAAGAAAGTGGGGAGCAAAAAAAGAAGGCACAGATTGCAGCCGTCGCAGCATCCAGTGCATGGCGACTGACAACTCTGCCGCACTGACACGGGTGGCTACACTGCAGCCGTCCGCGGGGAAGGGAGAAGCAGGGGGTGGGGACGCTATAGGGCTAGCCCTGTGCCAGCCAAGATGAGTATCTACTTTCCCCCAGACTGGCTCTTGCTGGCCACGTGCCTGTGTGTCAACCCGTCCACATGGCCACAAAGCCGGCCAGCGCCTGTCCACCGGCTGACAGGCCTGCTAGCCACGCTCCGCTGCACCGTCCTTCCTACTGTCTCCCATAAAGGAAGCATCTACCGCTTTGGAGCAGCATTAGCCGACACCTGGCCAAATACTAGTGTTCAAGTGCCACCATTTTGCATTTCAACTGTATGCAGAACATGGATGAGAGATGGCTTCATAATCCTGGAGAGTGACAATGGTGCTGTTGGTGAGGGATGCTTGGCAGATCTTTTTTGTGTCTGCACTCATACTTATACAAATTGGGCATTGTTCAAATATGGGCAATCTGTATTGAATATGAAATAAATATATGATTCTATCAACGATTACAGTCAAAAAAAAACAATGAAAGCTCACAAACCAGGTTTGAAGGAAAAAGAAACGCATTCGAAAAGTGAGTGAGATTGAAAAAGTAATACAGTTATGGGAAGGAGGCAGCCAAGGAAACATATTTACTGACGTCCATGCGCTGTCACCACTCTGATTAATGGAGGGTGGTGTTCCTGCCCGGTGAAAAGGTGTTGTCGGGGTGTAGAGAAAGCCCAGGCACCCACCCAGAACTAATAGCAATTCGACTTGAACAAGCTGTCCAACTCAGTAGCTTGGTTCCGGCTGCTGCCGGTTTATGTGGCAGGAGTCTGGGCAAAGGGAAAGGGTACATGTGAGGAGAGTTCTAGAAAGATCCCAGCATGCACTTCTGAAACCATTCGGTGTGTTATTATTATATATCATCTTTGTGACTGATTCAGTGGACTCGTATGTGTGTGTAGCGGTAAGTTTTTTTGTTTTTTGCTTACCTGTTCAATGTCAAAACCAGAGAACAACATATATACATACACATTATTATTAATGTTACTCAATTCCACTTGATTTAAAGGACTACCACTTCTAAAATCCCCTTTTCCCTTTTTGACTTCCCTGCGGAACAACCATGATCCAAACACCCTGCCTCCATTTGTCAAACGTTGTTGCCCGGCAAATCAACTTGCCTCACTTGTTTTCGTTGTTGTTTTGGGGTGTTTTTTTCTGTGCTGAGGGCAACAGCTCGCTCAACAGCTGGGATATAATGAAGCTCTCAGGCACTTGTTCTCCTATCATGCAGCACCAGGCCCCTGTCTGCTTCTACCAGATGTTTCATGTTTTGCCTCCAAAAGATTGCTGCCAAACGAGGATGTGTGCTGCTCGATGCTATAGGCAGATGCGGCGGCCAGCTAGCGTCTCCGTATTCAACCCACGACCACGGGGTGGTGCTCGGGTTAATTGCTCGTTTTGTGTTTATTGAGTGAGGCCCCGTCACTTGGTTGTCGTCTTTTGTGTGACAGCAAATCAGTTTGACAAGTCACATGTTCTTCCTGGTCTAAATGGCTCACACAATCAAACAAATGAGAAGAAATGGTAAATTGGTTATGTTTGTTTTGAGATGAAGGAAAATACTGAGTCTGTTATATGAAGTAATAATCTTTTACAACCGGTTATGTTTATTGGCTGATAGATAAGGAGCCATTTGTTATCTCTGGAGTCTTGGCACTTGGTAGCTCTGTAACAATAAGGACGCTGGGAGGGTCCCTGTTTGTCTATTGGAGGGTTTTACATTGTATGCCTACGATTCGCACTTAATCAAACAACAATTAAACTTGTGCTTTAGGTACGATTAAAGAGCTATTATTTTTGTTAGAAAAATGCCGCTGGAAACAGGGTGTTATTGTTACACTGTATTATTGCAAGATCATCATACTCTCCTTGTTAGTCAATGCACTGCCCCGAGCCTCGTGCTGTGTACCTTCTAGAACACTGCTACATAGAGAGGCAGTCGCATCACGTCACATGACATGTCTCAGCTCCTCTAATTGGCCTGCCGTCATTCAACATGCATGTTGTGAGTCACTCAGTGGATACTATGCTTAATAAACACACATGATTTTAGACGGATCACAGATCAAGTCCATGTTGAACCTAAACCCGCGGCGAGTGTAGTGTGGTTTTCCTCCCATTTACTTTGTGTTGACACTAATAGGATACCGATAACATACTGTATTTATATGGTAGATCAGAGTGCATCAGTCAAAGAATTGACCCAAACAATTTACATAGAGTTTAGGCTTTGGGGTTGAGCACAGTATTGTGGATGGATCTCAATAGGCTTGACGGGCCCATCAGGGACTCTCGTGACTGAACATAATGCAGGGCAGGATTCAATCCCATGTTTGGTTATCTCTGCATGCCAAATGTAATTAAATGTTGTGATCAGGCATAAAAATAAAAGATGGATAGATAGAAATGATAGCTGGGAAATGCTTTAATTACAACCCTTCATGGGGAATAGCCTATTAGGGAATTGGTTTTAGGCCAATTGGTCTATATGGGCTTTTATATTTTTAATTTCCCTTCACCAGCTTGGCTTGAACAGTTGCCCGAGCGTTGCTGTTTTTTATTATCATTTTTTATAAAAACCTGATAGGCATCACAGGGAAAATCAAACTTGCTCAACTGCTGCACTAGTTTTAATCAAATGTGCAGTGGAAATGATTAGCTACAACAACTGAAATTATTTTGTTCTAATTACAAACAGATGGGAGTGTGTATTTGCACTTAAGGCGACAGAGAGCATGGGAAATGCAGTGTGAACAAGAATAATTAAGAAGTTGTGGTCTTGTTTTTTTCTCAAGTTGCGTTTAAATAACCGAGAATATCATGTAAATTTGTTTTAATTTAACTATATAATTATATGCATGCTTTACAAATAACAGCTATCACCTTTAGGCAATTTAGCTCAGGGATTACTTAAGAAATATCATTTATGAAGACCTTGATTTACTTCTCCCCACCCCACCCCATGTACGTTGCCTTTGGGTGTCACTGTGGAGATTATGTCATTAAGTTAATGTGACAGTAGGAAGTGCTCCAGGAAGAGCATTAAAATATATCTTTAAGGGTAAATATTTAATAATGTGGTTTTCACACATGCCGTCGATTAATTTGTATCTGCACAACAAATGATCAACGTGATATCCTTCCTCTGGTGCATCTTTGCATTAAGAAAAAAGTGATACGAAACATTATAAACGTGTCAAATCAAATCAGTTTGACAAGACATAGTAAAGTTAACAATAAATTATTCTTCAATTCTGTCATTGAAGTGCAGCATGGGAATGGAGTTTTGGTTCCAAATCCTATGGTTTAGAGTAGACAGACACACGCAGGCACGTGCACACATACTCTCTCTCGCGAGCACAAACACGCACACGCACACGCACATACACGCCAATCTCTCTACAGTTCCCTTCATTTACAACAGAGGTCAGTAGAAGCTGATGTTTTGTCTTTAAATTACCAGATAGGCCTACGACAGAAGTATTGGCATGTCAGTAATCTGGATTGGATCCCTGGCTCCAGAAAATATTCATTGTATCTACAATTCCAAACAGCTTGTATATTTCCCGATACTCATGCTGATTTAGCAAACCTGCGAGCCTCGTCGTACTTTATGTTATGCTTTATGCACGACAGTTCTGCTGAGGGCGGGAAAGCGTTACTACTCCCTGCGTTTCCCCCCATGTTTCCCCTATTGATTTTTGAACCGCTTCAATGTGAAATTGCGCCAGAAGTGTCACTGAGATAAATCACTGTTAGTCCAAGCTGGCATAGCTCGGTGCTGGTGGTGACAGAAGGAAGGATTCCACGCGGATCAAATAAATACAGATGTGAAGTAATTAGTTGTATTCCCAAGAAAGCCATTGTCAAAGATGAGAGAAATTGGCGGGTTGTTCGACTCTCGCAGATTTTGCTACATTTTGTAGAAGTGGGTCAAAGCCAATTTTTTAAACAAATCATTTTATCAAGTGAAAAAAGAAATAGGCCTACAGTAAAATGAGTGTCCGCATTATTAGGCTCTTAAATGGATATTTTACGTCTTGATACAGTTAAAAGTATAGGCCTATCTCTTCTTTTGAATGCATCTATGGAAAAGCTGCATATACAAACTTCACTTCACATTTCACTTCTTGGGAGGGGACATTAAAACAAACTTTGTCAAGCTGAAAATAAGAATAGGAATACACAACAACATTAGAGCGTATAATTTTTTCAAGACCATTTTGGTCGATAAAACATTTTTTTCGAATAGGCTACACTACCACAAAACAATGTTGTCGACTTCATAAGATTGCAGACGGTTGTATTAATATGTTAATGAGTTATTATTAATAGGTTAACTATTGTAAATATTACGCTGCCATCACCAAATTACAGTAGATGAGACTATTCAACTGCATAAGACTTACACAATATCAATTAACATCAACGTGCATTATGTCTACCTTAATTAGTGTAGGCCTACGTCCTTCCCAGTAGCCAAAACATTTAGTTTGAAATAGCCCCAGGTCGAAACTATAATAAACGATGGCTGTCCTGCAACAATGCTCTATGTAAAACATGCTTTGATCTTCGCTCTAAAACCCTTGAATTTTTTTTCTAAAATAAGAGTGCCTTTAATTGCATCACTCTTTGACAAAAGGGGTGTAGCCGACATTTAGCATAATATGATACTATTAGACATGCCACATTACAGGGACATTGAAACCCACCTTTTTCTCTCTCGCTATAAAGAGCGCCTTCAGACGCGGATGTAGGTGCCCGCCGGTTAGCAATGCATTGATTTAATATGTTTCTAAACAGGACATACAGCTTTGGGGGTCCAAAATGTTAATTTTTCCTGCCGCTTACAAAGTAGCCTTTGATTTTCTGTCATGGCGGTAATTACAGTGTTTTGCCACTAGATAGGAGGAGAGCTTTGTGTCTTCTAATTATCAGTAATCATTGCTGTAATGCCAGCTTGTTGTTTTCACCAATTTGTTGATGGTTATTTCCATTTTATTTTACCGCTCCTGGACATTAGCTTCTATTCTAATTCAAGCTGCAGTGTGTGTGTGTGTGTGTGTGTGTGTGTGTGTGTGTGTGTGTGTGTGTGTGTGTGTGTGTGTGTGTGTGTGTGTGTGTGTGTGTGTGTGTGTGTGTGTGTGTGTGTGTGTGTGTGTGTGTTTTTGCTTGGGGTACACGTGTTTATATGCATGTGTGTCCTCTAAGCGAAGAGGCTTACTACCCAATGATAGTAATTGTTGTGCTATGGGTGCCGTTAATTACTGGAGTAAATGGTTGTACCATGGCCAAGGCCCTTTGTGGCTGTAGACTAGCAGGGGGGAGAGAGAGTGCGATGTTGGAAATGGTTTTCACCATCTGACCAGAGAGCAAAAAGAGAGAGGCTTGAAATGGTTTCCACCATCTGGGGACCCGGAGAGAGGGAGGGGGGGGAGGAGAACGGGGCTGAAAGGAGAACAGCGACACTGAAAAAGGCAGAGGGGCCCAATTGGTGGTCAGAGCCTAAGGGTGCGAGTCCATATGGAAAGCAGCACTTTGGCTTGCACTTTATTGCACACCTTGCTGTTTTAATCAATGGCAAGCCTGCTCACAGAGCCTAGAGCAGCGCAAGTTGTTCCTCACTGTCCCGCTGTGGATCCTTCTCCACTTTCCCTGCTCCACTACACCAACCCCATTCTTATCAGCTCTCCAAAGAGCCGCGTCGCGCCAGTGAGGCCGCGGGAAGCGGATGGAGGAAGACACTGCTTCCCCCTTTACGTGAGCTCCATCACGTGGTAGTGTCGAAACGCTGATTTCCTCGGTAGCAATTTGCATTCGCCAAATTGTAGCACTCCTGCTTGTATACTTATAATTTTCCCTGCGATGATTGTTGATACAAATGTTCAACCCCCCTACTGTGTTTTGTATAGTTTCTTGAAAGGATGAGGGAGAGAAAAAAAACAACAACCTGGGACTTCTGCAATAGGCCCTACACCACTCTGAGATCCAGCGGAGCGCTGGCAGTAATGGGATCAGAGAAGATGGTTGGAGTGGAGACATCAAGGCCCGTCTTAATGACATCATAACAGCATTAGCCAGCTGCGGTCTGATTTGGTTTCCGGTGGCAAAGCGGTCTGCAGTTTGATAAGCGCGCCGCCCTCGCGCCCTGCGCGCCAAGGAGCGCGGCGGCGCCGGAGGAGGAAGCTGTGTGTTTGATTTGATCACAAAAACTCCTCCAGGAACATTGATAATTCGGTTAATTTGACTTTCTTTTCATTGTTGAAACACACATGGAATCAACTGGTATAATTATGTTTAACTGTTGATTGCGTTGCTCACACCTGAGCAGAACAACAGGATGGCGCTAATGCATGCGCTTAAATCTCCAGGGTTGTCCCTGTTTCGTGGCCACCGGAGTTACTATAATATAGGGAATAATATAAAAGCAGGAAAAGGTTAACCTTCTCCTGGCATGACGTGTTTTTTGTATTTTATCAAATGGTTGAAGTATTGTTTATACATGACTGAAGAGCAAATCTATGTCCTCCACATGCAGCGCTTTTATATCAAGCACACAACTGTGTAAAAACCAGCCGGATGTTTACATGAATCTCATATTGAAGGAACCCAGTTCCTTCAATAAAAAAACAATCAAGATAGTTATGTTAGTTTGTCGGATTCGGAAAGCTTTGCTCTTTATCAAAAACTCAATATACAGTTGTCTTTCAGCTTCTGTGGTCAAACTGTCTCTCATCTTGATGTCACTATATTCATGAGGGTGTTATCTTTTTAAATCTTGTCATGCTTTTTGTCTGAATATTGTAAATAAATCCATATTCTTAGAACCTTTTAATTATGAATAGAAACAAAGAACAGAAAATAATATTAGGGCCCCCTACATTGAGAGGTTCCACACTGTATAAGTACTATTTGAGACCCTACTTCTAGTCTTTCATCCTTTCACGTTCCATTTAGGATAAGAAGGTTTTCCAATTTACTGAACTCTTTCTTTTTATCTCTTTAGATCAGCACTTTTTTATGTAAGGGTGCCTTAAGGGAAAGCATTCACCTCTTCCTTGAGTCCATTTATGCCATTTAGGTATATTTACTACAGCATCTTTTCCCCACATTATAATAAATGATCCATAACTATCCCTGTCTTGGACCCAAGACATTCTTTAACCTATTGCTATGCCCATTTAGAATCGTCCTACTTTAAGGGATTTTCAAGGTACAATTCGTTTCGGCTAACACACATGTTATCGTTAAACACTGACTGTAGCGCAACCTCAAACCTATTCAGCTTAGTTGGATGGGACAGGGAGTCACCCACATTATGGGAGTCAATCCCAGTTGTTTTTCAGTCACAGTGCATATGGCTCCGAAAATCAGGGGAGCCATGCCGCATCACTGAGAGTGGAGCACTTTACCACCAGTGACAAAAGTGCACAGATAACTAACACTAGAACTTCAAAAACCTCCACCACTTCAATATTGGGCACACACTGTGTTTTCAAGTTCTGCCACCCACGGTTGAGATGATTATTTGGCAACTTAACTTTGCCTCTTTCTTGTTCATCGTTGTGAGAAGAAAGTGTGGCATTTGAAACTTAAAGTCTGTTTGGGTTCTGAGATAACGTGCAATAAAATGTATGTATGTAATAAAAATGACGATGCTCACATTAGCTCAGTAAAAACTTTGTACTCCATTGATATATGTAATATATGCAATGTTCATAAATATTGATTCAACTAGAAGTAATGGAAGAGGGGAAACACATATTCAACATAAGTAAAAATGCTGATTAGTGTACAATTGACTTGGTCTGCATGACATCATCCATGGGCAGCAGAAAAATGTTTAATGAACAAATCCCATTGAAGTTTTCTGCAGGTCTGGCTATTACTGTAAATTACAGCCATTAATCTCTCTCAGTAGGAGAGATTGAATTATGCCCGGCTCTCGCACTGATGCTAGAACAAGTGCTTGCTATTTCCCACCCACTCAACAGACACTGCAGTGATTTTCTTTGCATGTTGTATTAAGGCTGTTGTCATTACTTGGATTTGTGATTAAATTTAGCATAGTACTGCCGATCGGCGAATTGTCCGGCCACTCTCAATTACTGTCTAGGGAAGGTACATGAGAAAGCTTAACACAGCAATTAACAACTTAATTAAGTGCCACAGCCATTGTGGCACTCCCAGAGCCAGGCAACTAGCGCCGTATTGATTGCAGGAGGATTGCCAGTTGGCCTGCAATTGATTGTTCAATTGATTGTCTTAGATAGGCATTTGTCAATGACTAGGTAAAGGGCGTGTGTGTGTGCGCGTGTGTGTGTGTGTGTGTGTGGGGAGGTTGCTGTGTGGGTGTGTGTGTGCATGACAGGTGTGTGTTTTGTCTCAGAGGTAGAGGATGACACAATGCAGCGTGACACACTGATAATGAGCAGCCACATTGAATGGCTGTTCCCTCCCCAGTCCCTCTGGGTTAGAGACACTCGTGTAGTGTCAATCACTCCCCGCCTCACTCTGCACCACCCTCACACTGACATGCACACACAGACACACACAGAGAATGAAATACGCACACACACACACACACACAAACATACACCAGATACATACAAACACACATACACACGAACACACACACACACACACACACACACACACACACACACACACACACACACACAACCGTTGACATAGACGGACACACATAACTTGCCTTTTCATCCGATAGAACAACATCTTAATTTTATGTATGTATTGAACACTGGACAGTGATGCTATAATAAATACACACACACACACCCACACACAAAAGTGCAATGGCAGAATAATGAAATAGTACATAAATAATAAATCACAATATTTTAACTGATACAGTGTCTCATTCACAGCAACACACATGTACAGGACACCCAAAGCATAGTCACAAGCCCACGTGCACCGCGCTCTCCCCCAACATACACAGCACACACAATACAGCCAGGTTTCAAGTGGTCCCCTGGGACCAATAGTTGGGAGGCGGAAGAGAAGAAGGGCGGGGCTGGCTGAAGGATGGTGATGTTATGCAAAGACATATAGACTGTTCTCTCTTATTGGGTTGGATGGAGTAATCCCCCTTTTAAAGGCATGACCCCTCACCTCAGAGGAGAAAACTTATATATTGAGAGATATAAAGTCATTGCATACAAAACAGAAGGAAATTTTAGATTTAGATAAAAGATTAGGGTTAATTAGGCCACCATTTCCATTTGACCGAGCCCATGTGGTATATTAATAATTGTAACTGTCTCACTGACTCAAATATTGTACAATTTTATATTTTTCAGTTTTTCAAAACCCTGTTACCCTTAAATTATTTTGGTAGAGTATGATGACCACGTTTCTATGTGTTTAATCTTGTAATAAATTTTGCCTTAAACACATTGTGCCGGTACATTGGGTTTATTTGCATGTTTAGGGTTTACCCCCAATTAGATGTGTGTGGGCAAATGAAGAATACAGAGGAAATTGTGCTAATATAATCTAATTCAATTCTGAATTGAAGCCTTCCAAGGTGATTAATGCACCAGATATTTTGAAATTTGCTGGCAGGTTCCTGCTCTCTAATCTACCACTAGGGGGCAGTAAGACATGGATATACCATGTTTTACTGAGTACAACATTATAAGTGTGCATGTGCATAAGTGTACTATGTTCCTTTGTTTTGTGTTGTATGCACACACACACACACACACACACACACACACACACACACACACACACACACACACACACACACACACACACACACACACACACACACACACTCACCTCTATGTGCAGTGGTGTATACCTATCCGAGTGCTTGACAAGTACAGCTCTCGGTGCACCTGCTGTGGTTCTAAGGTGGTGAACTTATGACCTGTAATTACATTGCTACTTTACTCTTGCCTCTCACCGGAGCTGCTTGGACCCAGACAGAATAAAAATCATAACCATGGGAATGGATAGGTGCCATATTTCACCTCAAGTGCAAGGCCATTTCCTAGTGCCATGTCCATTGAGGACATAGATGTTATACATAAAGCTACTTCATAATGTACAAGATTAGATATAAAGTTAATAGAATGAACGGATTTCATTGTTTTCATTTCACCTGTTCATCGTCATGGATATGTTAAATGATGCATGGGAAATGAGCAGACAAGAAATAGAATAACAATAACTATACCCCGCTAGAGAGGCATACAAGCCAAACTTTCTCCACCAATTTTTCCAAATAAGACATTGTTAAACATAGCAGAGAATATATATGTATATATGAGGGGCACAAACTGCAGGCCAGCAACATCTGGTTCATAGAAAAACGCCAGAGAAAGGCAACCGCATCCTCAGCATCGGACACAGAAGGACAGCATTCTTTGCACATGGCCCAGATCTATTTGCAGTCAAACCTGTTGTAAAAGACTGAGGATAAAAAGATCTATCTTTGGGCGTATTTGGAGGGGCTGGGCCTAGGTCGCATATGTTTGCCCTTGTATATCGCCGGCACATTGTAGTGTAACCGAGCCCCAGCTGCTGGATTGTCATTTTTAATGAAAATGTGGGGGGCCGAAATATCCAGGTAAGAACCCTGGAGCTTGTATTTCAGAGGGCTTTGTTATGTCCCCACAATAAGGAAGTGGACACACACACACACACACACACACACACACACACACACACACACACACACGCACACGCACACGCACGCACGCACGCACACACACGCGCGCATGCACGCACGCACGCACACGCAAACACACACGCACACACACTCACACACACACTCACTCGCACATACACACACACACAAATGCACACGGATACAGACACACATTTGTGTGCACACATGCACACAGACACAGAGGGAAGAGAATACTAAATACCAAATGAATATTTCAGATTTATTTGCAATAAAGACCTGTGTGATGTGGTGATGGATGTGGCTTTGATAGTCCCCAAAAATATGTTGAGCGGTGGTGAGAAAGCTGGCAACTCAAAACCCTTTTGCAAAGCTGAAATTCCATCTGTGCAAAGGAACATGTGCGCAAGCATAGCGGAAGTATAATTGCCAGAACAATTTGTACAATGTATATTTTATATTGCATTATAATGATTAAGACTTGTTCTATGTCATCCCAAGCTGCAAAGTGACAGAAGCATTTGACAGAAGCATAGTGTGTGTGTGTGTGTGTGTGTGTGTGTGTGTGTGTGTGTGTGTGTGTGTGTGTGTGTGTGTGTGTGTGTGTGTGTGTGTGTGTGTGTGTGTGTGTGTGTGTGTGTGTGTGTGTGTGTGCGTGCGTGCGTGCGTGCGTGCGTGCGTGCGTGCGTGCGTGCGTGCGTGTGTGTGTCCATGCGGTGTGTGTTTGTGTGTGTCCTCCTCCAACGAAGACAGAATGTAGATCCATCCCATTCAGTTGAACCTACTTTTAAATTCATTTTTCGATTTTATATATTACCCAGTATGTTTTGATATTATTATTATTTTCTTTATGTCCGCAGACTATTATTATGATATTTGTTTATTTCACCAGTAGATAAGGCAAGCGGTTTAATTTGATTCTTCCGTATTCACTAAGAATATGGTTATTTTTGATGTTATGCTAATTTTGAGTATAAGAGATTAGACAGTACAGAGAAGTGACCGTATAAGCTTTGCTAACACATCAGTTTACTGTACTGAAAAATCACTACCACTAGAAGAGACACAATTCTATTCTAATGAGATATTAGTTATTCTCTTTTCAAACAATTTGCAATGTTTTTTATGAACTATACAAAGTAAAATAATAAAAAGCGGAATGTACGTATTCCATTTTTTTTACTTTACCTACCAAGAATGTTTGAAAGGTAAGGTTCTGAACAAAGTGATTGCCTGTCTACATTTTAAATTGGAACATTTTGTATTTTAACAATGACGGCTGTAGTTAGTTATTCATCAAAAGTGTGTTATAATTAAATACTGTTATTATTTCTTATTTAATGACATATCTTATTCACCTTGCTAATAAGTCCAAACTATAGCCACATTATAATGAGATATGACAAAAATAGATATGGATTATCACATAAACTTAATTTATTAATCTTAGAAATGTGTACCTCATCCATCTCAATGTACTTCTGTACCACAGGACCTATTGACGTTGCCTACGAATCAAGAAGGACTGTTGCACACATTCATTTACTATGGCCCTATTCAGTATCAATTATTGACCTGCAGTTGTCAGCTGAATAGAAAGCCAGACTTTCCGCTGATCTATTTGATGAATATTTTAGCTGACAAACAGGCCACCTGACACTGTGCACCAAAGCACTGTGTGGTTAGAGAGAGGTCAGACTCGTGCACATATGCAAGCACGTGTATATAATGTTACGATGTTGATGTTGTTGCTGCTGCTAATAACTAGTTTTACATTGCTTTCATTGTACTTTTATCTTGTTTATATTACAGAATTGCAATAATGTCATTGAGATTGTTTAGCTTTTTTCTTTTTGGAGATCATCAGATGATAATTTTCACTTTTAATTCCACTTATGAAACAATGATGTAAGACAGCTATGAACATTAATAATAGCAAGAAGGATGTTTTGAAAAAAATTAATGTAGTTGATGTTCTTCATTTTTACCAATTATTCTCACATGGAAGCTTCTAGAGCTCTTTCTGCTCGGTGCATAAAACGGTTAACTCTCTCCTGTCTTCATTGGCCGCGTCAGCCATCCAAGTCACCGACTACAGCACAAGAAGCATTTCCTTCTTAAGTATAACAAACAGGAAGGGCACAATACCATGGGACAACTCCCCCTTCGGGGGGGAAGTATGACAGCAAAATAAGGGAGATTTGAGGTTAAGCTAGCAATGTCACTCATCCTATTTATCTTTTCACCAAATCCAACAGATTTTTCCCATCATTCGTACACCGCCAATTCACTATGCTCAACCATATTTCTCATCGCAGGTTAACTCCAAGATGAACTTGATAAAGGAAAGGTACCACGAACAATAGTTTAGCGTCTGAGGCAATTCACGTCATGCCGACCAGCAGTTATTCTACTTATCCTGACCTCAATTTGGAGCCTGTGTGTTGAAGGCCCCGTGTGACAACGATCGTATTGATCTGAGTACGGTTTTTGGCAGCATCAATAAACAATAGGCTTCAGGCTTCAAGGCCGGGAAGACACGTCTCTATTTCAGCTTCAGGCTTCTTATCCACCTGAGTTGTAACCTACCTCTAAATTCCTGCTGGGATCCAAAAACACACATTTACAGTATATGCACAGGTCTATAGCGAAGACTAGCGGGTTCCTTTAGTCTCACTTGAGGAAATTTCATTAAAAGTGAATGATTGGTGGACAGTAAACAGCTACTGACATTTTGCATAATAATGAACATTGTCAAAGAAAGAGAGGTTTTCTTGCTGTGTATAAGGAGCCATAAATGTCTTACCTTGTAATATCAGTATTGCTTAGTCAGTACGGCCCTGATAACTATCAGGACCGTGTAGCTATTACAGTATGTATATGAAAATGATCTGTGTATGACAATAAATAATGTAAATTTAAAACAGATTTTATTTTGTAATTGTTCCTATTGTCAGTAACAGCAACAGTAATAGCAGCAACATTGATAAAACAAGAAGATCAATAGTTGTTGTAATAATTCAAGATCAACAATGATTGTGTTATCGTTGCAATATTTCTCATTAATAATATATATCAAATAAAAACAGTTCACTATGTGTCATAAGAAACCCTGCAACAGCACCTGGCAAGGAAGGGATCATTCTTATTATTTATTGTATCTTGTCCTGATGGATCTGGTTGAGGCCTTATTTACTTGTTTACCCTGTTTTCCTTGAAAGTTAAATAAGTGTGCCTCATATATTTAGAGTCAAACTGAGCTCAGTCGGCACTAAGCAGCTTGTCAATAGCGAGAACGGAACCATGGTGGAAAGAGGAGGCCTGATGAAATGGCCTTTAATTACCAGACAGTAGATGCTGGACTTCTCTGCCCACTCTCCCCCTTTTCGCCACGTCAGGTGTTTGATTTCTGATAATGTGGATTGCTGACTTGGCTTCGTCCGAGTTGCTCCCCTTAAGCAGAAGGCCCTAACGTCAAGTCCTCTGAGAGAATGTTTGACAAAATGCCATATAGATCTCCTATTTTTCATCAGGGGGGCAATGCTGGCCATTGCACTAATCAGAGTGCCTGATAGCCTTGCTTTGTTTTCACCTTTACTCTCCTGTAACAATTACACAAGGTAATAATTTCAAGCATTACATGGAAATCAATAGGTCCTTTCCCCTCCAGTCGCCGGTATAGCTTTACTCAATGACAAAAAGGTTTAACATGGATCTATGCAATGGGCTTGGAGGACTGTCTAAATGATGCAGGTGTATCCAACCATATCCGTTTTGAAAAGTATTAGGTTACATGGATTAAAGAGACAAAGATCTGCTTCCTACTTTGTCTCCTTAATAAACCTCTCATTATTTCAGTGATTATTATTTTTGCTCAATGACCATAATCCTGTCCTTTGTTGGGACAATGTGAATTAAATACAGGCACTCCTTGGGGCTAGCTTAACCTCACAATACAATTTAACTTGTCCCTATTTAAGCTTTCTCCCAATGTTGACTTAGTTAGAATAGGACATTTATAGAGAAGGGACATTGAAAGTTGTATTTACCCAGTAACCTTTAATGCATTTGAGGCAGGGGTAGAATGAACGCAACCGATTAGTTAAAAAAACTTTAAAAAAAACTATAGCCAATGATAAAGAAGTTCAGCCTCAGGGCAGTCATGGGTATAGACTTTTGTTTTAGCTGGCCCAGGGATGGGAGCCAGTGAAACCCAACCTTAAGCAATAGCCAGCACAGCACAGCCAACACAAAAGCAATAGCATGCTATTGTTTTCCAGTGCTGCTTGTCTTGCCAGGTCTGGGCAACAACAGGGAGATAGAAGGAGCTTTAACAGCTGCTTATCATTAAACATAACCCCGGTCAACAGACTTAGGTATCGTCTCGGTGAACACAGGACTGTAAATTAACAGAAAATAAGGCTTCACTCCACCAAAGGATCAATGTCCTGTTTCTAAGAACTGCAATCAGAGCTCTTTTTGGTGCGAGAGAGAGAGAGAGAGAGAGAGAGAGAGAGAGAGAGAGAGAGAGAGAGAGAGAGAGAGAGAGAGAGAGAGAGAGAGAGAGAGAGAGAGAGAGAGAGAGAGAGAGAGAGAGAGAGAGAGAGAGAGAGAGGGGACAAGGCCGTAATGACCAACAAGTTTTAGGCTACATTTTCTCCGTTGTACATTTAATTACATACTTATGAGTAATGTCTCATGTCTTGTGGAAATCTTTGAACACCAATGTTAATCTATGGCACAGCAACTCAACAAAAAATGGAAAGGGAGAGAACAGTCCTTGACGTCTTCATAATTCTTGGTCTTGTGGAACACTATAAGCAAGCTCCCATTCTGCTTTTATAAATGGATCATCAAGGCTGTAAGGAAGTCTTTTTACCATGCCGTCTCTGTTGCTGAAACACCTCTTACAAGTATTGATTGAGCTCCGGCAATGTACGATACATTTTAAAGTAAGTATCTCAAGACCTTTGAAAAATCACCTTGGATGGATTCAATAACCTTTCATAACATCAATATTACATGGTCCATTCATGTATAACAAAAAAAAATTCCCAGGCAAATAAATTATTTCTATTGAGAAAGAGTACATACAGGTAATTTAGTATAATAGGAAGTTGTAAAATAATTATCTTGTTGCCTTGGTGTCAGATGGATCTTCTTTTCTTCTTTAGACTTTTAGTTTATTAAAGATCTGTAAAGGTTCTTGCCACACAAATCCACATAGAATCAAAGTGACATCAGAAAACATTTGAAATATGACGATTGTGGTTTCAGCTGCATCTAATATAATTAAGTTGTTACAAGAGAGACAGGGGTAAAAGAGGAAGAAGAAAACCTCGATGCAAAAATGTGTGGCAAGCCCCGTCACTAAAACAACAGATTTTCGGAAATGGCTGCGTCACACATAGGCCTACCCGTTTTAATCCGTGACTGACGCTATTTGTCAGTGAAGGTCTGTGAAACTTTAGATTCAATATTTTATTTAATAATTTTAAGTGTTAGCATTACGACTAGCGATTGAGGCTACCTCAATTAATTACATTAATATACACGGCGAAACAACCAAATGGACACGCCCACCCTCGTTTCATTTAGCCGCAAAACATTTTCAATATGATTCATATTTTGAACCAAAAATACAATACATTCTTAATATTTATACTCTTTAGTCAACAAATAGTTAAAAACGCAACTATCTATTCACTTGTCCTTACTACGGGGTTCAAACCTGCAAAAACGCTTTTATACTGAAAATTACCTTTACTTTGAAAAGCACTGAACGGATGTTGATTCGGAAATGCTGGTCGAACGTGTTGTCTTAATTTCAGCTGCACGCAGTCTAAATATCTGCCTTAACTCAATGTGTCATAAATTCATCGAAACGTAGGACAAATTCTTAAAGAAAGTTGTTAATGTTTACTTCTGAAGTACTCACTCTACACGCTTACATCATGTGCTGCAATAAAACAGGATGCAGCGACTACCGCTAGCAAGCTGCTCCTGGAAAGTAGCCTCTTAGCTGACAGCTTTCGAGGTGGACTATGATGTGTCCTATTTCTCTGTTATGCTTTTACTTGTTTTGAATAACATTTACACAATGGAAACCGAAGGAATAGTAATCCGCATAAAAACACCCAGTGGAGACATGGACTCCTCCGTCGACTGTCCATCCCTTCTAAACTTCAATGACTTGCTGGTGAGACTTTAAAATAAATTACAAACACTTTTATTCTGAAGGTATTATGCCATACTTTTTCCCCTAGTAGGCTGGTTCTACCTACAACAGCGCAAGATTTTTTTTTACCTTTAATACCTAGCATCGAAGCATAGAATTGGGAAGATTGGACTATTGTAGGTACAGTCTCTTGTTAAAGTGCTCATTTGACAGTTTCAACACTGAACCATTTCCAGGTCGCCATCAGAGATGTGATGCCAGAAGCCACAGTCACTGCATTTGAATGTAAGTTACAGATCCTCGTTTTTTTTAATTCGAATCAATAAAAAAAGTATAATGTTTACGACTAAAATTCCGACTTAAATTAAGTCCAGATACATTATTATTAAAGATAGATGGACGATAGTTCAGATACCGCTGTGAATGGAAACCCTCTACTTTTAGCATCCCGTGTCTGTAGATTTCACCTGCTGACAGCGGTTTGTTACTTTGGGATATAAACCCGAAACATAGGTACTTATTTACCACAAGGCCCCACCCACAAATTCTGTTTCTTAGCCCTTCTTAATCATAACATTATGATGACATTATAATTTATAAATACACGGTTAATCTAGCAAATGGTTGGTGGCTGTAACATTGCTTTTCTGTTTTTTTTAATCATTGAGTATAGCTACTTTTTAAATGTACTGCAGCCTTTTAGATTAGTATTTTTTATTAGATTGTGCTTTTAGTCAGAAGTTGTTGTTATCACCCCTTATATCAGTGATTGGCTATTGTAGGCACAAAGCCTAGCAAACTAGCTCAACTATAGAGTTATGAGATGGGTATTAGAAAATCCTACCTTACCTAATGTGAAATCCTACCATTCTCAATGATCACCTTGAAAGCAGATTGAACAAATACAGCATTGATTAAATCCTCTGCGCCTGTGCTACATTTAATGCTTTTCATATCCTGTTGGTGTTGTAGTAGGCTGACTGTAATAGAACAAGTTCTCAGTCAAATGTTGTGCATTCAAATATCATTTATATGCATGCTATTTTTCTTTGCCCTTTTATATTTGTTCCGTGATCCCAAACATGTTTCTTTTTTATGTGTCATTAAAGATGTGTACACTCTGTTTTTCAGATGAAGATGAGGTTGGGGATAGAATTACTGTAAGAAGTGACGAAGAACTTAAAGCCATGTTATCTTATGTGAGTATAACCAATCAGTACCTCAATGTATATCATTGCCAGCAATGCGTTTAAAAAGCAAGTATTATGCTATGGGTTGCAGACCAGGGTTCGACTTAGGTGGGAGCCAGTGGGAGCTGAGCTCCCATAGAGAGAGGTCTGGCTCCCATGAAAGCATCAAACTCAAATATCTGTGGGGTCTCTGAAAATACAGCAGCATAATATTTTAATTACTAATAAAGCTATTTTCCCTTCCACATACAGAGTAATATTGACGTTAAGTTAGGAGTAATGTGTAGAACGCCGGTTATTATCGGGTAAATAAGCCCCGACAGGGCTAACCGGACACCGACGCGAAGCAGAGGTGTCTTGCTTCTTCGACCTGAAGCATTATCCCGCTTATTACATGGCTACTTGCGAAACAAAAAAATAACTTCACAAGGTGTGTCTTTTTACAATTTATTTGTAACCATTGGTAGTTTTGATCAGAGGAGAAATAGTTAGCCGTTGACGTCGCTTAGCAACCGAATACGCTGGCGTTGATGGGTAACCGGACTACTTGCCGAATGCCGATTGTTACGTGGCAGACTGGGCCGTCTCGCATTCTGGCGGGTGCCAGGGGGCCGTGGGCCCTCTTGGGCCGTTTAGGCCGGCCGGCGGATCAGAGAGAAAATATCAGTATTTATACCAGAGATATGGGTCTCTGTATCACAGTCATGGTTACCCTCAACTTTTACTATCGGTCTACATTGTTTTGGAGCCAATTTTCTTAGTCAGATGTTAAAAAATCGACATGCCGGTTCAAAATAAAACAACTTTATTTGATTATTTGTTTACAATTTCAAGACCGAATCGAGTAGGCTAGACCGCGTCTGCGTGTTTGGGGATGTTGGAAGCTATAGGCCTACTCTGTCGCCATCACAGAGGTCCTTATGAACTTGGATTCGGATGACAGGGTTGCGGAGAAGAGCAAGCTCCTTTGTACTTAGTTAACTGCATGATGGAAAGACATGATTTTATTATGCAGCGGCTGGCTCTGATGATCTATTGATTTTTTCTGCATTGGGGTTGTGCATTAATGTGTCTTATGTTTGGGTGCACTTGTTGTACGTACTTAAAGTGAAGTTCACCATCACTGGGGTTATCAAAGGTGCGTGTTTTTTCCGTGCTTGAAAAGTTGTATCTGTGAGTTGCACGCGCAGGCCCGCGCGCGCCCCGTGAGCCGCTGGTGGGTGCAAATGCCAGGGCCTTTTTTGGTTCCCAGTCCGTCACTGGATAGGAAAGACGTGAATCAGAGGCAAAAAGTCCACTTTCCTTGAAAGTGGTCATTGTATGCACACACAGCCTTGATCACCGGCGTTATACATTATAACTTACATATTTACTTATATTTATACATCTATAGTTTTTATTTATTTTTAGGGACCCCCACAGAGATGGAATCCTAACTCGAACCCTGTTGCAGACAGTGCTTGTTAGTTGGGCTCCACAATCAGTCCCTACTAGACAACATAAAAATAACTTTATTCATCAGGTAATCATTAATACTATCGTTATTAATTCTTAATATCATAATATATTATTACATTCTTCAGTCAGCTCGGTTTATGTATCAGGAGTCAAGATGGTCTTTTGTTGAGGTACAAAAGTTATAATATTTTTTTTAATATCTTGTATTAAGCATTGTCTATTTGCAACTTGGCCATTGTTGAACCCACACAGACATATCTATATCTTTGAATTTTGGGATGCAAATAATGTGTCTCAAAAGCTTATGTAAAAAAAAAAAAGGTCCTCACTGCTTACTTTTCCACTGTAATGTTTATTGTCTGACTGTTAGGCTAATCCACTTTGGCACTCACTTTGTTATTATGTTACTTGTTAACCTGTGAATCGAAAAATAATGAAAATATTGGACCCAACTTTTCTAAAACAAGAGCAAATGTCAATGTTAGAATTGATCCTTCATCCTTTCTGATATAAATTGCACCTTCATTGTCCCTCTGTCTAATGCATAGTTCATAGATGCCTAAGTTGTTAGGCATCAAAATAATCAATGAAGTCCCTTCATTGCTATTGTTTCATAAGAGATAGAGCGGATTATCACAGGCGCCTTTGCAACCCATATGCTGTTTTGGTACTATATTGTCCGTGTATCTAGCAGCAAGCAGAGTCCAGTGGTGAACTCTTAGTGCTTGGCCATTACTTATCAGATTCCCTTCTGCACCTTCTCTAGCAGGGATTGTTGCTGCAATGAGATGCAGTGGCATATTCCCCTATACTTAATGTTCACACTCAATGCACAAAGAGTGCCATAATTACACGAAAATAGACAACGGCCTGCATACACATTTTCAGACAAATTACGGTTGTGCGGCCTACATCCCAATGCACCTTATATTAAAAGTTGTATGACCATATCAGTCTGCCACAATGAATGGTAATCCCCCACTGCCACAAACAGGTTGAACAAGTAACCTACTAATAATAACAGGCTCCTATTTGGGTAATATACTCCAGTTGCGATATTTTTCTTTATTTTCTGGTGATACGGCATCCAGAATAGTGCATTTATTAATTTGCATGCTCCTAAACAGTGCTTCTGCTACGATGCAATTTCATTGAAAAACATTTTTCTAATGTTATGATCAAAGCAGTTTGTCTTCATTGGAACTTAGGCCGGTTGTCTTTCCAAAAAGAGCATTCAAAAAGCCGCATTTTGACTTCAAACACTGTTCAAAACCTTGGCCCACAATTGCCATCAATAATACACAGAACAAGACCATCGAATCCTCCCGACATGTTTTCCTTTCGGACTCTGATCAAGAATGGATCCGAAAGACACAACTTCCTTCACACAGCATCTGCTTGATAATGCAGTCCTTTTGAATTTTTATTTGAATAAAACTTGCAAATGTAACCATTTTGATCCCAGTCTTGAGTCCGGCATGTAATCCTTTGACACTATCCTGCCAATCTCACAGAAGTCCTTATACATAAACATCATAGAATTCCCAAGGGTTTTCACAGAAAGAATTTTTATGATGCAGCTTTTAAATGTGAAGCGCATATAACTTAGATATATAATAAAGTTATAATCAAAGGAGTTGTGACTCTTTGCAACTTTCAGCAACACGTGATGGCCTTCGGATATGATTTTATGTACATTAAATTGGGCATTTGTTACTGCAGCCTTTACACTGGTGAGGCATATATAGAGACTTCAAGACTTAGTTTTTTTATGTACTGGCAGAAAATATTCGTATAGTTACGGTAATGGCTTTTACAGCGAAGAACCATGATGGCTAAATGAACTGTCAATTTTTATTATTTATTATTCAGTACTTAAAGTTTTGCCTCATTAGAGATGAGACTCCCCCCGGGCTGCGTTTTGAGATCGTCTTCTGTCTTTTACCCCCCATCAGGCTAAATTTGCTGCCCTTGTTTTGGTGTGTGTGTGTGTGTGTGTGTGTGTGTGTGTGTGTGTGTGTGTGTGTGTGTGTGTGTGTGTGTGTGTGTGTGTGTGTGTGTGTGTGTGTGTGTGTGTGTGTGTGTGTGTGTGTGTGTGTGTGTGTGTGTGGAAAGAGAGAAAAACAATCTAGTGCAAAGAAGCAAGAGAGACTTTGAGCCAACTAGTGCATTGTTCGTATCCAGGGAACGTTGTTTTGAAGGTCCTCTAAGGTTTTTTTATTTTTTCTCACACTGGTAAAGTTTTCAGAGAGGTGCGTAAATGGCACTTGGCTTTTCTTGATGTTTATTGACATTGAAATGAGAATCACTAGGAAAATTCACATCGGCCCCAGTGGGCTATTCCGGATACATGCTTACTTTGCAGTCGTTCATTTCGACTGGTGTGCTCCAGCTCACATATTATTTGGAAGGGAAAGTATATAATTTTCTTTTTAATGGTAAAGGCACATTTGGTCCCATGAATGATACTGACTTGGCAGTTTTTGACAGGACTTGGATTACAGACACGCTCTGCTTATAATTACATTACACTACTCTTGCAGTGTTTGCCCTCATAGAAGCGCAGACTGTTGAGGCATTGCCGCGGACGAAGGGCTACTTCATTCACCTTTCCATGTTTGCTGACATTTTCACAAAATTCACACATGCTGCATTTGAGAAAACCATTTCAAATGTTACGAAGAAATAATCGACTAATTAAGGATGCTAATTAATAGAGGTTAGGTTAGAGGTTAGATTAAATCAATTTCTGTAGAATATTTTTTAATTGTAAAATAAGTTTTCAAGCTGCTGGTTTCAGTGGGATCAAAGAGGTGCTGACATTGTATTTAAAGAATTACATTGTTACAATTATCCTATGAATAGCTAATGTGTACGATAATCCGTTTCAGATGCAATACGGATTGAAATGCCCTATTTCAATGACTGCCTTGTATGCATGCATTGATGATACATTTGTGAACTTTATAGCTTGTCTATTGTAATATAATACTTGTGAGTGATGATTGTGTAATTTTGTATTTGCTGCAAAAAGGTGGTTTATGTTGGTCATTTAGTAAGTTTCAATGTAACTCCTCCCACTCTCTACTTTGGCCAATACTTGCCTAAAGAGTGGCGAGGTAACGCCCCTTCCGGTAGAGCCCATGGGACCTATGAGATCAAAAAATATGAATGGGTTTCAAAGGAGAGAAAGTAATTATCTTCTGGTCAGACTCTTTATATGCCCCGGATTACACATATGTTGTTTGTGGATTTAAATGATAATTTTTCATGTCAAGAGTTTGACCGTTTATTGTGCAAATCTTCAGTTAACGGCTGTAGAGAAAACACAATGAGAAAGACTACACGTCTCGTATGTGATGTAACGCTCCCTGCGACTGGCGTGGACAAGACCGACAATCTCCCCATCGACATAACTGAAACTCTCCTCATGCCCGAACTTATAATGGTTTTCACCTCTTTCGATGCTTTTATCCTCCCCTTAGAAAAAAGCGGTGAAGTGGAGCAGAGAGATCGCCATGTCTGTACCGGAGTTCCAAGTGCGGGTGGTGACGTATGTCGTTCGCGTCGACGAGAGCAGCGAAGAGCTGTAGTTCACAAAGCGGCCTCACACAAAACCTAACAATATCAAACTTCTTCGTGAATTTTTTAGTTTTCTTTGCATGAAAAATTATCATTTGAATCCACAAACAACATATGTGTAATCCAGGGCATATAAAGAAAATTATTACTTTCTCTCCATTGAAACCCCTTCATATTTTTCGATCTCATAGGTCCCATGGGCACTACCGGAATGGGCGTGACTTTGCCACTCTATTGAGTATTCTAGCAGTCTTGAACAGAGCAATGCATGGGCTCTGCAAGGACATTGGGACAAGGAACACCGGTCCCATCCA
>NC_044061.1:18568153-18618153 GCF_902167405.1 Gadus morhua | reverse complement strand
GGCGTTCACAGTAGTGAACCTCTTTAACATAAAGCCTGAAGGCCAAAACAAAAAGGTTATATTTACAGAAGTTAAGATCAAAACATATGTAAATTGGCTGTTAATGAATGAAGAAAGGTGTGGTCAGCCAGTCCAATTTTTGCTGTCAGGAATTGAACTGTGTGTAAAGCTCAGATGAGATGGGAACAAGTGAAACATAAGACGTATTAGATAACCAACCGTTCTCAAACATGACAGGACCCTTGACACATTGCTGTGGTAAATGTGATGACATCTCAAAGCCAAGCACACTTGTATTACAAATGCTGGTTCAGACGAAGATTTGATATGCATTCGAAGAGCAATACTGTATATGTTCTTAGAGATCTACTTATGAATTGAGGAAAGCTTGAGCATACCTGCTTTGTCGCTAAGAGCGAGACAAGTACATATTTCTCTTTCCTTCCCCTGTGGTCTCAAGAGCCCTACATCTCAATCACTTTCTCCTCTGCAACTAATTTCAGTCACACTCATTTCATTTCATTTTATTTCAGTTATTTTTCCCTCTATCTCTCTCTCTTTCTCCACTGAAGAACTGATTCTTTTCCAGTACATTTTGTAAGTGGCACAGTGATGTGTTCTACAATCTAGTCAATTACTGTTTCAGCCGGCAAGACCCCAGGGATACGGAACATACATGGCCTCAAGGTACGTATCTCAGTAATTGTTTCAGCTGCCTCCTAGAGTGGTAGAGAGAGGGAGCAAGAAAAAAAAAAAGAGGGGATGGAGAAAAAAATAAAGTGAAGGCAAGTGGATCTTTAACGGTGTGTTCCACTTATTGAAATGTCAATTGAAGTCAAGGCTTTGCTTTACTTCATTCCGCCGTTCCCCTAGTCTATATTTATGTATTTAGATGGGCAGCTATGCACCCAGTGCCTAATCTCTCTCTCCCCGTCGCCCTCCATCCGTATCGATATGCTTACGCTAGGATAGCCATGCACAACAGCAGCGATAAACCGCCGTCTCCTTCCTTACGTCGGATCAGCAGGGAATTGCAGGGTCAGTTTCTCCGAACTTCAGGCTGGGGCGTGGATATGTTGTTCAGCTCAGCCATGAAATTGTCATTACAAGCCCCCAGCCCCGCCCACTCCTCCGTAGTTCCCCTCCCGGAGCCCTCTCACTCGGCATTGGGCGTATGTTGTGTTCAAAGCCAACCGCTAATTACAACGGGTTAAACGGTCTGACACCTTGTCTTGCCTTTTTTTTTTTCTTTTTCTTTTTCAAGGTAATCCATTTTTTAAGTTGGCCACCATTGGCAATCATAAAGATCTGATGCTGAAAGTGTATTATTTTCAATGTATTCTCGGAGGGGTTCCGTCTTTCTTCTTCAGAGGCCAGAGGTCTGTTTTGGTGAAGATGATGTTTTTTTTCCCCCAAGCCCTTTAAGCATGTTTGGCCCTGTTTTCTTTCATTTCAATATAAAAGTAATTGGCTGAGGGGAGTCTGGGCTATCTGTTTAAATGAGGTCTTCTTGGGCACTAATTAAAGAGAGGATCCCCGTGCCTTTAGTGGACCCAACACACCAGCCCTATGACCTCAATTAAAAGTGCTATTTTTAGCCTCCTCTTTAAGTGTCTATGCTCCACTCCTTTGTTTAATATCTGGGTTGAGCCAAGATGTTGCCGTAAACATGTCCAGAGACGCAGAAGAAGAACAATAGTAAAATGTGTAAATTGCTTTTATTGATGTCCTTCAAAGTGCATCTTCCCGGAGTCTTTAGACCATCAGTCATTGCCTTCATTGTTGGAACCATTGGGGCATACAAATGTTTGGTCTCAACTCTCAAACGCCTCCTGTTGTCCGTCTCTCCTGAGTCTGTCTTTCTCTTTCCCAATCTGCCCATCTGATTATATTTCTACCTTTTTCGTACGTGGCAACTTCATCAGGTGAACACGAGACCCAGCGCAGCACACGAGTGCTCCCAGGCCACCCCAGAGCCTGTGACCACGAGCAGGTGAGCAGCACAAGACGCTTATGCCTTGGGAATATGAACACACCTGTAAGGCATGTATCTCCTAAACCAATGTTTGTTTTACGAACATTTTTTTTTTATGTAAACAGCCTAAAGAAGTCTTCTGCAGAGCTGAAGAAGATCCTGACCAATGGACAGGTGAGGCCCTCTTGCTCTTCTTCAGCAGTTTTTCTTACCTTAGCCTTTGTTGCTCTTATCTATGGGTGGTAAGTATCCTAAAATATTTTAAATTTTGCATAAGATTTAACAAAGCTAATCCGTTTGCTAAAATACCCATGAATTAATTTGTGTCTGTCCCGATGTTGACATGATCTTTTGGTTGAAGTACAAAAAAAGGGATGCCAATATTCCTATTTCTATATCTAATCTAATTGAATTAATTTCCAATGTCCAACTTGCATGTCCTCTGCAGTGGCTTGCTGACACCTCCATTTAGTCACATTGTACCCAGTTAAGGAGTTTCCTATCTGTACATTTCATAAGCAACTGTCAGCAATCACACACACACACTCACACTCTCACACAGGCAGGGAGCGCATGTCAGAAAGACAATTAAGTGTGGGACTGGTTGCGTCTGTGTGTGCACACGCCACGGTGGGCTAATAGAGCTGTTGGATCACTCTCTCTCTCTCTCTCTCTCCATTCTCCTATCTGTCCACTCTCATCTCTGTTAGCCCTGCCGCCTCCAACAATGTAATCCAATCAATCGAGGTGTGTGTGTGTGTGTGTGTGTGTGTGTGTGTGTGTGTGTGTGTGTGTGTGTGTGTGTGTGTGTGTGTGTGTGTGTGTGTGTGTGTGTTGTGCCGCGCCGCGCGTGTGTTTGATTTCATTGGATACAACGCCGGAAGTACAAGCATGGTGCCAAAAACACCACACACGCATGCACCTGTCAACCATCCGGTTGTGCGCAGTGTAGTCCCGACTCCCGGTCGAAACTTTTCAGTCATTCTGAATGGATTCTGAAGGCTGTTGAAAGCACATCGACAAACAATATAGAGAAAACAGAGCTAAACATAATGTCAAGGTTTGGTCCAAAGTGAAAAAATAAACACCTGAACATCCCTGCAGATCTAATGGAAAGTTTGACTATTTCCAAAAAATGTATGAGTCCCATGGCTGGAGGCGAAGGAGCATGAGAGCATATTTCTGTTGTGACTATTGCCGTGACTGGACTTTCAATGTGAAGGATATTCTTTGGTCCCCTACTGGTGAATGTCTTGTCTAATACACTCAACTTTATCTAAGGCTCCCTCCCTTACATTCAACCTCCTGCTGCTGTCGTTGTGTCCGCACTACTGGCCAGCCATTGCCTTGCATCCCCTGTATGTGTATGTATGTGTGTGCATAAGTGCATCAAATAAGTTGATTATTTACGTCATCACTCTTGACATTGACATTGATGGATATTGTAACATCTTGAACTTAGATGTATGCTATGCAATTATATCATGCCACATCATGTGAGACGTTTTTTGGGTTAAGCGGCTTTCATGTTTTTAACAAGTGAACAAAATATTGCCTCAGAGGCCTTGTAGAGTTTTTATATTATAATTTATGCTTACATTTCTGGAAGGGAAAAACGGTATATATATATATATTTATACATATATATATATATATACATATACATAGGTTCAGTGATGGGAATAGGAGGCCCTCCCCAGCCACCCATCAGCCCCCCCAAACTCACCTCACGTCAGCCGGGCCACGGTGTATATTACCCCCTTCTGACACCTTTTATCAAAGTGGAATGGAACGACGACAGCAAACAAATCGTCATTAAACTCTACATCGCTCAGCTCCCACCGTCACCCCGGCACAATGTCCCTTTTATAAATTGGACAGCAAATGTTGTATTGATCTCCTCCTCCTGGGCCTCTCCACCCCTCTCCCTCTCTTCCTTGGGTGCTGAACTTGAAATGACCTGTCTTGTTTATAGCCTCCAGTTACATCCACCCCCCCTCCCCTCTCTGTGTCTGTGGTTCTCTGTTACTCTTACTGTTTACTTCCTGACAACAACATACAGTAGCCAACAGTGTGGCACGTGGCCTCCACTGACTCCTATGTCCTCGTCTTTGACCTATTTAAACAAAAGATAAATGTGCTGTCTGGTACTCAATGTATACCCATGCTTTTTATTTATATATTTCCTGTATATGAACCTCTATTGATACTAACATGTGCTCTAATTGTACATGAACTCTATCTGAGCCTTCTCTGTGTAAATGATCCTCTGTAGCTAATGCTATACTGGGTTTGTCTCTTTGTAGATGAATGCCCAGGATATCCACTGCCAGGAGCAGCTTGGCCATGGGAATGGAGGCACTGTGTACAAGTGAGTTTTGCATCTCTTACATTCTCAAATCCATGGCTACTTAATTTACTGTGTTCTCACTTACTTAGTGTGTTCTATTGTTTTTTAACTGTCTGCCCATTGCTCCAATGCGGGATTGGTTTTGTATTTATATATTTTTTACTGTTTCTACTTCCATCCGGGACACTGAAGCTCATTTAATGGTCTGATGCCTTCTGAAATATGGGCTGTAGTCCCACTGATTAAATTACAAATGACTATGCTTCAATCTGTTTATTCAACAGCAAAGTCCAACATACTATTTTAATGTAAGGAAAATGGCCTATACACACACATCCCACACAGGATTTCTTGGCCTTTTTTCCAAAACTTGTTCTATGTTGGGTCTGCTAGAGATAGTTGACTTGCTATAGTCAACCTGCGATTCAGCTGTTTTAGGCGGTTAAGGATTCCTTTCACTTCCTCCTAGCTGTTCTGCCAGCTCTACCAACATTCCCATGTAGTTTGTGCTGTCATCCATCCATTGCTTTGTGTGTGACAATATTGGGATTGGCCTTTATTCATGTATTCCGAGATGAAGGTTGCCGGCGTGCATGGTATTGATTTGGGGCCGTAAGGTATGTCAGCAATTGGTGTAGAGTACCATGCGTTATCAACAATGTATATAAAGAGAGGCAGATAGAGAAGAGTTATTCCCTGATCCCTGGCTAGACTGATGTATAGCTACCCTGCGAACGTTATGACAAGGTTGGCATACAAGCTCCCCACTTTATCCCCCTCCCTCCCTCCCTCCCCGCTCGTCAATCTCCAACCATTGAGCTGTTTTATTGAGATTGAAGTATTGATCACTGTTCAGAGTAACCTTGACTTGACAGAGAGGTCTGTCGCTGTTCTGAAGCAGCTCTACCCAACCCTCCCCAGTAAATTCTTTATCCATTAAATCCACTTTTATTCTTTTGAGAGCCTGGTCCTTTTCTCTCTCGCTCTCTCTCTCTCGCTCTCTCTCTCTCCCTCTCCCTCTCCTTACCCTGTTTTATTGTTGCTACAATGAGGTTGTTTTCATTAACAGCCTATATCTCTCACAGTAGAGGGAGTGAGAAAGAGAGATTGGTGATTTGGTGGGTGCTGGGAATGGTTCCACTGCACTGAGGAAGGCCAATATTGCTAGTCCAACAACTTCTCAGTCAATTGAGCTCAGCAGAAAATCCATATGCTTTGCTGGTGATTTTTTATATGGTTGGAAGAAGATGGAATTTTCTTTTTTTTGTTAGGTCTCTGCTACACAATTATTATTCCTGTGTCTGTTTTGGTCCTATACGCTTTGTGCATTGAAGAAAATGCTGCTTGGGCTTTTTCTATTTGTTGAGTTGATCTCTAATTTGGAGCAAACGTTAGGAAAGAGTAAGACAAATGTATATTTTGAAGGATTGAATTTATTTACTGTTATTTGTTTTCATTATTTGGTTTTAAAAGTGGTTTAGTAGTTTAAACATTTAAATATAGAATTATTGTAGCTTAGTTATGAGGTTATCGTAAAATCGTTAATTTCTCTATTTCTGTTGTTTTTAAAGTACATCAATTTCAAAAGTGAATAAAGTTTCATAAGAGGAATCAAATGCTTCAAAATGCAATATCTTACAAGTTCGTACGAATTGGCTTGCCTCTCTTACCTTGCCCTGAGCTTACCCAGTTCAGATGTCTTAACAGTAGTCATGTTGTGATGGTGTAGCGCCTAAAAGGTCAGTGCAGGAAGCTGATCTCATCTTGTAAACATTTCATGGAGGCCCGGTCACCTAAGTCTATCTGGCATCAATGCCGACCCCAACCTGGTTTACCACATGGAGAAGATGGTCAAAATTGTTAAGAATGTAAGATTGTTAGATAGTCATCCAGAGCATAATTTAGCTGCCCAAGTTCTACTAAATGCTCAGGTGGTTTGTAGCCGTCCTGTTTTCATTAATGTCACATTTCATATCAAAACAATACAATATGGAGAAATAAAGAATATTTAAAAAAAACAGATTTCATTGTCATCCCCCAGTTGTGCAGTGGTGACGATCATTGATGTTTGTTATCCTCTGTCAGGTTGTGAGCTTACTGCATTAAAAAATAAATGGGCCTATGGAAACGACTTTCAAGATATAATAAAATCTAATTTTTAAAAGCTTAATAGGTATTATTAGGGACATTGGGTAGCACGAGGAGAAAAATATTCACAAAATGTTCATGTATTCAGCAAACCTGTCAAATCGTCTAGAGACAAATATAGAAAGTTGTGTCCCCTGTGCGTTTTTGCTTTTTGCTGTTATATTTGATCAAGTGGATGATGTTTTATTTTTGATAAGAATTGCGTTCTCTGTCCTCTGTCTAAGGAGATCTGTATTTACATGCAGGAATGTGTTTTATTCAGGTTGTAGGCCATATTTGTAAGGAGACATAGAAAGTCTGCACTGACTGGAACTGGAGATATCGAACTCACCTTCCACATAGTTCTCCTTTTTCCCTTTGTCCTCCCTAACCCCTTCATCTAAATTGTTTTTGAAAATGTTAAACACACGCCCCTGTGACCATGAAACATGCACAGAAAGGTTTTTACCTCATTGCCGATCAAGGCACCTTGGGTATTCCAATAAATTGCTTTTTTAAAAAAAGGTAATTCAGTCCGGTCCTCTGTTGGGCTTTTCCAGCCTTTCTTGTTATTATAATATGCCACAGTCTGAGGAGTTGATAACCACATGACATACATAATGCACACGCACGCACGCACGCACGCACGCAAACACAGACACAGCCACATGTTTGTACGTAGACACACCCACCAAAAATAGTGTTTCCCTGTTTAACAGGACAGAAGCAAAGCCACGCTACCATTGGAATCTTTTATTGTGTTCTAATTCGTTGAGCCTGTGATCCCCATTCTCTGTCCTCTCCTGCACCCCTGCTTCCAAAGGGTTTATTCACAATAATAGCTCCATGGAACCCCCCTCCCCCCTGGCCTCCTCTCCCCTCCCTGCTTTTAACCTCTTGCACCTTTTTATGACCCAGAGCCATTTAGACTCAATTGGATGTTACCAACACTTCAGCTCTCCATAGCCACCCACTGACCCGGCCATCCATCACTGTCTGGCTTTTGGTTTTTATTACTCACTCCCCTTCGCTCAGGCCCATCTCGTCCGCTGGCCTGTGTGACTCCACAGCTTATAAAGGCCTTAACAAGGACACAAAAGCTATCATGCACCTTGCGGATCCTGCGGTGCAATTAAAAGCGAGCACATTTACATGGGAGGCTGGCTCCGTTTAAATCCAGTCCTTGACTTTTCCTTCTATTCCCTGTCCTTTTCTCTCCATTGATTTTCTTTTTTCTTTCTTTGCTCTTCATTGATTTTGCTGTATGTTACTTAAGGGATTGACTAATGCGTTTGGTAATAACTATAGTAAAATAAAACCAGTGGGTTTTTAACAGGGCATTAGTTCAACATAAATAGAACATAAATAGTTCAACAAAACATAAACAGCTACTAAATGATCAGGCTTTATATATTTGTATTTATTTTTCAACTAATGTTTTAACTAATGCCTTTAAATAATACCAAATCTTAGATAAATAAATTTAATTATCCTACAATCGTTTGATACCTCAATTGTGGCTGGCTGCATTAAGAATGGCTTAGGCTACATGATTCATAATTGGTATGAATCATGTGGTGCCGTAGACATAACGCAAGACGTGTAGCATTAGCCATCACCTGTCCTTGGCCCTGTCCATTACATTAGCTACAGCTCTTTGTAAATACATGTCAGTTTTGACCTTGAA
Organism: Gadus morhua; assembly: GCF_902167405.1. Classification (NCBI taxonomy): domain Eukaryota; kingdom Metazoa; phylum Chordata; class Actinopteri; order Gadiformes; family Gadidae; genus Gadus; species Gadus morhua. Next base: position 18,610,014 of record NC_044061.1, on the reverse strand, counting down.
GACTCTGTGACAACCGAGCTAGTTAAATTCCCAGTATGTGTACATAGACTTGGTGAATGGATGCAATGAAAAAGCGGGAGCATCATGCAGCCTCCATACTGTGTCCCAGTCAAAACATTGGAGAATTCTTTATTTTCAAGGATAAAGATCATGGTGTTTTTTTTGTTAATGGTTTGTTAACGATACAGTGTAAGCTGTTTAAAATGATTTCACTTTGTAGACATGTTGTCTATGTAAACCTGTATCTATTGCAACCGTTTTCTTAATAATAAAATGAGTTTCCGGTTTGCCTTTTAAACGACAACTACTTTAATAGCAATGCAGACGGGAGAACCATAATTAATGAATCCTTTTAACTGTAAAAAAAGAAATGCAATTCGATTTGTTCAAAATATTTAAATTTACAGATTTGACCATGTCATTTTCCTTTCATATCGTCATTAGAGGGACTGTTACTAAACAAGATGTCCATGAAGACTAATAAAAAGTATCACTACCGCTACGCTGTTGACCGTAATGAAGTACAATGCTGAGATCATTAATCATAGATTCCAACGTCTCTCAGCCCTCCTGGTTGTCAGGTGGTATATTTCCCCGACCCGGACCCTGTTCTCTGTGCTCCAGCAGCTCCAGGGTCCTCGAGTGTGTCTCTGCCTCACCCCTACGTACACATGCACCCTGCCAGTCAGTCAGCGGAGCCATCACTGAGTGAGAGTGTCTGGGAGAGGGAGAGAGAGTCAGCTGGCGGCCCACGTGGTGCTGTAAACCGAGACCTGGGGCCCGCCAGCGAGCCGGCCATCATCTCTTCACACACACACGCACACACACACACACGCACACGCACACGCACACACACGGCCCAGCACTGGGGCCATCCAGAGAGGCCCTATGAATACTGCATGATGGAGCTTTCATTACAGTACAAACTGGAGTGTAAATAAGATCCAGGCAATGGGGCGCGTTTACTGGGGTCAGATCGGGGGGAAGTGTATGCCGGGGGGGTTGTTGGGGTGGGGGGGTTTGATGTGTAACCTTGTACCCCTTGTCCCTGCCATCTCGGGGCATGCGGCCGTAACTCATAGGAGGAGGCTCAGCCCTAAGATGGTCAAGGACAGCCTGAGAATTAAGCTTCTTTAAGAGATCAGTGACCCCCCCCCCCCCCCCCTTCGCAGTGCTCTCACGATCCAACATACTTTAGTCAGTTGAAACATGGATATGGTTGCACTGTGTACGATAGCGCTGTCTTTTTTCTTTTGGATACAATCATATTGTCTTATGCCCACAGTCTTGTTATGCTGAATGGGAAATTACTCGTTCAAAGATTCAGGATTCAAAGTCTTAGTTGTGACTTATAGCGTTCAGTGCTACAAAATGCTTGCGTGGCGAACTGCCATGTTCACCCAGATTTGTGCTCTGCTTTAGATTAACATCTAACAATAAGGAAATGTACATATCCATATGCACACAACTTAACATAAAGACATACAATCAGCTTCCCGAGACGATCATGTTTTACAGGGATGTTATGTGTGGTGATACAACTGGCTATAGGGTGAACATGTCTGTCATTATGAACTATAGATTGTACAAAGTAGGTGAGACTGTCCATTCAGTATTTAACAAGTCTGTGTCTTTGCGATTGTCGTAATTAGTATCTTCATCTGATCTTAATTTAGCAGAAGCAGTCATGCTTAACTGATATTGATTGTGGCTTAAATGAAGCGGAGCCAAACAGAAACAAGACTAAAAGCTGTATGTGCCCTGAGCTTTGTTTTTTTTCATTTATTTTACTGAGCTGTTTCAAGATGTACCCTGAAACACTAAAGAAGTTATAGCATACTAAATCTAATGATCGCTGCCCATCAGAATCTGAAGTCTTTTATTGCCTGTTATAAAAATATAAAGGAATTTGTTTAGGTCAAGGTACATCTATACGACGCCAAAAGATGATATAAGTCGGATTAGTCGGGTTGATTAAGGCCAAGCTTTTATAGTTAATATGTTTAAAAAAACTCAAGCCCAACTGAAGACGAAAAGAAAATATCCAAAATGCTTGTGGCTTGGCATTTTAGAAAAGCATTGGTGTATGATAATTCAGATTGCCACTTTACGGTTCACATATCAAGCCTTCAATGCAAATATATTCGATTTTCTGATTCGACTAAACGTTATTGTCTTTGCAATTAGAGGCTATGTGAACGCTATAGCTACATGATATAGCCATTGTGATGAGTCATTGTAGGTGGCCTAAAGTGAATTCCAAAGCCAGAATGTTTGTTTGCTTAGATTAGAAGATGCCAAAACTTCAGCTACTGTGCACATTTAGCCGCAGGTTAGCGCTGGATATCTTCTCCTGTGGGCAACAGATCCCAGACGCTAAGAGGTGTCATTAATTACTGTCCCTGGCCAGTGTAGAGGCGTCTGGCTTGGAAGGAAGGCGATACCCCAATCTAAGACACGTTAATCACACCTCGGACTATACACACTCCTCTGTCAATCGGAGAGACCGGCTGTCAGCTGAGATGCGACGTATCGTGTTTAGCAGGCCCGTTCGCAAGTGAAATCCAGGGCTCACGCCACGTCAACGCTGACCTTCGCCATCACCGACAGCTGTTGGACAGTCTCCGTCCTCGGGGATTGAATACTCAGAAGTCACAAGTTGTTGTAATCGGTGCCGAAAACGAACCTTCATGCGCTGTAACTAAAGCCGATGTTTGGCATTAGTTGGGTTTTATAATTTAATCATTACAGGCCTGGTCTGTCTGTGGCATCGGTTTTACCTGCAACTCTAAACCCTGTCTGGGAGGACTAGGGATGAGGTGGACGGGGATGGTTTTCAGTGGTGAACTATAACCTTTGGATGAACCGGTGAAGGCATTTTCTCTTTCTATTTCTGATAAATTTGACTATGGCCCTTGGCTGCTCACCAAGCTATTACTTTTATTGGTATTCATCATTTACCAGCTTAAATGCTCCTCATTGAAATACTGTCCTCAAGATCTTCAAAATGCAAGATTGATTTAACCTTACTGCTGTAGTGTTCTGTAGGGTTCTTGACGTTTTCTTTTTCTATTAACAGGGCATACCATGTTCTTGGCAAGAGAGTTTTGGCAGTCAAGGTGAGAACAACATTCAGCATGCTGAAGCTGCCCCACTTGCCTATTTTTTTACACTACAAAATAACCTTATTTTGAAGTGTTGGTGTTATATATATATATATATATATATATATATATATATATATATATATATATATATATATATATATATACTTCCCTATCTCTCTCTATCAAAGTGACCGCAAAATCTGACTGCCATTACAACAATAATACAATATTGCTTTAGTCATACGTAGACGCAACATTACTATTCTGCTCGACAATCGAGAAGTTGACCGTGGATGTCACATTTTGTGACCTTGGCCACCGTTTCAGAAAGAAATGCTTTGTGATGACAGGAATATCTCAGAGATGACGTTTCATGTTTCTATCAGGCACTATGATAGCCCTATGAAGGATGGTCGTATCATACCATGCCATGATAGTCCCCCTCCGTGGTTTTATGTGTTATGTACCTAACATGTAGCTTGATTTAATTCTGACCACACCGGCTGTTGCTTTTCATTTACAGGTCATTCCACTGGACATCACAGAGGAGCTGCAGAGACAGATCATGTCAGAGCTGGAGATTCTCTACAAGGTTTGACTCTTGGGAAGTTCTTCCCTTCTCTGAGTGATAAATAAACCATTTTCATCTGTGGAGCGTCGCTATCTTATCACATCTGCCTTGCTCCAGTAAGTGTGCTATAGGTTCATCTAATGAGCTGCCGTTTATCCTCTTCCTTCCTCTGTGTTGAGCAAGGGATCGGTGACATCGCTGACACGCTGACGCACTTAAGTTAACTACTCCTTTCTCTGCAAGGAAGACTGCACTCTGACACGCAGCAGAAACGCCAAGCACAGCCCTTTCTGATGAGTCACACTTTAACGAGCTGGAAAAAAACTAAAAGTGAATGGTATTTGTGGGTCTCATGCTTTAGGCATTCAATTATGATGCCATGTAAAACTAGGGCATTCAAGATCTATGACTTTTTAATTTTATAGTTTGTCATTTTCTTTTATTGTTAGGGGGGATGACAATTTGACGACATGAATCGTTGTCGTGTATGATTCACTCTATTCATCACAATTAACTGATTTAGTGTGTTGATTTGCCCAAGTATAATAGACAGAATAAATGGGAGAAAACATTACACAAAATACAAGAAGGAGAACAGGACACCTGGTAAAAATTGTTTAAGCAAATTATGTTTATCTGATATGTGTAACAAGACAAAACTAATAACTATAGTACATACAGTGCAGAAAGTATTTGGTATAATTTATTAATTTAAAATATAAATTTGTTTTAATTAGATTATAATCCCATTCAGATGAGCTCTCTTTACCTACATAAGGAGCGGGTCCCCTTCCACAGAGCCGGCTGTGTTGCTCCGTCATTTATCTACAGTATTCCAGAACGGCCAAGCAAAAGCAGCACGTTTTCAATTTCTTGTCATAATCGCAAATTATCTTGTAGTCTTTGACCCATGGTTTTACAAGCTAAATAACATTATTCAATTTATAAATCTATCAAGGAACCTCATCATTTGGCTTGACTACTCAATTTCTCGTAGATGACGCACTGCAAAATCCAAAAGAATAATTTCTTGGACTTTGAAAATCCAAGAATAGTATTACGTACTGAGAATATCAGTTGAAATGTTCACTGACGTTGAAAAAATAATAAAAAGGAGATGGAGGAACTGAAAGTATAGTTGGCAGATGTTTTATAGAATATGATTACCTCGAATCTTTGTTTGCAAGTTTGTTAAGAGTTATGAGACAATTATAGCTGTGATTTCCTTGACTTTTTGTTTGTTAAAAAAGACAATCATCCAGTGCTAAAGTTTGACACTTGCTAATGCCAGTGTATGTAAGCAACCCATTTTAAATACTTCATTGTATTTCATATCTTAACATGATATTTCTTCCCCTGAAACTTTATCTCTTTGTTCCCGTTCCAGTGTGACTCTCCTTACATCATTACATTCTACACCGCCTTCTTTGTAGAGAACCGGATATCCATATGTACCGAATTCATGGATGGTGAGTTTAAGTATGGCTTAGCACCAGTGTACTATATAGACATGACACATATCTAGCACTGGTTTAAAGGGGAGACCTGGGGAAGCTGTTCTCTGTTCTTTCAGCTTAAACCCATTAACATTTCTCCAGAGCAATGGAGTGTCCCTCCTCTATGGACTGGTTAGCATGTCGGTGTGCTAAAAGCTACAAGCGTGTGACAAATCTTTTAGTGTGTGTGTGTGTGTGTGTGTGTGTGTGTGTGTGTGTGTGTGTGTGTGTGTGTGTGTGTGTGTGTGTGTGTGTGTGTGTGTGTGTGTGTGTGTGTGTGTGTGTGTGTGTGTGTGTGATTTCACAGTGCAGTCAACTTGTCATCACGATCTGTCAAAGTTCTCAACACTCATCACTGTGGGGAACTCATTTGGGTCAAGCCCAAAAGCTAATGCTAACTTTGGGGCCGCTATGTTCCAAAAGCCACTGAACTGCCGTGATAAAAGGCTTACTGGCTATCTCGAAACTGGCAACTCAAGAAGTCTCAAGTACCAACTTATTTTTTGGAGTACATTTCTGTGTACAAATGTCTAGTAATCTACATATTATTGGGATCAGTTGATCATGTGTTTTCGTATAGATTTATGACCTTTTTAAATTCACATAAATTCAACACCTTATCATCTAGCTCAAACAAAATAATAGTATTTATAAAAAATAAAAATAAAATGTGTTAACAAAAACATTAATTTGTCCATACAGGTGGTTCGCTAGACGTATATAGAAAAATTCCAGAGAATGTTCTGGGCCGGATCGCAGTGTCGGTGAGTTGATTCAACTATCAAACGTTGACTTTGTGTGTAGCTAGCATGTAACATTCAAAACCGGCATACTGTAATTAGTAGCTATTCTGTCTGGCCTTCAGTAAAAGATTCTCACTGCATCTGTGTAATCTGATATAGTTAACACATGGCAACATCTCCCTTTTGGCTTTGAACTGTTGGTTAGTTGGGTAGAATAAGACAGGTCTCTAGGAAAACAAATCAAAACAACAGAATGAATAACAAGAGAAGGTCCGGGTGTGACTCTTTCAATTAGCCTCCACTGGGGAAAAAATGATGGAGTCTCTTCTACTTGTCCCTGGTTCACACCCCTGCTGGTTTGATGGAGCTGGCCTTGGTTTTGAGAAACGCCTGCTTTTCTTTTGACCCTCATTACCACCCCCCCCACCCCCCCACCCCCCCTGTCCAGCCGTCGTCCTTCCCTGTCTCTTTGTCTCCCACCGTCTCACTTTGTCCGTAATCAAACATTGACAGCTATTTACTCTGCGGCGTTAATTCCAATTCACAGCTTTCCTTCGTTTTTAATTCAACTGTCGCCGGTGTTAATTATCGCAGAGGGGAAAGCGCCCTAGAGAGACTGATGGTGTGTTCTTCCCGGGCCCTTGACATTTTCCCTGACATATTCTGAGTGTATATTCTGAGTGCAGATATCTTTTTATTTACCCACACAAATGGTGTAGTTCGATACAATGCACTTCTGCTCACACAGAAGTGCAGAAAAAATTAAATCTAATGACAAAATGTGAAATGTATGTATTTTTTGCCACTAAACGGTGATAAACAAGTGAACACAAATATACATATTTTCATTCATATTTATGTGCAAAATCCTATAACTGCCTCTGTGCACCCTAAAAGGAAACAAAATGGAAATGTGTGCTACCCTTTGATTGTGTGAGAAAGGGAGCTGATGCCCGATGGATGGAACAAACACACACCTCATACCCTGTAGGATGTGCATGTTCACACATTTGCATGGAGGACGTCGAGTGTGACTGCGGGTCACTCTTACCCAACATTTAGTAACCTCAATCTGAATCGGTTCTTTCCCGTCACCCATGTGCTGTGGCTGCAGGTCGTCAAAGGGCTGACCTATCTGTGGAGCTTGAAGATTCTTCATCGAGGTAAACGAGGGGCTGTTCCGGCGGCCGTTTATAAAAAATAAATAAAAAGGGCAACCACAACAGTGCGGCAAAGATGATGAAGACGAGCCGGCGCACTCTTGCTGACATCACACTTCTCCCAACCGCTCTGTCTCCGCAGATGTCAAGCCCTCCAATATGCTGGTCAACACTCGAGGACAAGTCAAGCTCTGCGACTTTGGAGTCAGCACGCAGGTACAAAGCCGCTCGCGCGCGTGTTTGTGTGCGTGCGCGTATGTGTGTGCGTGCTTGTGTGTGTGTCTTGTACGTGCGTGCAAGAGATTGAGAGTGGGGCTCGAGAGTGTGTGTGTGTGTGGGTGGGGGGAGGGGGGTTATTTACCCCTAGTAGGATGTGTGGCACGTGTAATTGTGTGTGTTTCTGTGGTGAACGTATGTGTGCATATGGCCAAGCTGTCGGTCTCGCGGTGGTTTTCATCCGTCCACCTCAGGACAACAGATCTGCTCTGTCCTCGGGGACAGTCTTCCACATTATCATTGGCCACCTCACATGCATTGTTACTCAGCCTCAAAGGAAAATGCTATAATTATCACTCGCACAGCCTCAGCCTCATTGATATGTATTTTAGGGATGAAGGAAAAATGTGAGGCACACGCACACACGCACAAAATCACGTGCACACCACACACACATACATGTGCACACAGAGAAGCCTCAACCTTTCTGTTTAGGTGGGGCTATGGGCCAGAGCGGGTTTAACAGGGTGGGGGCTGGGTTGTGTGATGTCCGTTACTGAACTGTAACCCTTCCTTGAAAGTGTTTGACGTTATCTCTCACTCATGTATCTCTCTTTCTCTCCTTCGTATTTCAATTTTTTCCCTCTCTATGTCTTTGAGATTTAAATAGAAAACTGCTCCCTGACATACCCACTGTCAAACGCTGCTCCGCAGGGCATCCTTACCTTAACAAAAATACCACAGTATACGCAAACACAAGATGGCCATGAGGGAGCAGACACTCATTATCACAGCACTGTCATTGATGGCATTGTGTGTCGCTTAATCTCACACACACACACACACACACACACACACACACACACACACACACACACACACACACACACACACACACACACACACACACACACACACACACACACACACACCAGTCCTCCCCACTCCCTGCTGTTTCCCCTGTGTGAGGGTTGAGCTCAAAATAACACAGTGACATTCCAATAGATTTGAGGGAATGTAAGTTGGGGAAGGACAAAATACAGGGAATATGCCTAAAGTAGGACAGAACGCACACAAGCTCGCAGGCACACCCTCCCTCTCAGGGCCCTCATTATTTATCTCTGGCAGTTAAATAATCTGCTCGCCTCACGAAGTGGCTCATCCATTCTTTGCATTGTATGTGTTTACAGTTGGTGAATTCTATTGCCAAAACGTACGTGGGGACAAATGTCTACATGGCGGTGAGTGACCCACGGTTAATTAAGTCATTCAATTCATCAAGCATTTAAGTTCAAGGGTGCAGTTCTGATTTGTTAGGATGGCATTCACTTTGCTTGGTGTGTGTGTCTGTGTGTTTCTCTTTTTGCGTTTTTGCGTTGTCTTACAGCCAGAGAGGTTATCCGGGGAGCAGTACGGTATTCATGCAGATGTCTGGAGTGTGGGAATCTCTTTCATGGAGGTACCGCACACGTTTATCACTTATTTGTGTTCATTTTCTTGCAGCGGACCATTTTCAAGAACCACAGAAACAAGGCAAATTGCTCTGTAGACGTGACATTAACCAGCTCATATTTCCCAGACTGAACACGTGCATTTATGATATTTAACAATAAATGACAACATCGATGGGTCTTATCCTATCTGTCTCAAATAGGGCTTTAGATGTGTCACATAAAGTGTGTGTGCATGCATGTCTGTGTATACGTGTGTGTTTGTGTGCGTGCGCTCACTCGTGCACACCTCGGCCCCCTCCTCTGTGCCATTCTCCCCAGGGACTAGATAGAGTGGCCCGCTGACAGCTTACATTTTCAGATAACATTTTAATTTCAGTGTTACACTTGCCAGGTCTCTTGTTGACCCCCCCCCCCCCCCCGCACACACACACACTCACACACACTCTCCCCCCTCCCACTTGCCACTATTGATTCCCCATCTGTTCTCCTGACCACACCTTCCCCCTGTTCAGAGGCAGACTAATGGTGGAGGCTCTTCCGTCAGCCGCCCCACGTCAATAAGGGCTTGAATACGATGACATTTATAACAATAATCAGTGGATCATGGAATAAAAATGGACCCGTCACAATTATCGACATGATCTTTGTGTGATAAAGATGGACGCACGCCCACGTCAACCCCTGTTTTTCCTTGTCCTCCTCCATCAATCGGAGAACACATTACGCTAAATGAAATGTCTCTAAATCCTGCTTAATTTGGACTAATCCACGGCCGGCAAGATCCTCTGTTTTCTGTTCAAGAAGGCACCGTGAACACGTTGACATTTTCATAATGCAATGCTGCCAATAAGCTGCCCTTGATCAAGATGAGAGAATCACACCTCCAAATGTCAGGGGAAGGCCATCAGCCAAGCCCTAACCACATCCAGCCCACACATACATGCATGAGTGAACTCACACACACACACACACACACACACGCGCGCGCGTACGTTTTCGGTAATTGTAACACAAGTCTCCCTTTCATCTGTTTATCCTTCAAATGAAGTGCTAGTTGGGGGGCATTCTTTGGGGGGCTTATTAACTAATAGCTCATGTTCTGCAGCCCCCCCCCCCCCCCCAGTATTTCCTCAGGGGTATGCAGAGATTGTGCTTACATCCCACCAACCGAAGTCCCTTCTATTGTACATGTATTAATTAGTTGTGTCCAATGAAAAATATTTTAAATGTATCGAACTATACTATATTTATGACCTATCGTTATTCATATCATCATTATACAGCGTGCTAGAATTATAAAAAGGCTATAAATGGGCACACATTGTGTCAAAATGAGAATAGGTAGAATATATTGTATACTGGGCCCTGTAGAACGTCGTTGCATGGTTTTAAAGAGGAACAGACCTCTCCTGTTGTAGAGGGATTTTGGGGACGTTAATATATTCATAACTTTAGCATCAGTCTTATCCAAAGTGCAGTTAATTTAAGATGACCATGTGGTACGAATAATAAGGTAGGTTAGGTTTATTCCTTGGGAAGGAATATTCCTTATTCCTTGTATATTACATCAGAGGCTTAGCATCAGCAATAACCTTTCTGTCCTATTTCCTTTATGTCCACAGCTGGCACTTGGCATGTTCCCCTATCCACAGGTGAGCTGCTTTCTATGTTCAGTGTTTATCTAGGCTGTAGACTGTTGGTTTAGTTCTGATCCGACACAACACTAACCAATCAACACATTTTTGAATTACGAACACTAATAATTATTTATACTGCATTACTGGCCATCGCAACTTTAACATTTTTCATATCTTGTAGTAGAAAACAAATAGGAGTGGATGTGAATTAAATCTTAGCTACATAGTACAATGTGAGGATTGCATTTGAATACATTATTCTGTTCCTCCATTTCCCTGCCGTTGTCCCTTCATCAAAGAAATGTAGCATTAGCTTACTATAAAAATATTTTTGTGTGTGTGTCTATATAATGTTTGTGTGTGTGTATGTGTATATATATATATATTTATTTATATTGTAGACACGTTTATAACATTTCAGCCTGAGCATATTCAAGTTCAAAACAAAGTTGGGATGTTGTTGAACTAAATATTTGACCAATTGCCGAGCATGGACACGATTTATTTTAAGTCGTTGAACAGATTTACCATGCGGGTAATATTCCTTTTCCGTCTGCCAGTACTTACCTATTTATTTTTTCCACTTAAAACCCTGCTCATATGTAATTGCCGACTACAAAAGTGACTTCTCAATCCTATCAACTCTTAATTAAGCCTTTAAGATGGATTTATCTGGCTCATCCCTGACTGAGCAACACTAATCTGGTTTCCTCTGTTTACCTCCTGGCCTCCTGCTATCAGACGGCTGCCCTAAGGACATTGAGTTAAACTGTTCAATAGTTGCAAATGTTTGCATCAACATTGTTGTTATTCACAGACCCTCATAACGGTTCAGTTATATTTAGGAATAATAAATGCCACGTGGAGCAAATATTGTTATATACATGATCTTGAATCATAGTGTTGAAAATAAACATGAAACGTGATTGGCTGTAACGCAAAGTTGATAAAAGATATTTCAGAAACCTGAAACCTCAAAAAGGGACTTAATTAGTTTGTCATTATTTCATCAGGAAGATTCTTCGATCACTATTTTGTTATTATTATTTTAGTTTATTTGTATTTTGACAAAAAATTAAGCAAAGAAAAAAACATTTTCTACACCGAACCAATACTACAGATTGAATGACTCAAATACTAGGGAACAATCGAATTATTAAAACAACACAAGCATTCTATTTATGAATGAACTCTTTTTCATCCCTGGCTCACTTCCATACCTACCATTTTTCCTTTCCCTCCCCAAATAAACAGTTCGCACAATGCGCTTTTATTTATAGTATGATGGTATTAGCCCCTACTTTGTTGGTTTAGTTCTTGGGTATTTTCATGTGTCATTACATTTTTTATTCATTTGTTCTTGCATCAGTGTACTTTTGAAGGGAGAGAGAGAACGGGAGACAGACTGGGGAGGGCTCCCTCTATCCTCGCCATAGCTCTCTCTTGAGTCCTGGCGTTCCCATTTCTCCCTGCCTCCATATGGTGCTTCAGACAGTTCACCTGCGGGGCTGTGTCAGAGCTGCGTTTCGCTGTAGCGATCAGCTCCAGCTCGCCGGGCGCAGCCGGCCCCCGTCCCCGGGCCTTGGCTGTCATTCCCGCAGACTACTGCCACAGCTGTCTGCATCAACCCCCTTGCTTCACCTAACGCGGAACACTTTATGGGGCCAAAGGGCAGAATAATGTGGGGAACCAGTCAACAAAACCCAACCCAGAAGAGACGGTTGTTTACATCACAGATTGGTTGTACATAAGCACATCCGAAAGCGTGAAATGGAGGATATAGAAAATGTTTGCTAGTCTCTCATCCTAAATCTAAAAGCCTCAATCTCATTCTTCATTCTTTTATGGGGGCCACTCACAGAATTGTCAGGCACATTACCTTTTTTTAATCTTTGCTTTGTGTGTGTCTAGTCATCATCTTTTATTTGTCAGTGGGAAGAGGCAGTTTCTTCTGGAATATCGCTTCGCTACACACAACAGCACAACTTATTTGCATTCTTTGTCGGGAGTTAATGGAGTTTTTGCCTGGCTCGCTCTGAAAGTCTTTGAAGACACCAAAGCTGATGTGGTGTGTTTACACAGCCGCCAGCGGCTTCTGCTGCTGATTGATTTGTTGCCTGCTTTCTTTTTTCACTATTCATTTATTTTTTTGTAATTTACCTAAATGTAGATGGATGGGGGAAAAAACATGCCACTAGTTTCATGTTAATCAAATCCTAGTTTTGAGTTGTGTTTCTTTGGATATGTTCCATTCCACTGCAGTGTCAATCATACAACATGGTTCTCCTGGCACTGTTGCTCTGCTTTCTCTTTGATTGGTTTCTTCTTTCTTTCATCTCTTGAATTGAAGGAATTCATGTTTCTTTTTTATTTATTTTTGTGATTTAGTTTTCGTGATTTTAAGATAAGGGAGACAGTCATATATTGATGATGCATACGTACTTAATAAAGTTGCCTAAAAAACCTAACATATGCTCACATTTGACTCACAATGGCTAACCTCACTTCAAAAAAGGTTAAATCTGCAAAACGCATTGCATTGCACTCACCATATAAACAGTAAGAACCACCATAGAACCTTCAACCGGCCATCAACCACACAAGTCCGATAAATGGCTTGTACATTTTGACATTATTGTAGTTTGCAAAACCTTGAGGAGAGGATAAATGGACTAACAACCACAACCTTCTGGCAATGTTCCTCCAACATGTGTTCACGTCTTTGTGGTGACAGACAGGGGCTGCCCTTGCCTGCAAGCACAGAAGGCCTTTGGAACAGAGGTATTCAAAGGGTCTCATCTAGCAAGGAACTCCCTTTCTCAACCTTCGTAATGGGTGGTTTTCAAGTGACAATCAACTTTTGAAGTAAACACATCCCTTTTATAATAAAGCCTTTTATAATCACCCACATGTACTACCCAGCCTTTTCATGATGATGTTAAAAAGAGATTAATCATTTCCATCTTTATCCTGAAAAGCTGGGAGATTATTACTTATCTCTGTGCTTAGTTTTACTTCCCTTTACAAAAGTTGTTTTTCTGTTTAACATATCATTATTAATCAAGTTATCTTTATTTGGTATTGATTAGATTTAATGGTTGGCTGTTGCACTGAAGCCTCAACCCAGATGGATTGCTTCACTCCTTGCTGTTCAACATAGATGAATTGTCAATGCCACCAAGAGGCTTGAAGGACTGACTATCTGATGAAAGGGAGTTCATGCAGTTCACAAATATGTTCAGAAGTAGTCGTAGGTAGAAGGACGTTGGTTCCACAAACCAGTTGAACGTACTTGGTCTCTATATCCAGTGTTCCCATTATCTTCATAAAGGGTAACGGTCACATTTGCTATATTCTAATATAACCGCGTACTACTTTATACACATATTGCGTAACATCTCAGAGTGCAAAGCGAGCTTCTTTTCCGTAAGAAATATAAATAAATGCAGGTCCGTGATCTGCATCCTCCGTTGGTCCGATTTGCCAAAAGGACATCAATGGTCCCACCTGTCCGCACGTTATCCGCAGAAACGCAGTGGATGAGGCGGACGGTAACCTTTCTCAACATGCGTATGAAGCGGCATACTCTCTTACATGAGAGCACCGTCAAGTGCGACGGTGTCCCTTTAGAAGAAGGCAGTGGTGTTAGGTAGGCCCAATCCCATTTCTACCCCTTACCCCTTACCCTTACCCCTTCAAAACAAGGGGGAGGGGTAAGGGGAAGGGGTAAGGGGGTAGAAATGGGATTGGGCCCTATTATACTGTGATCATCATCGTTCCACACTGTTCACCCTCAGGACAAACATGCATGTAACAATACTCTTACCAGCCAATCAGCCCACGGTGTTCAGAGTCTGTGCTGCGTCGAAAAGGACACGACACTAATGTTCCAATTAATATGTGGTCAAACTCACGTGAACAAGGTGCTCTGACACTCTCAATGAATGTCCCACACCTCTCCCGCGTTCCACTCTCCAGTTGCATGCCCCTTTGGTCGTTGTGAAATCTGGTTATTTAAAGAGTCTGAAAACCTGTATTAATTTATACATTGTCTAATAATATATCCAGTCAAATTGGAGCATTTGCTTTAGCCGGGCTGAGTTGAGTCCTTGCACACACACCTTCAAACAGGCAAATGACCTTCGGTTTCCTTCAATTAATTTTACATCAAATTCATTCATATGTTAACACCGTAGCGGCAGATTCATAAGAGCACTTTTACAGCTAAAATTATCAGCATTCGTGATTATCATTAGTGGAGTGAGATGAGGGCTTTGTATAGTTGTGCAAAGATGTCTGGTGCTTCCTATTCAGAGATATAGCAGATCTCTTAACTATGTTCACGAAAGTATGTGGTCATAAAGACAAATTATTTATTCAAAGTTATTTTAGCAGATTGAAGCACGCTTGCCGGTGTTGGAAGGATTTGTGCACACACTCTTGTTTTACAATCCATGAGACCGATTTGATTAAGGTACACTTGATTCCTCAAGTCAACAAAGTGGCATCTCTACAGCAAGCAGTCTGTATCTAATAGTAACACGTCTTCAAATAGCTGAAGCATCAACCACAGTCAAGGATATACATTTATATATCCACCCAGTTAGTTGTTGGTTTGCTTGCATATATGCAAGCCTTATTGGGTGTCAATAGTAAACTTCTACTAGGAAGCTCCCCAAGGCATTTCAATTCACTTCATAGTGCTGTGCACTTGTGTTAGGGCAAAAGGCCTTCACATGACCATCCCAGGGAGTAGTTAACATCCCAGGATTCCTGTTTAACCTGGAGGGCACAGATAAAACGCTTCTCTAAAATATGGCATTATTAGGTTATTTCTCTCCCCTACTCACTACAAATGAGACCAAGGCTATTAGCATTTGTAAGTTTTCATTATGTAAATGGTGCGAACACAAGCACAAATTGCCACTAGGAATGCAATAATTTTCCCCCAGTGATCATAATGTGTCCAAGTGCATCGTTGTGATTATGACACACTAATTACATTTTCCTCCATCTCCTCTGTCTGCTGTCTGTCTCCGTGTCTTCTTTACAGATTCAGAAGAACCAAGGCTCTTTAATGGTACGGCTCTTTATGGCATAAAAGAAAAGGGGAGTGCAAAATAGAGTCCCCTCCACACCCTCCTTTACACCCAATAGTGTTTCACTCTTGATTGGCTCTCTCATTCGAAAACCCCTCAAATTGCCTCTTTGAAATGAAATATTAGAGCGGGCTTTAAGTGCTGGTATTACATTAAGTGCCATTATGGAATAATAAAAACATTCAGTAGCTGAATGATGGCTCTGCCACAGCTCGCTGCATTTGATTAATCTAAGTAGAGATGGTGTTTTTTATTACACTATTTCCCACTATTTCCAAGATGTCGCATGTAAGCTAATACTCCATCTCTCCCCATCCTTCCCTCTATCATTCTTTCATCTCCTAGCCTCTCCAGTTACTGCAATGCATCGTTGATGAGGTGAGTCGCCGTCTTATGTGCTTCTGCATCTAAAGTCGCTCCTAATGGCCCGGAAAGCTTATATTTTGTTTCCTAATGAAGCAAGCCACTCCGGTGGCTTTGCTCCCCCGCGCGCTCCTGCCACCCTCTGCCACGTGCATCTGCTGCGGCTATATACGCATGCACCTGCACATCACTCTGCAGGGCTACACCGAGCACGGCTGACACACACACACACACACACCACGCGTGCAAACACCCACATGCGCTAACACCCAGACACGCATGAAGACAATGACATTCCAAGCTATATGGGGGATTTACACAGTGATTTTTTAACACACATTCAGAATTAGTAAAAAAATACCTTTAATAGGAACATTAGTTCTACCCTTATGGCAATAATTATTGATGGAATAATGAGGAATGACTAATTATTCGACCTTGTTTAAGTTAACAGTAACACCTTTCTGCTCCTCTTCTGGTCCTTTCCCTGTTTTGTAGCTTGCGGGAACCACACAGGGTGTGTTTCTCTAGCTGCTGTTGATGCTGACCGAACGGTCCCCTGTCCTGAACCTGTCTTCTCTACTGACACAGTCTAATAGTGGAATGCCACAACATGTCCATAACCCCACCTAGAGGACCAGCAGACTAAACATAGCATGTCATGCGGCCCTAAGTGCCTATAGATTGGCCATAATTAATAATTAAACGCTTTTGCTTGTAATGGGTTGACCCAGGCTGATCTGTTCATTAGTCAGTGGTGCGGAGGCATCACTCAAAAAAATGTCCTTCGCCCTTTGCTGCCGTCTCCCCCCCAGGCAAGAGAGAGGCCGCCTCCATCGGCCAGGACCTAGCCTGGCCTCTACCCCCCCCCCCCCCCCCCCCCCCCACACCTCCACCATCTCCCCGAGCCACTCCCCTCTACCCCATACCAGACCAGAAACCCCAAAAGAGGATGAAGGCAGGACAGGAGAGAGCATCATTTGTTTGGATCGATATAGATATATAAATATATATTTTAATTTCTTTTTCGTTTTTTTTATTTACATAATGCTATCCAAACAAGTCTGCAGGGTCACTGTTCCGCATTGAGAACCAGAGAAATATAATGAAAAGCACAAAAAAGGATTGCGGTGATCGACAGCACATTTCAGCTCTCCGATCACAACGGCCACTTTATTCATTTTCTAAGGCAGACAGAATTGCACACACATCTGCCCTGGGTCTAGTTGTAATACTGCCAGCCCTAATATGCCATTGGTGCTATTATGCACAGTAATTCTTAACCTTGCCTCATTGGTTTCAGCAACAATAGGCTAATGGGATGTCTGACCTTCTTCATTTTAAACTGCGCACTGCAGTTCCCAAACTGCATTGGCAAGGGTCCTCTCATGCTCTTAATCCAAGGATAAACACGTGCAAAAGGCTGTCCACACACAATCGCTGCTCCGGTGAGGGGGTGGGCTTGCTTTGGGTCTTTGAATAACTTGAAGGGTTTGTGGCTACCGTTGACCCAGTGGACTAACTTTAATAGCATCTTTGGTTGCATTTAATGAGAAAATCAGTTGTCGCCCTTCCAAAATGTGATCAAATACAAACGGGCTGTACTTGCAAATAGTGCTGAGTAAAAATTAGTTTTTCGATGGTGTGTGTGTGTATTATCAAGTGCTTTGAGTGTGTGAAAAGCGCTATATAAATTGAATATTATTATTATAAACAATGTTGTGGATCAGTAGTATCATCCTAGTTAGTGTGTGTGGTGTGTGTGTGTGTGTGTGTGTGTGTGTGTGTGTGTGTGTGTGTGTGTGTGTGTGTGTGTGTGTGTGTGTGGTGTGTGTGTGTGTGTGTGTGTGTGTTTCAGACCTTGTTGTGGATCAGTAGTATCATCCTGTTCAGTTAGTGAGAGTGGGTTTGTGAGTGTGTGTGTGTGTTGTTGTGGATAAGTAGTATCATCCTGTTTAGTTAGTGAGAGTGGGTTTGTGAGTGTTTAGTTAGTGAGAGGGTTTGTGAGTGTTTAGTTAGTGAGAGTGGGTTTGTGAGTGTTTAGTTAGTGAGAGTGGGTTTGTGAGTGTTTAGTTAGTAAGAGTGGGTTTGTGAGTGTTTAGTTAGTGAGAGTGGGTTTGTGAGTGTTTAGTTAGTGAGAGTGGGTTTGTGAGTGTTTAGTTAGTGAGAGTGGGTTTGTGAGTGTTTAGTTAGTGAGAGTGGGTTTGTGAGTGTTTAGTTAGTGCGAGTGGGTTTGCGAGAGACGCACTCCAACAGGCGCATACAGGAAAATCAAATCTTGAGATAAATGAAAACGTTAGAAGCCCTTAGATCCGTCTTGAAATCCAATGATGACACAAATGGACCATACAAACATGTTGACCTACAGAGGGGCACAAACACGGTGGCAACACACGCATGCACGTACATGTTAAACACAACAATTGGCTTAAAACAGGACGTCTCTTCTAGGGTTGATCCTGCCGCGTGCCGTGTGTCCGTCCCCATTAGTGGACCACTCTCCTCTACTTGTTGCATAGCAATTGGCCCTTCTGATAAGGAACTGCTGCTTCAATTTCAAGCCTGTAATTACTGATCTAATTTAGCCTAATAATTGCCTCGTGCCAATCACATGTATATTACTTGTAGCCCTCGTCGCACAGGTCTCAAAATGGAGGCCATTGACGGGCGGCTTTCATCCGCCACGCTCCTCTTTGCTCAGCCGGCCGCCGCCACATCAAAGCAGCACTAGCGTTTAGCTCAGCTGGAGATATGAATACATGCATGAGTGTGTGTGGGTGTGGGTGTGTGTGCGTGCGTGATGCGCATCTGCATGTGTGTTTCAAACCCTGGTTCTAACAAAATGTCTGCAAATATTCCATGGGCTGGAAGAATACTGTCTGAATTGACCCCCTTAGCTGATGCCTCCAACCGTGTGTGTGTGTGTGTGTGTCTGTGTGTTCATGCGTGCGGGTGTGCATGCACATTTACCATATCCCACTGGGTGGAAATTGTTTGGTGCTCTCCCTCTAAACGGCGTGTACAGTGATGCATGCAGCTCGTAGCGCTGGAGGGCGATTCTGAGTGTTTGCGCGTGTGGTACCCAGGCGCCTGTGCTTGCGCTATGATATATTGCTAATCTAGCGAGGGCCTTCTGAAGCACAGCTAGATTAGAAGGAGCCCATTCCTTTGTTAATTTAAATAGGTGCATGCATCACGCTTTGCCGGCGCCCGCTGATCGGAGCATTAAGAAACGGGGAACACTGCCCAGAGGTGTTTTTAATAGCTCAGCAGGGCTGGTAATGTAAAGAGCTTGTATACCCCGGCACTGCGCTTCAGTTCCACTGTGCTGCTGATCTCCAGCCATTGTGCCCGTGTCTTTTGAAGCGCCTGGTTCTCTATTTTAATATTTTCATTGCATACATTACCACCTGTGGGCACAAGCATGTGGTCTATGTAACAACAATTGTGTTAAAATGTCCATATATATGTAGATGTTATAAAATGGAAATAAATCGACATATAGAGATTTATTGCACTTTATTGCGTATGATTAAATATATATGCATTCATCACACGCCTCTCGTTGGTAAGGCATCAAAGGAAGGCATCAAAGGAAAGCGTCCCAAAAATCCTTTCAACTATATAAATTGTCCTCGCTGTTATTCCGGATCACTGGAGTCCGATTCTCCTACAGCTTAACTTTTTTCAAATCTCAAATCACAAAAGTTAACACATTTTGTGCGGCTGTTTTCAATGGTTCTTTGGCCATTGTACCAGTAAGACAACCCTTGTTGGTTTTATTTCATCCAGCAGATGGCATTTAGTGGGAAATATTACATCCTATATCTCAGGCATTTATATTTTACCAGACTGATGAGGACCGAAGCAGAGAAAACAGGAGTAATAGAAGGTTTCAGAGAAAGCAGGATCCATGAATGGATAGAGGACAAAGGAAGGGAGTAGGTGGTTAAGGTCGCTGTGCTCTGGGGCAATGGCAGACAATGTATTCAAACAGCCAATGCCACTAGCCACTCACATATGACCACACCTTTACCCAAACACAGAGTGGTTCAGTTGGCCATGGAGACCTTACCATTAGATGCACCAGCATCCTCAATAAAACAGACATTTAATTCACCGCTTTGTACTCACAGACTACCCTCTCTGTTTTTTTGCAAGAGGTCTTACGTGTCCATAATGTGCAAACAATCTGATGTCCATCTGCAGGTTTACTGACACACACGCACGCACGCACGCACGCACGCACGCACGCACGCACGCACGCACGCACGCAACGCACGCACGCACGCACGCACGCACGCACGCACGCACACACACACACACACACACACACACACACACACACACACACACACACACACACACACACACACACACACACACACACACACACACACACACACACACAGAGAGAGACACACATGCAGAGAAACGGAGAGAGAGAGACACACATGCAGAGAAACGGAGAGAGAGAGACACACATGCAGAGAAACGGAGAGAGAGAGACACGCACACACACGCAGAGACACACACATACAGAGAGAGAGAGAAACACACACACTGTGTATGTGCTGATACATCCAGCTAGGATATATATTTAATAGGATATATCGGTTGCCTTTTGCACGATATCTCACTCACACACACACACACACACACACACAAGACTCTTTGGCTCGGCGCCGCCATTCATGCAGAAACTTTTTAAAAGATCCGTGGAACTTTCTCGCGTGGCTGTAGCACAATAGACTCCTTCCATCACCGCGGGTTTACCGAAAGACTGTGATAACTTCTCACATATCTCTCCTTGAGTTTTCCTTCTGCTAATTGGCTTTCTGCAACGTTGCAGAGGTTGAGTGGTGTGCAGCAGCACCTTTTGTTGGCCGTACCTTTTGAGTCTATAGCCGTTTCCCCTTCGTTTTACTTCCCTTTGGAATCACTGGATGTCTTGACCCAAGGAGACAGAATTCAAGCCGTTAGCAGAGGCAGTCGGAGGTCATGTTGGCTGTCGATTAACACTCCACGGCAATGCCCTTTAGACAGGGGACTGCTGCTGCAACAAAAAAAACAGAATGTAACTCGTCCTTGGGAATCCAGGGTTTTCACATCAATGTCCCCTTTGAACTGGTATTGTACACATTGTCATCAGATTTTATTTATGACAGTGGTTCCCAAGTCAATAAAAAGTTCCTGGGAGACCTTGTCAAAACACGGTATTTTCCCTCCTCATTATTGGACTAAAGTCCCCATATTGAAATGGCTCTAAGATTTGAGTTCCCAATGAAGATGGAATGTGAATTCTAATGGATGTTAAAAACTTTATTCCGAGCCATAGAATGTGTAGCCTTGTGATAAGATGACAGGTTCAACCAGGTATTCAGGCTTCCCACTTTTCCTTTTATTTTTTATGTTACCTTATTGATGCTCATAGCTTGTTTTCTAAACTTTTATGGTGTGAAGAATCTCTGCATTTTTTAGGCCATCTAAATATTCATGACATCAGACAATAGGTGAATAAGGGATTGTAACAAGAGTCACTGAGCGCTTGGACACCGGGTTTGTGTTTGTAATCCACAGACTGTTTATTTCAGTCCCCAGCAGTTCAACACAAGTCTTTGAACATAAATTCTAACTCCGCTCCAACACGGTCCCGGGGTGCGTTCCTGGCGATCTCTGGTGCGATCGCCCAGCAGTCCAGCAAACCACGGGTCGTTAAACGTAAATTCTATTCCGCTCCAAGCGGTTACAGGGTGTGTTCCTGGCGATCTTGGGTAGCGATCGCCTCTCTCTCTCTGCTCCCCATTTCTCCTACTACGAGACAAAGCAGGCATGTAAATACACATTCTTGATTGGTCCGATTGCTCGCAATCAGACCCATCCCCCCCTGCAGATCCAGTGCGCTCCCAACATGCCCATACTCCCCCTACAGGCCAGACGCGGCACGTCCCCCCACAGGGATTTATATTGTACACTGATTGCCGCAGTCAAAGAACTGTCAGTCAAATTCAGAAAGCTGGCGTGGCACCTGCTTTTCAAAGTGCAATGTCAACTGTCTTATCTCTTGTCTCTCTTGTATCTGTATTAAACAGAATCACATGTCGCCAGGTGCATGTTGTGCTGTTTTTCAGTCCAGAGAGCCATGGCTTTTAGTGACTCTAAATTATGTCAAGGACCAGCCTTCGGAGTTCTTCACCACAATAGATGATTATTTAAAACTGTCCATCCACATGAAAATGGCCTTTTCGCCATTTCTTGCCATGACATTTTGCAAGCCCTGACCTCTTTAGCTGACTGGCGATGTCTGAACAATGTCAAAATGAAAATGCAGTGTTTTCTTTGCTCTCTGCCCTGCAGTGATGTCAGCGTCACTGAAAACCTCTGTTTAACAAAAATGCGAGGCCAAAACTGAGATTATTTTTCAAATCTATCTGCATTGTGTGCATGGCCTAATAACTTTCATTGGATAATAGCCTGTGTATCTTAAATGATCTTCTGTATCCTTTTGAATCTTGATGCCCATAAATAACAATAAACCTTCATCGCCAACCTCTTAGTTAATGACCAAAACGGTTACTGCTGCAAATAAAACCCAAGGCTGCTTCTTTTTCCTATTGCCAAATACACTCAATCGCTACATTTTGTATCTATCCTTCTGGGAACTGTGATGGCCAACATCTCACTTTCGTCCCTTCCATACCCCCCCCCCCCCCCCCCCCCCCCCCCACCCACACCCCCCACACACACACACACACACACACACACACACACACACACACACACACACACACACACACACACACACACACACACACACACACACACACAAAACCCTACTTGTATATCCATGTTGAAATAGTAATTATTTAGTCCTGGCCTGTTGTGTCCTCAACAATAGATTCAGGTGCATTTCCTTAACCAAGGAGGTGCTAGAATATTATCTTGCGTGTTTTTTATCCACTTAGGAAGGTCGGTCCTTCTTGATTAAAAAAATGGAGACGAGTGAAATTATTTGTTCGGTATTTTTTTATTAAAACATGGTGATGTTTTTAAAAAAAATGGGGTTAACTGGGGTTGACAATGCTACCATGGGTTGCGTAAGTATTTCTGAAAACTCATTCTGACCTTCTTGTGTTGTTCTTCTGCTCTCCTGTTCTGAACTTCAGGATCCTCCGGTGCTGCCCGTGGACCAATTCAGCGAGGAGTTCGTACACTATATCACTCAGTGGTGCGTATGCTGTGCTGTGTGTGAGTGTGCGCGGTGCCCGTCTGTGTGTGTTTGACTATTGTGTGTTAATGGCCCTGTGGTTTGCGATCATATGCTTTTATGATGGCTGTAATATTCAGTGCTGGTCAAAATGGATATAAAAGCTATTCAGTGTGAACTGTTTTCTTTAGTTCGACAGAACAAAGGCAATGGTTTATCCACCTTTTTGCCTTGAATGGTTAGTCCCAAGTGACCTACACCGTAAAACAAACAATAATAAATACACAAGCATATCGTTTGTGTGTGTGTGTGTGTGCAGATTTGAATGTGTATGTGGTGCATGGCTTGGCACGGGCTGCACCAGCTGTTGTTTATTTCACATGGCCGCCTTATTTACTCATGAAGGGCACCTCTCTCTCAGGACAGCCCGAGCAGGTACGCCAGCGCACCGCGGCCTGGCCCGGCTCCACACAGGGGCCCGGTCGGAACCTGCTCCCCAGCTATTCTTAGTGGGCCACAGCCGCCCCCCAGTATGCTGTGATACATCACCCAGTAACATGACTCGCTCCTGAAGGGCTTTCAGCTAATCCCTCATAGTCCCCTATATGTAGGTCGTTATGACACAGAGACCACATATACTTACACACCGTCGTGGACAGACAGACACACACACACTCGCGCACACTTGAAACCCGGTAGACAGTTTGTTTAGGTTGCTGGAGGTCAAGGCCTTGTTACTTCAGTTGCACTGCTTTGAAGGGCACAGTTGTCTCAAGCCCCACTCCTCGAATAAATGCCTCCATTGTCATCGGAAAAATATATGTTTCACTAACATGCACATTGGTACAAAAGAAACCGACCTGTTCTGCTTTTCAGATCCTTTTTTCAATGGAGCTTGTTTATGTATTTTTCTTTCTCCTCTCCCAGCATGAGGCGAAACCCCAAAGAACGTCCTGCCCCAAATAAGCTCATGGTAAGTTCCATCCAGCCTCCCTTTCAAACCATCAAATGGAATCCAGAAGGACTCAAGAGTTCTGAATCCCTGTACAAGCAGGGTGGTTCTAATCATGCATTCCATTAAGGATTCCCATCAAGCGTGATTTCTATTAAATCAGTACCCTTACGGTACGTGCAATTGTGTATGTACAGAAAGATGGAGCAGGTTGTTTTTTTGAATGGGGACAACAGTAAAGAATGCTGTGAGTATGAATTGTATGGTTGGGAAAGGGCTGACAGAGACCTTGCGGTAAGAGTCCTCCTTCAACTACAGTTCATTGAATTCAATACAAAAGAAGGCCGTTTGAATTAATGTGTGCAGGTGTGAGATCGGCCTACAAAGGTATATGCTGTGTAAGATGAGCGAGGCTTCTACCAGAGTGGCCCCAGCCCAGAGTGGCCATGGTCATTTGCACCGGCCACCTTTAAGAGCTGCGACGCATCCTGGCTTGTGTATCAGAACCACAGCTAGCGTCAGCCAACTCCACAGAGAGACTGAGAGAAGGGCTGCGTTTGTGAGAGAAAGACGCAGATGCGTACAAAACCCTATGTAAAGAGAACTGTTACCTGCCTCATAATCCTCCTTCTTAATAATGTATTTCCCTATTGGCTTCCTCCGCTCTGTTCCTTTTTTTGCCCACAATCCCTTATTTTCCTCTTTGTCCTCCTCTTCCCTCTCTTCCCATGATGGGTTGATGAGATAAGGTCATGGGTATCTGTCTGTGCACCTCCAGACTGTCTTTCCCTCTTCACCACCTCCTCCTCAGCTCTCTTCATTTCACCCCCTCTTCCCTCCTTCCCTCTTCAGTATCTCGTGTACATATTAAAAGTCTGTACCTATTCTATCTGTATGGTAATGCAGCTAGACACAGCTGGAGACGGTGTGTATATACACCTCTCTCTCTGTCTCAGTCTCCCTCTACCTCTCTCCCCCCCTCCACCCATTCCACCCTTTGCTACTGAATTGCCTTCATTTGATGGTGAGTTTTTTCTCTCTTTCATCTGCCTACTCCTGAATAGCAATGCTTTAAAAAGAACGCATGCTCGTGTTCGGTATTGGGCAAATTATGTTATTTTATGAGCCTACCCCCCCCCCCCCCCCTCCCTCTCACCTTCAACACACGATATCTAAGCCCTTGTTTGCGCATCAGCTCTTAACATGCGGTTTCTCTAATCATTGGTGCGCCTTTTTATTGCCGTTGTTATCGTCATCTGGGTTCTGATCCTATTAGTCGCGCTTCCCGCGTCCGCTGAGAACCCCGACGACAATCGTATTGTTCGTCTGCCGTTGATGGGCTTCGTCACGGACATGAGACACAATAAGGGTTACAAGCTGATGCTAAAGGATTTTCTGATCTGGTTTTAAATGGCTTACCAGGCTCAGGTTAAGCTAAATGCAATGACACCAACATAAAGGAAAACTTTGGGCCTATTTTTTGGGAGGGGTTTCTTGGTTTGTGCTGACAAGCAGATTAATTCATGAAAGTATGAGCATAGGGTGCTCTGTCTGCTGGAACTTCCATCTGTTCTCTATCAAATCAAATCAATTCAAAATCTTTAATATAAAACCAAGGTGTTGACTGTGACAACCTTGTCAGTTTTCCTGCATTTGAAATGTATATATATTCTATGAACTGAAAACAACCATTTGGAGAAAGGCTACATTACGGGAACGTCTTGTTGTAGTGGCTACGAGCCTTTAGTCACGCTAGCTAGCGTTACGTAGCCTTGACCTCATGGTGGATGACTGGAGGTGACTCCTGATACCTGCCGAACACGACGTCAGCCTCTGGGCCACAGGCAGTGGGCTGTCTGCACCACTCAGGACAAGGCACTGGCGTCCTTCTTGCTCGCTCCCGTTCTCCCGCCTCTCCTTGGTCTCAAAGACGCGGCACGATGATCCGTGTCATATGAAAGTGACGGTGCGTTTGTTTCCGCCGGTGACGCTAATGCATCTTTCATCATGGGGACACCCTATCCTGTCATCAGAGGCTAACATGACGTTGGTCTGTGAGGGAGACTTTCCATTGGCCTGCTCCCAGGACCGCAGGGCTGCTGGCCGCTGTGTGCTGATCCACACCACCCGAGCCTTGGGAGTTTGACTCGGGACGGGCTGTCATGTTTCATCTACTCGTGGCAGCACAAGACAAAATGGCTTCCAAACAGCGGGGTTATGGCAGTATGTGCATTATCTAATTGTGTGTGTGTGTGTGTGTGTGTGTGTGTGTGTGTGTGTGTGTGTGTGTGTGTGTGTGTGTGTGTGTGTGTGTGTGTGTGTGACTGTGTGTGACTGTGTGTGTGTGTTTGTGTGTGTGTGCTAAATTTTCCATTTTGTGATTGGGATTTGATGGACATGTCAGTCCTGTCCCCCCCCCCCCCCCCCCCCCTCCCCCTGCCTGTCCCCTATTCCCCCGTCCAGCGGCCTTCAACACATCCTTTTAGCACCTTTGTTAACGCAGCGCCTCCCCCCCTCTCCTATTCATATGCACACGTACACACATTCACACACTCCCCAGCCCCAGAGGAACCAGATGAGTCCCTCTGCCTCTTACAAAGAACCCCCTGCTCATCCTGCGTCTAGCTGCGACCTCTTCACGCCACCACACACACACACATACACACGTGTACGCACACACTCACACGCGCACAATACATAATACACACTCCCAAACTGCATGACACACACACATGTGCACATAATTCATGATGCACACACACTCCGTACATGATACACACACGCACACACAATTCACACAATATACACACATGCATGTGCACACAATACACAGACGGGAGCATTGTGCCTGCAGAGAGGAATCCTGAGCGGTTGCACCACAAAATCATTTTTCGTCTTTCGCACCGGCCAAATCATACGTACAAGTTGTAATGTTTGGTTCTAGACACTGGCTCAACACAACTGGGTAAACAGAAATACACACATTTTTGACACAAGCACATATTCTGCGAGAGGAAGTTACTTAGTGCTTAAAATACAGAAAGGACGGCATTGCACCCTTGACTTGCTGAACTATTTCTGGTTAATGGTCTTCTTTTGCCTGGAAGGGGGTTTGCAATCAAGGGGTCTGTGTGATGGACCTCTCTTCCACAAACTCTTGCATGGAGCTTTTGCAGTTCACCTGTTCCCCACAGAATAAAAAGGAAATGGTCAGTCATGTTATTTTCATCAACAGAGCCTGCTCGTTAACAGCACAGCGTCTATCATTTGGTAATGGTTTGATTTGGTAAAATATTTCACATTTGTACATAACAACAACACATATTTATGTTGACTTTAGAAAACAGCTTTGTATTTGGCGTTTAGTAATCACTACATGCATAGAAAAACAGGAAAGTCTGGTGACTCGACGAGATGTAAAGTCTAACATGTATTACTACTTTAAGACTTAAGGCATCTGCTCAAACCCACACACACCTGCTTTCCTAGTTTATAATGGCCGCTACTGATTAACACGCACAAGGTCAAGGGCCTAGTTTGGCTATTGACCTCCCTCGGTCTCTCTCTCCCACCCAGACCCTCTCCTCTCGCACGCCGGCCCGGTGAGCGGGTTGCGTCCGACGCTGCTCTAATGAGGTGATGACCACTCTCCGGTTGTAATTGCCTCAAAGTCCTTTCAATTTCTTCCCTGGTTATTAATCATATGCAGAGTTATTTAAAATTGCATGAATTAATCTTCGATTAAAAAGGCCCATCAAGAGCGCCAAACAATTAAAGAGTTGGGCTGAA
Source organism: Gadus morhua (assembly GCF_902167405.1). Lineage (NCBI taxonomy): Eukaryota > Metazoa > Chordata > Actinopteri > Gadiformes > Gadidae > Gadus > Gadus morhua. Next base: position 18,582,220 of record NC_044061.1, on the reverse strand, counting down.
TTTCCCCTGGGTTTTGAGCCTCCTTTTTTTTTTTTTTTTCATATAATGAATATTATTCAAGCGCTACATTCAGGTGATTATGTCATTTTGATGTGGCCGGACTGGTGATTAATGCAGCCGTACCTTTAAACAAATCCTCCCCCCACCATGGCATCGCCCTCGTCACCGTAGCGACGACGGCGACTTCCATCAGAACGGTGTGAGGTGAAGCCGTCCCCCCGCCACCTAAGAGCCCCTCCTGTCTCGTCTGCACCCGCTCCACTGAATGTTTGTGGCCACAGCAGGCCTATGTGCCTGTAGCGTGCGCCATGGAAAAAAGATAACAAGTGTGCATGCATACATGCATGAACACACATGCGTGTGTACGCGGGGGACGGGTTTGTGTACGTGTGCGTGTTTGTCCGGTAAGAGGACAAAGGCAAAGCCACGCACTCTTAACCAGGTCAAATGCCATCAGACACATTCAGTCTGTCAGGGTTAGCTTCTGGAGCTGCGCCGCGGAGCTGGTTATTAAAGACATCACTCTGGACTCACCTCTTTACCCCCAACACACACACACACACACACACACACACACACACACACACACACACACACACACACACACACACACACACACACACACACACACACACACAGTTGGAGGCAAGGGGGAATGATTGATGAGATGGGTATCCAGCACATCGCAGCACCCAGGAGCGTCCACTCCAACCCGCTTAGACTGACACACACGCACACACACACACACACACACGTACTAATATGAGAGTAATTAACCTCAGACTGTGTTAACCCCAGCTGCACATTAGAAGGACACTAGGATTGATGGGGTTCCCCTCAGTCCTTCACCATGTCCACAGTCTGGACAGCAGTAGAACTCAGGGGAGTGTGTTAGCATCCTCTACTAAACTATGTAAAACTCATCTGCCGGCTAACTGTGAGCAGCTCATACACTGTAGAAGCAAAGCCGTTGTCAAAATACTGCGTAAGCACCATAGGCATATGCAGTGTTGACCAGCTATTTTCAAGATGTAATGTCGGTCTGTTTTTTTTTTCGGTTTGTTGTATGTAATTATTGCCTATTGCTTCTGTTTAAAAATGTTCTCACCTTCCATCATGACCCTGTACGCTCTGCAAAGGCTGTAGGTGAGCATGTTGGCGTTTGATGCCACTGCCTAAGGAGAACGTTCACACTGCCCTACTTCTTTCAAAAAAGCTTGTAGGATTGGGACATTGTGACTAGAATCAATTTCCCCTGCCCCCCCGAAAAATGTACCATTCAAAAGTATCTAAGCATCTTGTGGTTTGGGATAAGATGTGTCATCATAACAACAACTACAACACTGCAAATTGGATGAATGTCTTGAAAATGAGGAGGCTACGCCGATGTAGTAATGTTAAGTACGAGTCACTGACTAACCTGACCATGTGCCCCAGACCGAACAGGCCTCTGAGACCAAGTATCTCTGCCCGCGGTGTCTTCTTCTCCTACTTAATCTTTTAGTCGGGCCTGTGCTCCATGTGAGCGGTTTGCCAGGATGCTGTCTCTTCAATATGATGCGCACCCGTCATCAAAATCAGTACCGACAAGTCCATTGACAGAGGCCCCGGTGCAATGCTGTTTATCTAATTGTTCCCGGGGCGTGGGGATAAATGGAATTCATGGGTCGGACTCAGTTTGACGTGTCTCATTTATAGCCTCTTTCACCCGTTGACCTCCTGATCTTTGACCAGATGAGAACAGATTTAGGTCTGGGGAAACCGCCCGGGTCGGCTATTGAGCCGCTTTGGGTAACATTGGACATCTTGGTTTAAAGTCCAACTGCCTTGTTCTTGCTCTTCTGTGGAATGGAAACAAGAGCTGAAAATATGTTGGTGATTTGGTGCATGGACTCAGGCATGGTTGTAAAAGTGACCTAATTCCGGTTTTCCTTGGTTTGCAGGGGATTGAGAATGTGGTCATCCAATTTTCTATCTTGACATTGCCTTGTTTTATTAAATTTTTTAGCATTATTACAGAAAAACTTGGTCTGACTCCCATTTGATATACTTTCTTGCATCAGCTGAGCAAAATCATGTTGTTTTCCGAGATAAAACTTCAGTAATGTCAGGCAGTGTTCTAACATGACACTTTGACTGAATGGTGATTAATGGAACGTCTGTGTAGTTTATGGCAGGGAAATCTTGTCTTCTCAAATGATGTACCCGTTCTCATGTTGCCTGCTACCAAAATCACTCGCCTCAGGCTGGCAATTCCACCTAATTTGAGTGGAAAGCCTTTAAGAGGACTTTAACGACAGTAGCGCAAACTTACAATAATAACTAACAGCACTCCAAAAGAAATGTAGAGATTACAAAAACTATTTTACTAAATAGTAAAAAGGATTTTATTTCAAATGGATTTTATTCATGAAGGATTTTATTGTTCATTCAGTATATGACTACTAACCCTTTCAGAGTCAATTCAGTATATTTTAAAAGACGATTAAACCCACGAGGGCTTTGTGATAACGATTCATATCTGTTTAGGCAAGTTGACCTTTGGAATCACATGACGCCTGTGTAATGCTCTTATGCAGGATCACTCCTTCATGGTGCAGTACAACGACGGCAGCACGGAGGTGGTGTCTATGTGGGTGTGTGGCTGTCTGGAGCAGAGGACCACCCAGCAGGGCCAGGGACACATGTGACCAGGGCCGGTGGGGAGGGGCTTACCTTCAATCAAGCCCCAAATATGAACCTGTGCCTGGGCGGAGGGATGGATTGTTGTCATGTATAACTTCAAAAGGTATACAACCACTGTATATTTAAAATGTTGTGTTTTCAGAGATGTATCCAAAATGATGCTGTTGCTTTTCAAACAAATGTTCCAACAAAAAACTGCCATCTATTTGCCTGTATGTTTTTTGTGTGCCACATTTCATTACCTCGCCAAACTAAACTGTATGCCATTTTTAATCCATTTAATTAGCATTGCTCCCTAAATGTAGCCTCTGTCTTAACACTCTCTATACTCTGTAGTCCAAGCAGCTCTAGAAACCTGATCTTCACCAATGCGTCTGTATGTGCAGAAGGTGGCTCCAGCCCTAACCACAAGCATCTATGTATAATGTAGTGGCATCAGAACAATCCTTAACAGCCAGTGGGAGTACAAATTGACTGGCATTGATCCTCTTATTAGATCATCCTCATCCATTCTCATCTCTGTGCTCCCTCTCCCTGCTCTGCCTGGGGTTCAGTGTAAACCCGTCTGTTTGGATCTGAGTCATCAACCCTTCATTTAAAACCCCTCATTTGTTCAGATTTTACAAGATCTGAAGGCTATTCTGAAGGCGTGTGCCTGGCCTTAGACATCATAGAAAAGGTCAAATAAAAGTACCAGTAGTACTTTTAACAAACTCAGATGAGATGACTTACCCCCGGGATATCTTTAAAGTGACAAGATATTCTTATCGTTAAACCTTGTTTTAAGCTCCAAAGTTTGTTTTGGTCAATAACTTCCCTGTTCCTCCAACATTATTGCCAACTATCTCTTATACTGGTCTTAGTAAATAGGGTTTAATATGACTACTACAACTTGAACAGATACTTAATTGTGATAAGTATATTTCGGTTGTAGAGAGTATAATATTGCCTACATGTAGTTCTATGGATACCAAAGTGTACTTTTGCAAGCCAAAGACAACAAATGTTTAATGAATGTTTAAGTATATAATGCCATGATACCAATATACCCAGATAATGTTAGGTAAGTAAAGATATAGCCTTTCTTCAACATATTTAGTGAAATGTTTTTATATTTTGCCAATTTAATATTTCAGACAGAATTGCATAGCAATAGTGCAACACCTAAGGCTTGTAAACATTTTGCATGAAGAACTATTGGTAGCCATTTCTAGCACCATCCTTCCATGTTTTTCCGACAAGGCAACTGGTTTGACATAGTGACATCAAGTGGAAATACATGTACAGTATGTATTTATTTTATTTTTTATACTGTTACAAGTGGCGGGGATTGGTTCTCAATCTGAATTGTAGAAGCCAGTATTGGTTTTGCTAGGCCACTACACTAGACACCTGAAATAACGTTCTGAATCGAAGAAATAAAGAGTTTGTTGTGTTTTAAACTGCAATCGTCCTCGTAAAGGGACCTGAACGTGCCGGGCCACGGGACTGCATGGACATCTCCATGAGAAACACTTCCCTATTAGGACCCTTAAGCATGCCCATTGCCATCTGGTTGAATTGGCTTTCTACATTTGAATGTGAAACATCATTCTCATTCAAATGTAGATTACCAGATTGATATGAGTCTATCTGGATTTTGTTGATCATTAGTCACTTGCTCTGTGGAACAGTTATAGGTTGAGTCTTCTTATACTGTTATTGTATGCAGAACAAATTATTACTTGTGTTGCACACAAGTACAGCAGAACTTGGTCAGCACCGAGCAGACTAGAAGTTCATTGATCAGCAGCAAGGGCTTCAAGTTAAACATGTTCGTCTTGTTCATTGGATTATATGAGATTGAGTGTCTGAAGCTTTGTTGTTTTATTCCTGTGAAACTCTTGCCAACTTTAAGTTGGACTTGTAATTGATGTACAAAGCTTTTTCGTTATTAAAAAACATTGAATGTTTGGGTGACCTCATTGTTTGACTTTTGTTATATAGCTCAAATAAAATGTTTTAGTAAAGAAATATTGCCCCCTTCTAAAGATGCACATGCATGTTCTACAATGTAGAACATGAAAAAAAAACATTGGTTCTAAAAACCATTAATACATTCCTGTCATTTCATGTGGAATGTACATGTAGTGAAAGGAATATATTAATGGTTTTAGAACCAATGTAATTTTTTTTTCCATATGCCATGTCAAAATTATAAATAGGTGCAATATCAAAAGAAAATTAACTGACCAGTCTGGTTCTACATGTTTATTCTGACCTGTTGTATGCTCTCAAAAGTAAATTAAAGTGTTCATTTCTTCAGGACTTTCTCCAAGGACTCTCTCAGATCTGATAGCATTTCTGTTCAACTTGTAAGCGCTTGAGGCACACCACTAGAATAAGTTACAGCATTCCTTTCAAACTCAGGGTTCTTCTGTTTGGTTTCATATCAAATATGTTTTTCGATGGAAGAATCCAGTATAAAAAATTTATAATTAAAATATACTGGCAAATAGTTCAACACATACATTTGCATATTTATCTTTATTTCTGTCTTAACTTTTGATTTCTGTATTGCATTGAACTTTGGTGAGACCACGAGTCCTAACAAGATCTTATACTGAGAAGATTTATGACAAAGAGTTCTGTTTTTAACATTTAGCTCTTTAAAGGGGCTGATGAGAACATTTGTTTGCACTTGTAATGGCCTTGGCTGCATGGCATTGAGACCAGGGTCTTCCAAAGAAAGCCTTTTCACAGCATACATTTCTTTCTAAAAGGATAACACTGCATATTGAAACCGAAGATTACTGTGACTTGCATTATAACTATAAGCGGGATTGGGATCAATATAAATTCAACATAAAAGATAACATATTATGGTTCTTATTTATAAATCTCTGTAATGCACCTACACGTAGTTGCTACATGTACAATTAAAATATACATGACTTAGTCACTTACATGCAGTGAGAGAGAGATCTCAGGTGAGATTCAGTTGTCATGAAGAGACACAACAGTGTAAAGATATTTGAGGCTTGTTTCATGCTATCCTCATCGGTTTAAATGCAAGTCGTGCAACATGCATCCAATCTCACAGAAGGTTGATTTCAATCCCTTTACAAGCAGTGAGAGACTTCTAAAGACACACCTCTCTCAAACAAAACAACAAAGCAGCTGTGAGTCCAGGGCGTCCAAACTTGAAAATTTGTTTGATGTAAATGATACATATTTTTGTTACAATTATTCTATAAAGCCTGTTGTCTTGCGCGCAAAAAATATGTATGATTTCTCATTATTTGGTCAATATCTGGCTGATCTGATATTTTTTGGCTTTTGATTCATAGCAACTTGTACATCTTACGTTGTCACGTACATATTAAACCTTAGGACTGATAAACCCTGCTTATACTCAAATCATTTAACTATTATTTCTGTCAAGTACATTTATTTTATCGGTACGCCTCAGCAGGAAGGCTTTTAATTCATAAGACAAAAGGCTCATAAACTTGCTTCCTGTTTTATTAGTCTTGTTTTGTTTTAAGGATGAAAAAAGTGTCATCAGGATGCCTGGTGAAGAATATGTAGAAGGTATCCTCCCCTTTCGTTTTGCATAATGTGTAGTCTATGATGAGGGATACTTTTATTTCCTTGTTTCCTCTATCCGCGCGCTTATTTTTGAGTGCATGAGATAGGTGGAAGGTTTAGCATCCATAATGTTATCCTCCCCCACACTAGAGCTTCAGCACAAATGTCATTAATGGGTTCATGTTACGCAGTCATTAAAAGACGCTCAGGAACTTTGCCAACTATCAATGGATCTAGTGTATGCTGTGTATTTGATTACATGAAATGCCATCTATCATAGGGGGAATAGCTGTATTGCTGAAATACATAAATTTCAAAGCTCCAATATCTGATACAAAATGTGATTCTGCTGAATTTGTCTCAATGCTTTATTTAACGTTTTAAGCAAACGTGCGTAGTAAGTATGCCTGTTTGCCCTTGTGTGAGAGGTGCCCTTCCCATGTCTGGGCGTCCCGTCCCGGATATGCAATATTTGTCCCGTCGGCGCACCGATTAGTCTTTTGGGACAGGAGGTAATACAACACATTGCTGCACTTTTTATTTCGTCACATAGGAAATGATCTAAAGATAGACTATGCTACTTGTAGGATAGGAAGCAATAGTTCCGTTCTCAACGCAAATGGGGAGGATTTTGTGGTTAATGATGGCCTAGTTTGGAGAAATGAGACGTTAGGTCCAAGCCCTTGCCTACAGGGAACCAGCTTTAATTGTCGCCCCACTGTTTAGTAAGAAACACAAGGTGATGCACATCGTTGAAGTCCTGCCGATGGATGTGGCTAATGATGGCCAATGTTGTCCACACTCAGATATGCATGTCAACTGCTAAACCATGAAGATCAACTGATTGACTTGTCAAGTCGCCTATTGGCTATATGTTGTTTCCTGCATAGGCTACATGAAATCTTACTGCTCTATTGCTACTATATGCCTATAGGCCTACCTGTGACCTATAGAGACATTAAGTCTAGAGTGGGATTTCAATTCACAATCTCATCTTTCGGATTTTTCCGCGGGGATATTGATCACCACTCATTGTTTAGAAATGCGTCTTCATTTCAGTCCGTCCAGGACAATCATACCCCCGCCCCCTCGCCACGGGGGCTCTTACATTGTGCGCGGCGCGCGCCGATGACCTTTTCACGGAGCGGTCCAAGTTGATTAGCACATCAGCCGGGACAATGAGTGGCCCGTCTGTACACAGCCATTATCCACATCTCTTTATCAATGTCCTGTAATTAAAATGTCACCGTTTAATTTTCCAACCAGTAGGGCCCTTCCGTCCTCCCTATCGTTCCCAATCGTATGCCAATAAAAAAAAAGTAGCAATCGAAATGCTCTTTTCACCGGAGAGCAAAGAAAAAAGAACACGGGGTAAGCGTTTAAGTGCGCCGAACAACTGGTGATCAATAGGCCCGTGGCCTAAGAAGACGATTGATCGGTCTCTAAAAGGGAATTTATCGGGGTCATGGTTTATGGGTGCTGCTGATACAACTGTTAATTATAAAACATTTCGGGGCTCAATTGCCGCTGTTATTAAAGCTGTTCTGATTTGGACAGGTTTGATTTATCTTCCATGACAGAATGCAACTTGCCGAGAGCTATATAGGCCTAGTTAAAACGGCCTTTAATGGTTCTTGCCTTTTTTTGTCGAGTAGGCCTATATATGACAATTGTGTTTCGGGTGTCTTTGGTCAGGCGCACTGATTGATAAACCAGATCGCTAAAAATGAATAGCGACATAGGCCTATGTGGTGAAATTCGTAGGTGAGCTTATTATTCTGGTTAGTTGGTTGTTGTGAGAAAAATGTGCAGTAGGCCTAATAGAAGCAGCAGCTGCAGGGCTACAAGCCACCGAAATGCTTGACTCAACATGGAGTATAAGCACCCTGTAAAGACTTGTACGCGTTCATTGTTTATTATACTGACTATGAAAAATAATCATTCCCACGATTGGCCCTGTAGGTCAACTTACCTAGATATGTCAGAGCGTCTTAGCCTACTAAATTAGCTATCCAAGGTCGAGCTAGGCCTAATATGTCTGAATAGGACCCTCCCCCTCCCAAATGCAATTAAACGTTTATTTACCTAATAATAGCCAATAGGATTGGATGTTAGTATACTCACAGCTTAAATATTTCATTAGTCTGAGTTCAACTTGTGAGTTTGGAATTCTAATGACTTAAACCCAAACACATTAATATTTTAGGACACGTTTGTGTAAACCGTTGAATGCATATAAATGAGGCTAAGGTAATTTGCCCCTTGAAAAAAGACCTCATTGATGTGTATCCAACAGTAGCTTAATAAAGGGCTCGCCTAAAATTACCGTTGAAATGTCTAATTAAAAACTCGTACTGCGCTGCTCTCGTGCACAAGATGCGCGCCGAACTCCCGCTTTAATGAGCACGTCGCCAGCCACGTGAGCTCGCGTTTCTCTGGAATAAGCGCGGTGACAATGGCGCATTCAGTCAGTGGTCTAAATAATTAAAAGGAAAAGAATAATTACAGTATAAAATTGTAATTATTGTTGGGCTGGAGGAAAGCCTCTTGATTGTGAAACGGGAGAGGATACGCTTAGGCTGTATCAAGTTTAGCTAGGCTCCTTTCCCCATCAATATTGCAGGGAGGTAAGCTGATGGAACAGCCCCGCCATCTGAGACAGGTGCGGCGTGAGGCTAATGCGCTAGCCGAGACCTCCGACTCCAAAATAACACAGACCCCATCAGACATATGCACGAGTTGTTCCTCTTAATTGAATGTAGGCCTAACTAAACAGTTGTTTTTTTCTGTGGGGGAGGGGGGGAGGGGGAATCAACTTTTGTTATAACCTAAACATTAGAACATAGGCTGTTAAGGAAGGTAGGTCTGCTCGTTTTGGCTGGTCCTAAATTTGGTTGGATAAAATAGGCTATTAAAAAACCTATCTTCAACTTAATCCAGCCTTTAATTGATCTAGATGATTTACGGAATTCAACCAGCGATATGCCATTAGCCGTCCCGTCTGTGGACTCTCTGTTTGGACCCTCAGATTGTTATATAGCGAATGCGTGACTGCAGGTTAACCGATGAGGCATCGATCTGGTTATGAATATTTAATAGTGTTTTAAATGTAACCAACTGGGTCCGATTACAATGTTGTGGTTTACATGCACAGTTCACATAATTTGCCCTCGTTGATATACATATTTATTTAATAGACTATGCTATTTTCTTTATTTGCCCATAATTTTAATACATTCTTCATTTTAGCATTCATCCGCTTGTGTTTAGTGTGTGTGTGTTGTCTTTGTGTGTGTGTGTGTGTGTGTGTGTGTGTGTGTGTGTGTGTGTGTGTGTGTGTGTGTGTGTGTGTGTGTTGTGTGCCTGCGTATGTGCGTGCGTGCGGCGGGGGGCGACGGGCGTGTGTGCGCGCTTATGTGTGTGTGTATGTTGGGGGGGGGGGGGGGGGGGGGGGGGGCTGGCGTGTGAGCAATTGACAGACTTGCCTGAGGCATATCAGCTCTTCTTTGATTCGGTCTATTTTCATTGCAAAGTCTGAAACGAAAATGCAGTGTGCGATTTAAAACGTGTCGAATTATTTGACATGCGAACAAAGGCACAAGACTCCAAATTCGAGACTTTCTTGGAGAGGCCTCAAATTGATTTCCGTGTCCACGAGAAACTTAACAGATGGTCGTGTAACTTGATAAATTACACACTTTTTCTGTCATTTTGTTGCGCGCGATACGATACCCACACCCCATTTTTGTCAATTTGATTTATTTAAGATGCCTTTGTTCAATGTCATTATCTCTCATATTAGACATACATGATTAAGATGAGGCTACACTGTCCCTTTAGTTTATATTCGACGATCATTGAATAATAGTAGTCAACTAGGCCAATTATTCTTGCGAATATTTATGTAGCCTAATTAATTTAGGCAAGTATCCATCGGTCGACTATTCGTCGTTCAATCTCTGTAGGTCTTCATGCATTCAGTCATTTATTTACCTAGCCGCTTAGCCCTATTTGCTCAATATTTAGCTTTTTTTGTATAGGCCTTTGGCAACTTTCTAGTGAATCTGCTCCAAATGCAGCGAATCTGCTCTTGTTCCAGGACCGGGACACAAAGTGGTTGACAAAAAAAGGGATCGTTAAGTGGGTGTGCCTTTGCTATTAACTTAGTGGTCATTTGTAGCACGAGGAGGGGAGATGCAGTTAGAAAGAGAGCGCCATGTGGCCACTGGCTGTCATCTGCCATTCAGCTCGGGAGGACCGAAGGGGATGGATGTCTCGCTCGTGCGCTAAGAACAAATTACAGCTTCTAGATTTTTTGACCAGGCAAAACTTGTATGTATGACACTGGACTCTGCTTATGTGACTTTGACTCTGTCTGAGTTATTTTTTAATATCAATATTGGTTTGACTCACATCGTGGAGTAGCTTTACCGTTTGTTTATTTTTGGGAGATAAAAGGTAAGATCCTTCTTTGATCTATCGTGTTCCTTTCGTTTCATAATGTAGACAATGTAGTCATGTTGTTATTTTTTTATAAAGACCATTGCTCACAATTCAAGTCACCTTGGATCAATGCAATGAAATCAAATGCTTGGTGAGATCCCGTTGTCACTCAATATTTTACCGCTTAGTGTCTTTTATGGCGACAAATGAATGTGAACGTATATAGGCTATAATGTAGCAAGCGCACAGACTGAGAGGGGGGCTCAGACCTACTTTTCAAGAAAACCACACAAGATAATCTTCGTAGAAGCTTTACTTATATATAGCACTGGTCTTTTATTAACAAAGCGAAGAAGCGCAGTGTAACCGGTGTAATTACCAACAAAGCGGCTTAGTTGTTCATTTCCTTTTTGATAAGCGCATTGGCGCAGCTCAGGCTGCGTTTTCCTTCTGTTCCCCTGCGTATAAGGATCTTATGTGCCTCTTAAGCAGTCGCCCGAACCACTTCACCGATTTAACGGCATTGCGAATAGGTCCCACTAACGTTGGGTTTGGATAAACTAAATGAGATTAGACCAAACCCTCCTTCCCAATACATTGCAAATTAAAGGCTACAATAATTTTAAATGTTTAGGCCTACTTCTAGATATTGTTGGATAACATAATCATGTTTTAGCCTAGAATTAACATTGCACTCAAAAAAGAATGATAATATGTAATATGATAATGCACAGAAAATAATAATGTCTGCTGTTACACCCGCATTTCCCACCTGAGATCGTATCTTCATTATATTTATTCTAACGAACGATCATTGCGTGTTATTAACGTTAAATTGTTATTTAGGCCTACATGTTTTACAACGTCATTTTTATTGCCATTTTTCCTATCAATGTCCTCCAAAGTAATCCAAAAGACCAGTATCTTCATGCATTTATTCGAAGTTTACACTTTTCTTCCAGACTTCCAGGAATGGAATCGATCCCCAGCCAGCTCTCAGCGGGACGAGACTCCAACTCTTCCCCTGCGTTGAAGCAGGACGCGCAGAGCTTCTCCAGCAGCAACTCCCTCAAACCCAACCAAGTCAGCGAGACCTCGCTCTACGGGGTCCCCATCGTGTCCTTAGTCATAGATGGACAGGAGAGACTTTGCCTGGCGCAGATATCAAACACGCTGCTGAAGAACTACAGCTACAACGAGATCCACAACCGTCGAGTCGCGCTGGGCATCACCTGTGTCCAGTGCACGCCGGTCCAGCTGGAGATCCTGAGGCGTGCGGGCGCGATGCCGATCTCCTCCAGGCGCTGCGGTATGATTACCAAGCGTGAAGCCGAGCGGCTGTGCAAGTCCTTTCTGGGTGCACACAACCCACCCAAACTACCGGAGAATTTCGCGTTCGACGTCTCTCATGAATGCGCCTGGGGCAGCAGGGGCAGTTTTATACCCGCTAGATATAACAGTTCAAGGGCTAAATGTATTAAATGCACCTTTTGCAACATGTATTTTTCCCCAAATAAATTTATATTCCATTCCCATCGCACGCCCGAGTCCAAGTACACCCAACCAGATGCAGCCAACTTTAATTCATGGAGACGACACCTCAAACTGACCGACAAAAACTCCTCTGACGACATTAATCACGCGTGGGAAGATGTTAAAGCCATGTTTAATGGTGGGAGCCGAAAGAGGACATTACCTATGAACGGCTCGGACATGTCCTCTCCCATGAAATCACAGAACTCGTCTAATCACACACAAAGAGGTTCCCCCGAGGTCGGCCACAAAAGCTTGAGGTGTGACGAGGACAGAGGGACCAGCCTGAGCCTGTCGACCGCCCCACGGAACTATCCAATCATCCCAGTCCCAAGTAAGGGCTTTGGGATGCTCCAAAAACTTCCCCCGCCTCTGTTTCCCCACCCCTATGGATTCCCTGGGTTCGGATTGTGTCAAAAGAAGGATGATGGTTTGACAGACTCGAACAAAGCCAACGTCCCGGCTGTCTTTTGGCCAAGCGCGAAGGATAGTATCTATCCCACTTTCCCGATGTTTTGGCCCACAGCTGGCGGCCTACCACTCCCACCTTACCAACAGTCAGCCCCCAAGCCCCCGACAGAGCTCTTTGGCGTCAGACAGAATGACCTCGAGGCTTCTGACCAAAGTGACAGATGCACAACCACCCCCAATGACAGTTACCACGACAGCGAGCGCTCCCCTAGCGCTCAATCAGCCCGCAACGACGAGGACAAGTCTGGGGACGAGACGGGACATTCTTTCGATGGCCCCACCAGCAAAAGGAAACTGAGCTACATATCGGCCTTCAGACCTGTGGTAAAAGATGCTGAAGCCATTGCCAAACTCTACGGCAACCGAGACACCTACAGCGGCGTGCGTTCCGGGTACCTGTCGCCAGACTTTGTCAGCGAGAGCTCCAGTTACAGGTCAATATCACCGGATAGGGACAGTGTGGATGACCCTGACGTGGACGTGGAGTCGAACCGGGGACACGAGGATGAAGACGCTATTCAAATGTCGGCAGAGTGTCAGAGCTCCCCTGTACTTGACCTGGCCCACACTGAATCCAAAGAAAACCAAGACACTGCTGCCCCTAGTTTGAGACCAGCATCACCGGAGGATGCCAGCGCAGCTTTATCTGACGAAGAGAGGACGAGTGCGCAGGTTTCAGAAAACAATATTTCAACACAAGATGAAGTAAGATGGTTTCCAAGCTGTTCGTTTAGCAGTGGAGAATAGCAACATTTATTTTAAAACGAGGTCTAGACCCTACAGTTCTGTGTGGTAACTTGCAGTGAATGTTTATTCAACAAACCATGGGGTTATTGGATTCGCCAATTCATTGCCCTTGCTGCTGACATCTTTCTACGTAAACATCCTTTCATCTCGAAGTAGGCTACATATTGTTATGCATAGGCCTATGCTATATTCTACACAAAAGTACATTGGTATTTACTAATACTTAAACGCTAATTAGTTGCCATTGGTTGGAGAAAAAAGCAAGCCAAATAGGCCAATATATCGTAATTAAATGACAGCTCCCATGGTTTGAAGACGTGGCACAATTATCTGAAGGAGTCAGGCTCTAAACGTATTTGCTCGGAGAATAGGTTTGGCAAAAGATAGAATTAGGCTATGTATAATTGGGGTTGTGTAACACATCATTGTTTTCTTTTTTGCAGGTGTACACCGATGAAAAGGATACGCACACGCTAGGCACACGCTTTTCGACGGAGTCGTCGTTGTTTGAATCAAAACACTTAAATTGCCTCAACGAATCGAATGGTAATTATTACCCCATGCAATGAAACGGTTGTTTATTTTATGATACGTTTTGTGCCGTGTATATCAGATCAT